>NW_009259531.1:2828694-2848694 GCF_000687185.1 Egretta garzetta | reverse complement strand
TCTAGGTAGTGGTGTTTATTATAAACAACAGGACAGTGAGCCATGCACATCTATAATAAAGTATAGAGCAAAAAAAAATGTGCCCCAAATATGCAGAGCCCTCAGTCAGGGGAAGCCCACGTTATGTAGAAGCATCACAGCTGAAATCTACAGTAATAATGTTTGTTGGAATTAAGGTAATTTAATGGCCCATTTAATTTTTTTTCCATGTTTATTAGGATTTCTTTTTCAGATGCTTTCTTCTTGTTGGTTCTACAGTAAGTATGATTTTTTTTTTTTTAAACCAGGGTATTGTGTTATTTTTATTTTAATAATACATCTTTTGGGCACACTTGCTTTCCTATGATAATTTAATATAGGAGCTAAGCTCCCAATTAAAAGCAAATTATTAGGATTTGCAGTTAATCCAGAAGTGAAGCAGAACAGTAGCAGAATTTGCCTGTGAGTTAGGCTGTATATTTATACTGAAGAACCAACTCTTCTCTCCTCATTAATATGCATATTGGAAATAGCCTGTTATTTCCATTTATCATTAGGCGGAGATTATTTTCACGTTTGTCCTTATAATTGTTCCTACTTATGTAAAACACAGGCGTGCTGGGTGTATTCTGTATGGGAAACGCCGAGTTCGTGTGTGGAAGAACAGCTGAAATGCATCAGGGCCTGCGTATCTTTAATTCTGCACTGCACAAACATGGTATATATTTGACCTAATTTATTAGCCACTGTCAAATTTAGCCACAATTTCTCTGTTGTCTTTTTAAAAACAGAGATGCATACAATAGTTTAATTTCCTGCTGTTTACACTCTCTTCTGTTTTCTGAAGAGGGAGGAAAGAAATACATAAACATAAAAATTATGAGCTCTCTGGAAAACAAAATAGATGCTATTTATGTAAAACCTAGTCTCCCAGAGCTCTCGTTTCACCTAGGTATAAGCCCAATGCTGAATTTATATTGGTTCAAATACCTGGCCTTTCTAGTTTTGCAAATTGCATTTTAAAACCTATGTTAAGCTATGATCATGGTAGAAAGCATCAACTGAAAATTCCAGAAGCTAATAAATATTCAGATGCCCTGATTTTATGATCAACCAGGTTTTTTCCAATTACATATTTCGCCAAGAATTTATATTGGCTTTGTGAAACTAGAAACTTTTCAGATATGTAAATCAATCTTAATGTTACTATGCAGTATTCTTTAAATTAAATTACAGTACAGATATCAGATTCTAGCAGTTCTTTTGCTGCAATGAGATAATTTCTGGAGGCAAGACACCTGGCCAGGCTAGAGTGGTGATTAATTTTATGTGTTTAGGGTGCAATCATCACTCAGAAAAAGGCTTAGGGTTTGGATGATGGATGACGGGTAAAGTGCAGGCTGATAGGACATGGCCCATGAATCTGTTCTACATCATCAGTTCCTTTGATCACTGGCAGAAGTTCAGAGATACTTCTTTGCATCTGTCCAAAATAAACAAGGCTACCATATACCTTTTGCAATATCACTTTTAAATACGGGATTATTTGTGGGGGAGAAAACACCTTTATTTTTGCAACAATGGCTGAGGAAAATAAAAGCAAACACTTTGGCTTGCATTTACATGCATGTTTACAGACAAAATACGTGAGCATGTGTGTGTCTGTGTCCATACATTCATATTTTAATGAAAGATGATAGTATAAAAGCAGGGTTTTTTCCTCTGCAAACTGATACCTATGCTGACACCATAGAGGGGATTCAACATAGCTGCTGAAAAACAGTGTTACACAGCCTGTCACGAGAAGAAAGCCCGAAGTTACAGCAATACTACGCAGCATTTCTTCTTCCTTAGTAATGCTGGTGACTACAAATTGTTGGGAATCTTTCTCACTACTGATAGCAGAAAGAACTGTGTAACCAAAATCATTTTGATTAATAATTCAAAAGAGTTTAAGGGTGAAGAGAGAGAGAGAGAGAGGATATGTGCCAGCCTAAAAAAAAAAAATACTTTTTTGTATCTCAATTAACAAAGTACAATTTGATAATTCAAAGCAAATGCTTCTTTATCATATGATTTCTACTTTTCTTTACCCAATGCTGTCCCCTGCAGGGTGTAAGAAATCAGATCACAGAAGTACTCAGAGGCTAAAAAAAATACTATTTTTTTTTTAAATCCAAAAGTAAAAGAGAAAAGGAATAGCTGAATTAACTTCATGTCCTCTATCAGAATTCATTATCAAGCCAGCATGGTTTATAATGAATAATCCTTTCAGAAGCCTGACTGGGTGCTGTAAGGGGCATTCCTTGAAAATATTCTCTCATATCTCGTTGCATATATGCAATACTTCTTTCCATAGGTGTTATGAATTCCTAGTGCTCATGCTGATATTCTGTCTGTGGGCAATAAGACGCTAGCCATTCTTTTATGTGTCTCATCAGCTACGCTTGAACATGGAAATCAAACAGAACACATACATTATAAAATCATTGTACATCTCAGTGGACTTTCTTACCGTTTTATGGAATGGGAAATACAGAGTACGCAAGACTATTTTCTGCATATGTAGAAAATATAAAACTACTCCTCTGCTTAAAAGACAGGTGACCCTCATAAAGGAAATACAGCTCCTCTCAAAGAGGCCATTAAAAATAAGTAAAGAAGGGAAGCATAAAGGTGGGAGAACTGATTAGCTTTCATTGATAAGATCATGTTTGTACCAAACAAAAACAAAACATGGGCTTAAAAAAACTCTGGGAGCATCTGTTATCACGTAGAAATCATACTCACATTGCTGTCTCCTTGCTCAACTGGAAAACACTGCTTTATCTGACTAAGTGCAAATACCGAAATGTTCATTAGCTCCCTTGAAACACCTTGGCTTGTCTTTATTGAGTTGCATTTCATCCATAGCCTTTGCACCTGGGGGCACACAATAAATTTTTCTGCACAAAGGGTTTCTCAAGAGTGGTATGACTGTTCCTTTTCTCCCTAGAGTCTGAACGCATTGCATCATCTTCTATCATACTTACAAGCCCGGGGCCCAGGATGAAGAATTGTTTAGTATCTCCAAACCAAAGCTTGCCACGTAGCAGATCAAATTGTTGTTGCTCTGCCGCTGAGCTGACTCAGTACTTGCTTGTTTGATTTAAGGCACAGTTCCACTGTGAAAAGTTATTGTGAAAATGGTATTTTCTTCTGCAGCAGAGCTAGTTCCTACGTGTATGAAGAATTATACGTGCTGACTCAAGTGACAAAACATAAGTATTTACTGCTGCTGCTTTTGCCAGCTCTGCAGAGCAAAGACAGAGAAGAGAAAGCAGGTTGGAGTACATTTAATCTGTATACATTAATACTCATTTCCAGGCTTCTGTGTGTTTACCCCTGTGCAAATTCAGGGAGAATGATAGCATCCCGGAGATGTTTTTGGGAATATAATTTGGCCTCTATTGCTAGCAAGTAGCCGCAGAAAGGAAACATCTTGGTCTCTGAGATCCTATAACGCATGTGGAAGCACCACAGACAAAAATCCCATAAGGAAATAGTCATTTGAAACAGAGTAAATCAATACTTCTTCATACTTACGTTTTACCTGTAGTGACTTGCAGAGTTTGTGGCTGCAGTAGATTGTTTTGTGGCGTTCTGGCTTTGTAAACTTGTCTCTTGGATTAACATCATCTCTGACTATTTGAAGGAAAATAAGGAAAACATTATGGCTTTTGTCGTTGGTTACCCCTTCTTTTAGAATAAAGCAGAGTGCCAATTTCTTTGTATCGTCCAGCTCGCTATCATACTTTTGGAGCTATCTTCTGCCTTGATGTCATGGCCCATTAGCGCATGGCAGTGCCCTTGGGTGGCTCTGGCCCATTCCCACTGAGCCTTTCTGAGGGTCAGTGAAAGCCTCCTCCTCTGGCTGTCTTCACACTCTGTATGTGAAACTATGAAGGGAGTTTGCGAGGAGTTATGGGCTGAGTGTTGGTTCTAGCATGTTCACAGTGTCTGGCTTTATTGTTTTAGCTTGTCTAACCCAGAGAGAGAAGTTGTCTCTCTCTCTCTCAGTTTCAAGGTGACACTGAAGCTTTCATGAGAATGACTTCGGCTTATGTTCTGTCAAAAAATGCAGTAGTTAGAGCAAGCAAAGGAGTCAAGATTTGCTTGAATATCTCAGCTACTTAAAAGAGAATTTTTAGCCATTCTCTTAAATTCCTAATTGCTACTAGATGATGAGATAGCCAGCACTGGCTGCAGGTTACTTTCATGGCCTTTTTGCACTGAAATTGTCCCCTTTTCAGAGCTGTTTGTGGGGCCCTATTTTAAACTGAAATATTTTAAACATATTTTAAACTATCAACTGAAGTTGATAGGAATATGGCAGCCTGCTTCCAATACCTTACTGTGTGTCTGTGAAGCAGTAAAAATTTAAATAGAATTTATGGTTACTGAATTCCCAAAGACTGTCCTACCCAAAAGACAGTGGCTAGCAACAAACCACACCATGGTATTTGAAATAAACACCGTCCCCTCTGCTGAAATGTCCTTAGCACTAGGAAGAGAAGGAAAAGCTTCTCTTGGCAGCTTTGGCATTTTCTGCCCACACTAGTCCAAAAAGTTAACTTGTACTGGGCTCTGGATATGCCTGTTCTTCACCTGGGAACTAGAACTAGGTTTTGCTTTAAGGGAGTACAATCTTAACTGTGAGCCTGATAGCACTTACAACTTTTGGTGTATGCAGTTCAATTCTGAAGTAAGTATCTATAAATAAAAGCAAACCCTCATAATTATACTTTACACAGTCCATTTTGAACATACCATGTCTTCTGAGGGAAGCTTCAGTTTCTCCAATCAGTTGTTAGAAATGGGGTATTTTCCTCATACCGGAAGGGTAAGAGCTCTCTGTCCAACCTACGGAGAGTGAAAAAGATGTATAGGAGGGAACTATGTGGAGCTTATATGCAGGTGAAGGATAACTTACCTCTCTAGGTCCCAGCACTTAGAAGAGGACTAACTCTATGCAGTATGAGATTTACAAGAAATCCTTGGGGGGAAAAGAAAAAGTGGCCTTGACTTGTCTTAAAATAAAACCTGAAACTTTTTAAGCTTCTTTTAACATGAGGCTAAACTACAGAATATCAGACAATTCTTTGAACTTGTCTTTTAAATAACCCTTTAGCTATTGTAGCCTGAGCAACAAATATCTTATTGATTTGTGTGTGTGGATGGATTGTGCTTCAATATATCTGGTTAATATTGCTTAGTAATTTTTCTGAAAATAGAGATATCCTTATAAACTCTGAGTCCTTGTTCAGTAGTTTATCAAAATATTGTTATGCATTTCCATTAGAAGGAAGAATACTGCCAGCAAGAACCAGGCGCCTCCCAATGCTTACCGTGTTGTTCTCATGTGTAGCAACTGAAGAGTCTCACCTGTGGGCTGTATTTGCTCCTAAAAGGTATGAATGTATAAGCCAATATGGGAACTTGAGTGCAAATTCACTTCCTCTTGCTTAATAGCAGTTATGTCCAAGGACCCTGCGGAGAATCCCTAATTCCACTAGAGTTTTACCTTCTTCTTGAAACCCTTTTGTTGGGAGCAGGCCTGTTGGGAGCAAAGGGATAATAGGAACTTGAAATACAAGGAAGTTTGAAAAATGCACGTATACACTACAGACACATAAGCTTGACAATCTTTAGAAGCTGTCTGATAACTTTCTACAAAGCAGCTTGACCCCCTGCTGTTATTTTTTATATTTGTATTTACTTTAGCGCACAGAAAACCAATCATGTTACTCTGTCATACTAGTTATTTTATAAAAGTAGACAGAGGCATGTATCAGCTCAGAAGAGCTTACAGTCTCCTGCAAACACATAGCATTTTCTTCCCTTGAGGTCTGAAGTTATTGGGACAACTGAAATGCTTAGACTTTATTCTTTAACAGAATCTGGGTCTAAAAATGATAATAGAATACTCTTGGAAAGATCCAGTACCTAAATATGTCCTTCTTGAAAAATATCATCAGAAGTTTATAATATCACCTATATTAAAAGTTCAACAGCATGTTACACATAAGAGACTTGATTTGAGAGCGTATATCCACTTAAATTATTGCAAACTTACTCAGTTAAACCAATATAAAATTATCTTCCATGTTGCTGTTCGGGATCATTCTGTTGCATTCATTTGGATGTCAGAGTGACGGGCCATTAGCCTAGGGCTAAGCTAATTATTTAAGGAACTTTTCTTGTTTTGTACAATGAAGAAGTATTCTGGAAAATACAACACAAACACAGATATCTGTGTCAGATGGTGATGGTCCATTTCTTTTAAATATGAAAATGTAATTTTAGCATTCAAACAGTCAAGACAGTGGTAATTTGAAATAAAACAAGAACAACAGTCATTAAATAGCCGTGTTTCTGGACTTAGATTGATGCTTAACACATTGATCTTCTTCAGTAGAAGCTTTCCATATTCCATCTGTTAGAATCTTTGACCTTTTCTTAACACCATTAAAAGATAAAATGTTAATCTACTGAAAAAAGATGCATGACCTTTTAAAAGTGAACTGTACCACTTTACAGCCTGCCATCATTAAAGAACTTTATGCTCAGGAGCCATGCATTATGTGTATCATAGCAATATAATTGTTTAGAATAATGTAATTGTTCAACCAAGAAGATATATACCACGCATAACATAAATTAGAACTGGAACTATGTGAACTTTAAAAGCGCAATCAAAATAACATGTCAGATCAAGGCTTACTTTCAGTTTTAATCAGCCTCAACTTCAAATTTATTTTTTATTAACATGCCAAGATGCATGCCTAGAAGATACCATTTTAACAAAGGAAAAGGATGATACTTTGGGACAAATGAAACCACACCACTGGCAAAGGAAGATGCTTATCTCCCTTTGTTTTAATCACCTATACTTTTTTTTTCAGTATAAGGAAATAAACACGGGACGAATATTTCAAATAGTAGTGAGGGATTTCAGTAGCAAGAAAATTTGTGAAAATGGACTTGTTTGTGCTAAATCCAAGTTGTCTTAAGCTAGACTTCTTAATAGCAATGGCCACAATGCAGAACAGCATTGAAACATGGTTTAAATCTAATTCAGTAAAGCGCTTCAGAGAGCGTTTAGTTTTGAGTATGGGCTAATTTGATCCCACTTCAAATTAAGCCTCTGTTCTGAGTCCTGACTACAGAGAACAAACTGAATACATGATATAGGTTCAAGATAACCTAATCTGATCTTCTGGTAGGTTCCAGGTTTTAGATTAAACCCCTCAAATTGGTTTGAGAGCACAGCTATATAATAATGTGTCTACTTAATAATTACATAATAGAGAATAATAGAAAGTCTGGTATACAGGACAATAAGCTTTTCTATAGAGGAAGGCTCATATTCTTCTAATTTCAGCCTAAATTCTGCTGAAGTCCCTAACTTGATACATTTTCCCCGTAAAATCAGTGAGCTTAGGCTGGACGATTCTGGGTTGGAGTATCCTCTCCCTGAATGCCTGTATGTTTTTCAGTGGAATTTACTCCATAAGGTAAGTAGCTGCATGCAAAATAGAAATACAAGGGTTCTCAGAGGGCATAAATTTAGGTCCTGTTATTAATATTATTTAATCATAACAACATAATTAGCATTAACAATGTCACTGCGGTGGGGGCTCTTGGACAGCCCTGATACAGTGAGTGCATTTAAATTAGCAATTTAGGGCATGGGAAGGGTCCTTTCCTTCCTGGATTTGCCTTGCACCTATACTTGAAGGCTGGTGGTGTGTGCTCAAAGCTGTTTCCCACCTCACGACACGGGGCTGAAGTCATATGCTGGTTTACCATCTTGAGTGACCCACTTGCAATGAGGATGTATGGTCCTGCAGAAGATGGCTCTCCACACATGTACCGCATGCCTGGGACTGGGAACTGGCTTGAACTTCACTATTAGAAATGACATCATGTGCATAATGATGCAGAAAACATAGGAGAAAGCACAGGGTTGCTAAGAGTTTTGACAAGTAGAAAGACATTCGCTTCTGTAAATGTCAGCTTTTTAAGTCCAGTTAAAACTTCATAGTCTGCTTTCTGATCACGTTGCTGCACTAGCCCTGTCTATTTATATTTTGTTCCTGTTAAATAAGCAGCATCCCATTTTGTACAGGCCAAGCATTTCATCTTTGAAGTTAGTAGTCACTTTTTTTTGTCAAGCTCTTTCATTGTTTAGACCTGCTTCCCAGTCCCAGCCCCAGTTTATCACCGCAAATTTCCTCTCTTGCATATTCTTCCCTCTAGGTCATTGATAGTGAAAGCAAGCAATATGTTTCCTGGTGTTCAACCATGTGGCACTTCACTAGTCACATAATACACTAGATAAGCAGATGACAGTCTGTGCTGCTCTGAATAGCATATGTGCATGCCATCTGAAAGCCAGGAGCCGGAGGACACAGATACAGCCAACAGAGGGAGTCAATGGCAGCAAAGCACTGGCCATTCAACCCCCGCTTTGGAGGAAAGAGAAATGGATGGCTTTGCATTTATGGTTGAAGAGTAGAAGATTTCAGCCTGTTCTATCAGTCCCCAGGCATCTCTCAGAGGCCATGTGCTCTTCTGCTTTCAAGCTACAGGTTGCCTACCTGACAGAAGTTTAGTTCCAGCTCAGCAGGAGGAGGTGGTGCCCCACCAGAATGTCAGCTGCTGTGAGGAAAGTTTGGGCCTTCTTATGTTTGTTATGTGGCCGCAGAAGATCTAATCTGTAGCATTTGCCTTTTTGTCTACTAAGTATAATGATCGAGTACCATACAGAAGATATAACTGCTATCTAATTAGCATTACGAAATAAAACCTACGTTGTGGAGAACACCTGCTTGCTCTGTCTCTTACAGTATAGTAGTAACATTTAAAATCTCTTGTGGCTACTCATAGCTTGGTACCCAACATCATAGCTAAAATGATACAGACCTCATCAACCAAAGTAGCATTTCCTTCAGACTAAGAAAGTCCTAGATCTCAGCATTCGTGAATATAATAAAAAGACAGTCTTTTCTCTTTGGCAGAAGCAACCTGTCACAGTAATAGTGAAATGAGATACAGAAGAAAAAAAATTCAAAATATTCTTAGACACATTCAGGCAACATGTAAATAGAATAATAAATCTGGCAAGAAAGATCTGTTTATTTTTTGCACAAAAGGGCTAAGACATTGGGGTGGGTTTTTTTCCATTTTAAAGCATGAATTTCTTTTTCTTCCACCTGAAGTCTGCACAGTGTTCCACAGAGCAGCTGTCCACCGCGAGAAACTCATCATTCACTCTCTGATCAGCACATACAGTGGCATGAAACTCTGCTTACTTCTCTTGTGTCTTCATGAAATAATTTCTTCACCAACCAAAGAAATCTGCTGTTTACCATAATCTCAATTTAACACCTACTCTCAGTATTCAAAAGTAACTGTGCATTTGAATGGGGTTTGCAAAGCAGAAGTAACTGCCAGGGAAAACTAAACAAGTCTTGTCTCTTCCTTGGAAGTTGGAAAAGGCTTTCGGTTTTTATCACAGTGACAGGTTACATGGTAAATAAAGTCTGAGATCTTTGCTCTGGCCATTTAAGACAAGAATTGGTTAGAAGTGAACAAAGCTGAAGGGTGCAAAACTTGAATTAAGCCCAAGTTACAGATTAAGACCGTTGTTTGAAAACAAGTGGCACATGCACACAGAGTGGGCCGGGGGGGGGGTCTGTATGGTGTGACAGATAGGGGATGCTACTCCCCACTTTCTGAGGGAGCCCATCAAAACTCATGAGTTTTCAGTTAATGAGCAGCATGGGAAGGAGGCCTTGGAAAACATTCCACTTCTTAGAGGCTAATTTATTTATTTTGCATTATGTAGAAAACAACTGGGAGGATCTCAGCCCCTGCAAAGCTGGGAATGGTCCCACCTTGCCTCTGATTACCATGCATGTGACTTTAAAAGGATTTCTTCGTTCACACTGGAATCAGATATAACATCTTTTAATCAGTAGTTAAAACAAAGGCCCTGTTAGTGTTGTTCGATTAGCTAGATTTCTACAGATTTGTTATGAACTTAACAAAATTGCATCCAAATGACAAGTGAGCGATATGAGGTGTTCTGCAGTAGATCAACACCTGCAACAGTAGCTTCACTCCACTGCAGCACGTGAAACCTGCTGGCACTTACCTGGGAACCAGGGGCTGCTCTGGCGGGAAAGCTCTCCTGCCGTTCTCTTCCCCTAACTCCTAAGGTTATGGTTTGGGGAAATTCACATTTGAAAATACAGAAATATGATGCACAATATTTGTATGTCATAGGTGGACTGAAGTAAGAATAAGTTTACAGGCAGGGTGTATTTTGTGATTAAGAATTGTGTTGGGGGGGTTGGAATTTCTTTTTGTCAGGATTTCTCGTTATATCACGGTGTTGATTTACTGCGGGTAAAAAAAAAAAAACTCGTGATGTAAAAATCCGTGTGTAATTTCTCTGAAAAAGGATGAGTTTTCATATCATGTGAATAGCATTGCGCTGCTAAGTGCAAAATGCTTAGAGGAAACTGAGATAAGTTGAAGGAATTAATGTTCCTTCAAAGAGTCAGTACTTGCCTCAATAAGATATATTTTTAGCATTTTTGGGTTTTGATATATGTGAGTGTCTTTTTTTCCAGAGAGAAAAGGGAAAATACTTCTCTCCTCTCCCTGCTTCTTTCACATTTGGTTGTTTATTGCAGACCATTGCAGTAGGTCCTGTTGCATTTAATCTGCTGGAAAATGAACAGTGTTTCAAATTATCTATGTTTTATTTGCTGCCTCCCTTTGGTCGGGTGAAAAGATAAAGCACTTCACTGTGTGGCTTTCCTACCAGTACCCAGGTATGTACCAGGGTTACAAGTTTTCGGATAAGCTGCATCTACCTAGTCAGCATGATCTTGCCCAGGCACAGCTTTTGCTGCTAGAAATAATGTTTTTTAAAGCATATTGACATATGCATTAAATGAAAAACACACATGGTATTGAAGTGCTCCGTTCCCCTAGAAGAGGAAGAGAGTAAGTCTTAATTTTCCTTCGGGGCAAAGCTTTAATAGAATTGCTGCTAGTTCATAGTCTTCCAGTTATTGTTTAAACCCCATAAGATACTTAAGGCTTTGAGTGTTTGTAGCAAAAAAAGAAAAATATTAATTCATTCTCAAGCTCAGATTTGGCAGCTAATAAAGATATTCTGGCTTCTATTACATTTCTCGTCCACCAGAAATTACCATGTTGCTATTATTTAACTGGAGAGTTCTAGTGTCTTGAGTCTCTTGTACCTTATGGAAGTTGAGAAAGAAAATCAAAGGTCACAAGGAACATGGAAAAAGGTAATTACAGAATTGCAACAGAGAAAACATAGAACAAAGAAATGGAGCAGGACATACGAACAGACGCTAACAAAACAGTGCTCTGCCAATGCTGTTACTGCTGTCATTCAGGTAGGTTTATGTGTTTGATCGTGCTTGGCAATCTGCTTATTTTGTTGGGTTTACAGTTCTTGGTGAGATGGGGAGGACCTGTCTTTGGTTGAAGGTTTATGAATTTTTCTCAGACTCTCCCTGTTCCCTCTAAGATGGACACAATTTATCACGTTTCCATTACCCATTCCCAGTGATTCGGCTTTTTCTTAGAAAACTGGCCAACTTATCACATGATATTACATGTACTTGGAATTAGATTTTATTTCCCCTCTCTCATGGCTATCAGGCACTGTATTGCAAAGTGGGACCCTCAGCAGCTGAATTTTCTGTTCCACAGTGCCCAGTACAAACAAGTTGCAATATCCCAGGGCCTGAGTGGAATCCCACTCTGTTGGGATGACATTGCCATGTTGTGCAATGCCCAAGCATAGGCCAAGCTGGGCAGAAGGGAGGAAAGCCTGTGGCCATTTTGGCAGCTTCTGTCTCCTCCCTGACGGAATTGGAGATGAAAGCAAATTTTGTGATAAAATGGTATGTGTCACTTTGTAATTTGTAATGTGATTGAAGATAGGTGTATAGAATAGGTAAATAAATAGAAGATTGCTTACACCTTTAATTCCATGAATCTTAGGATGCTATCGAGTTTGGCAGGTTTGTATTTTTATCTGCAGTTGCCATCTGCTGCAAAAAATCTGGATTTTAGAGGGTCAGACTTTCAGACAACCTGGATGTAAAACAGAGACTTCAGACTGTTTGTAGTTAACCACATTGAAAAAAGAAGGTGAGTACTGCATGAAGAGGCAGATAGAAGCGACTCTTTCCATGCATAAATACATTCTTTCTACATATCAGCCCTCCTAAACAGTTTGCAAATCTGTCCTTAAATTGACTACAAAATGTTTTGTTCAGTGGCCAAAACAAGGGGCACATAACCGTCAGTGGTTTGGTCCATCTGTTTTTGCTGCTGAGATACTATTCTTTGCGTTGTCTTTGTTTACTCTATTGCATGACTGGGCTTTATATAAATTGTGAAAATGTTTGGGGGCTCTCTTTGATTTCTAAATTTTGCAGATGAGGTTATACAAATCTGTAGCTTGTGAGAAGAGCCAGGCTGACAGCAGAGGGATTGACCTCCTTCATGGAGCACATACAGGGTGCGCTCGTTACCTTGTCGATGCGCTTCCGTCCCAACGTACTCCCAACAAGTGAGTGTCCTGGTTTGTGTCCCACATCCTCCTGTCCTTAGCATCTGGGATGGGCTGGGCAGTCTGGCTTCCAGTTAGTTCTAGCTGATGATTGAGGGTGGAAACCTGCAAAACAAGCAAAGTAACTCATTGCATGTAGACAAATAAAATCTGCCTCGGGCACTTGGAAGGCCCCCTAAATCTCCTTCTGCAAATAAAGCTCCCTCATTTTCAGCTTCATTGAAAAATGCAGCAAAATCAGACTTTAATCAGGGGAAATGACACATTCTTGTGCATATTTCGGTCTTAAATTAAAAGCTATTTTTTAAATAAGAAAATTAAATGCTATTTCAGATTTCTTGTTTCTCCTGACCCTTTAGGACTGTACTGAGCTTCCACCACCTACCAGCATGCTCGCCAGGCAGTCTGTACAAATATTATTACTACTTAAATAGAGTCTGAATCATTACCTTGTGTTTTCACTTTGTAGTGAAGTGATTTAAATATAGTTTTCTTACGCTGGGATCCTTTGACAAACACATAAATAGTTAGCGCATTGTTAGCAACGGTGAAAAGGAAATGGATGCCTGGCAGGAGGAAGGGCAAATAATTTTCTCATGCTTGCTGTGCCCTTTCTGTAGTGTAAATCACCTCTTCTCCTCTGAAAGTAAAAACTTATTCTGAGATGTCAACAAAAGTAAAGTAATTAGGAAAGGAAATGTAATGCCTCCCTGCTGCTCCTCCCTCGCACACATTAGTAAATGAAAGCTATTTAAAGATACAACCTGAGGTAGGCTAATTGGAGATGAGTCATTTGGGACCTGATCCTGGAAATGCTTACTCAAACGAGTAGCCCTATGATTGTTTGCCTGGGTCAATTTTGAGTGCGTGTGCATGCTTCAGGATCAGGGAGGAGAAGGTTCAGTCCTGCAGGGTCCTGAGTAGACCCCTCCAAATCTGAAAGGCAGGCGCTCAAGCCCCAGAGTCGTCCAGTTGGTCTCAGCGGGAAGATTTCTGTGCTTAGAGTTAACTGTGTGCTGGATCACAGCCAGCTTGGTCAGTGTCTCCCAGGAGTAAACCCTGAATGCTTCACTTGAAATAGAATAGGAATATTATGAGGCTACTTTGATTAATTAATCTCATTTGGAAAAAAAAGGAACAACTAGAGAACTGGAACACACCACAAAACTTTCCCACATTCGCCTGTGCCTCTGGTTGATGTCTGTCATAAAATTAACTACTGTAATACGCTTTTTCAACAATTTAGTTCTCAAATCCTTTGCTGCAAAGGAAGCTGTAAAGCTCAAAGGCGTATTTTTTTCTTAGTGTTAGCAATTAATATGCCACTAGTCTGTGCATAAATAAGTTGTCTATTTTAAAGCAACTCAAATGGGCTATTTCATTTTATATGACTGTTAATTAAGATGTTGATTAGCCCTGCTATTGAAGCATTGAAACCCTTTCTAAAAGAAATGGCCACCGCTTCAATTTTATTTTAATTAGTTGGACTTTGAGGTTATTTACTACAGTGTCAGCTATCAAAGTAAAGCTATTTAATTTGATGTTCAGTCCGAGGCAGGTAGCGCACAGACTTCCACGTTTGCCTGTACCCACTGCCATTAACAGCAGTATGATTTAAGGTCATTTAACAGTCATCAACCTCACAGATGGTAAAATGCAAAGTATCTAAAGGGGAAAATAACAATTGTTGTCTTGTCAAATAAAATCCGAACATTGTATTTTTTGTGAACACCCACTAGCTTCCAGCAATTTTATACAGAATGTGTTTCCCTTTGGGCGGAGAGTGTTAGGTCTTCCCTTTTATGCATCCTTCCATTGAGACGTGCTAACCCCCCTGGGAGGTGAAACCCACCCAGATATTTGTGATTTCAAAACTTCATTTGCGTCACTTGCAACAGAGATGGATCATTATTCTGGGATAAAATCACATCCTGCACAGTGAAAATAACAGGCAATGTTTGACCTGAAAAGGGAAGGAGGAAAAAAAAAACCAAACCAACAACTTTAAAGTGTTAAAAGAAACAGACAGTGTTAAAGCTGCTTCAGGAAACAAATTCTCCCTGTAATGCAGTGTAATTACGATCTTTTCTAAGCTAAGTATAGTACCCTAGAGATTACTATAAGTAACTTATAATAGAATTTTTATTAGTGGTAGTAATTTTTTATGATAATTAGTGTAATCTGCAGCCAATAAAATCAGAAGATATATAGTTATCTCTTTTACACCAGAAAACTATTCTTCAGACAGCTGAAACATTAAGAAAGAAAAATGTATTATTTTATGATCGTTATACACTTTTATGTTCTGATTATTTGGTATTTTTTTTATTAGCTCTTTCCATTTAATGGCGAAAAATGTGAGGCATACTCAAGAGCCAGTATAAAGCGGCCAGTTTGGGGTAAGCTGCTGGCATTCTGTTTCCGTGGCAATCTTTATTCCACCCCATCTGAAACCTCATCCTTTGTGGAAGTTAGCGAGTTTTCAGTATTTCTTCTAGATGATGGGTTACTCTTGCCTTAGCCTTGTACTCGCAGTGAGATTGCCTTTCCTTATTGACTAGAGGGAGAGCCCTAGCTGTTGATAAAAGATGGTTTAGCAGTAATGCCATCCTTGGCTATGGCGTGTAGTCCATGTATCTTTAAGACTCTTGCATTGCCCCATGAGAAGCTCTTGCAGCACAGCCCTTCTCAAAAGCTCTTAAACCTAGAACAGGGACACACATGCAAAAATATTCCTTAATATGAATTTGCAATCCTACATGGTAGGACCGTGTGCTAATGGCTGGAAAATGGCTGGGCTTTGACCTCCGCAGCTTTGAGAGGCATTTTGCCTGAATGGATCACCTACTACTGCTAAGCCAGCTGGTTTGCTGGGAATACAAAGGAAGAGAAGAGTTCCCAGTAAACCTATGGAAGGACTAACTGCAATTCTCCTGTTAGCATTCAGGATCATACTGTAAGTTTTTAGTTTGCTTCTCTACATATCTTGCTGGCACTAGTAAGCAAAAGCTGTGCCCGAGTAAAAAAAGAGAAGGCAAGATGCGAGTCTTGGGTTTATCATATTTTCACAAATAGCAATTGAACTGAAAGCTGGACCATTTAGCATAGTTATTTTGTTTTAGAGTGAAGACAGGGTATGTAAGAATTTCCAACTTAGTTGGAGAGGTTGGATTTCACTTCTTGATGGAAAAAAAGAGGAGACAATACTCTAGGAAAATACTGAATCCATAGAGATTTCAGATGGAAGGAGACTATTGTTTCACATGCTATCTATGGCCCGATACACTGCTATTTTCTTTTCTCAGTTAGTGGCACAGTAACCCCTAACTGACCCTCTTCATCTGTATTAGCGTAATTCATTGGCAGCAGTTATAGGATAAAAATTTAAAAAAAATCAAGATACGTGATCTAAGAGGAACAAAAGAAGGGTTTCATCATCTTTCCCCAGCCTTATGACCTCATACTCAAAAGTTATGCCAGGAACTAAAGAGGCTGATAAAAAGAATGCATTTTCTACACAGATGATGTCATAATCCTCCACACTGCATGGATGAGATGGACCTCTCGCATAGGCTGTGCAGATGTTGAAGCTGGGATTGTGCATGCATTGAATTCCTTGGGCTTGGACTTCACTCAGGACTGTCTGAACATACGTAAGGGCTATGAAGGGTGCCTGCGGGCTTCCGCTCAGGGAACGGCACAGATTCTCCTGCACCTTTTGAAAATTACTCCTGCAGAAGGATGTCAGAGGTCTGTTGCATTCTCCTAGGCTTTTTAGACTTGGTTTGTCCTAAATTAGGACAGGAAAGGGGAAAAGAAAAGGGGAAACATTGTGTATCACTCCGTAGGGGTGCTGAAATGACATAAGTACTCCCAGAAACTATACAGATATTCATAATCCAGTCCTCCTCTCTTCTGTGCCTTGATGAGCAGTGAGTTAACAATGTTGACAGCTGACATATTATCTCCTGCATGTAACTTAGCGTCTGTTGAGATGCATGAGGTAGATCAAGATCCATAGAAGTCTGTGCCACATTCTGCAAATATGGGCAGACATGGCTGCATGCAGTTATCTGTGATTCATATTTTGAGAGTTGTCCCAGTGACCATAACTAAAGCAGACATAAGGGGTGTATTGAGCTGGCTCATGTCGAAGCCTCTAATTCATAGACCTGTTTGGACAGTCTGTGAACACAGGCATGTTCATGTAAAGACTTAAGGCAGACATTGGTTAGGTTCCTTATAAAGATGTTCTAATGGTCTTTCCTTACCTACATTATCAGTCCCTTTTGTATGGAAACACAGCAAGTTGTTTCCTTGACATCCAAGAAACCCTTGCTTTGTGATGAAAATGGCAGGAGCCTTGCCTTGCCTCTTGTTTCCCCCATTATTTTTTGGCAAAGGTAGCACTGTGCAGATCTTCAGCCTGCAGGTAGATTCAAGTCCTATTCAGCCTGAAAGCACACAGGCTGCGAAAGTGATGCCCTGATAGTGGAGCTTCTGCCCATAGCCAAAGCATCGAACATCTGTGCCAATTCTGCTGGACTCCTGTCTGCCAGCACTTAGAGACTGTTGACCATGAGGTTTCTCTGACACCCTTGTGAACCCTCACAGGGACAGATGGATTTGCTCTTGAATGGCTCCATTCTTTTCTCTTTGTGAATAGAGCGGGCAATTGTTAATTTGCCCTGACCGCTGCCATGCACCTCAGGCTTCTGCTTTGTCACCCCTCCTGCTGACCATGGCCTCAAGGCCAGGAGGTCTCATCATCTTCTGAAAACGCATGTACTTACTCTGCGTGTCCAGAATGTCTTTTGGGAGGAGGCATATCACAGCTGAGCGCAGACAGTGCTCTTCCCCTTGCTGTGCTTCAACCTGAGACTTAAATAGGAGGTTTCCAGCAAACTGTCTTGGTAGAAGCAACTGATGAAAGTTAGAGAAATGAAATTCCTGTTCCCCCTACGCTGAGGAATCCTACCAAAAGCCCTGTTAGCAGAAGTGATCATTCTTGGATTTTGCAATGTTTGGAATTCGCATGAGCTATTATAAAATTATTCATGGGTTGGTTAACTTTTGAGTCAGATTACTGAAATGCATTGTACCTAAGGCAACATCTGAAGAATATCTGGAAACTTTCTGTAAGTGCACAAAGCACTTTCTTGCTCTCTTGGTCTCTTCAGGGTATGCTTTGCTTGAAGGCTGCTCTCAAAGTTCTCAAACTGTGCACCAGCTGCCTTTGCGTCCAGGTACAAATAAAAATGGACTTGTCAGCCATCAACCCCAATAACACATCCTTCCTCCTTCCTTCTTCATTACATCTCTGCCAATTGGACTAGCCATTATTCTTCATTTGTTATTACTTAGTGAAGCATCTCCTTTGACTACCCTCAAACCTACTGTACAGTCTTCCTACAGCTTGCTGACCTTTGAGTTGTGTAGGCAGAGTTCTTTTCCAGGACTAGTTTCTAAGGGTTGATAGGTCTGAAGGATCTGGGGCAAAAGGGGGTTATATCTTCAGGTTTAGAGTCTGTGAATACCTTATTAGCAGACACTGAATTATGTGGTAATTTGGCTAGAGGTTAGAACAGGTTCCTAGCATGTTCCCAGATAAATAAAGTTTAAATTGTAATTTCCACCACAGGCAGATCAGTCTGTGTAATTTAGATGACTGAACTTTTATAGTTGGTGTGCAAGGAAAAGACCTTTTTTTAGAACAGCGATTGAAAATTGATAGCGTAATTTGTGTTGTGAAAATCGGTCACTGTATTTAATTGTATATAAAAAAACACAGTCTTTTGAATGGCACCCACAAGATGCAGCCTAAAAATTTTTGAAAATCCAAACATTCAGATGTGTGTGAAGATGCTCCTTCCTATGGCTGGTATTAGATTTTGGGGGTTGTTTTCCTTGCTTTTCCAGGAATTTGGCGTATGCCACAACACCACATCTGGTAAAGGTTTAACTGAAAAATTACTTATTTCTAAACTAAATTTTTTTTTTTCTAGTTAAAATGTATATCCTATGCCTCATGGTCTTCATCCACTCTGGCACCAGGTAAGCAATAAATCATATTCCTTGCCTCTTGAGATGAATATCAGAGTAATTCACGGTGCTGTGTACAATGCTACCTAGGAGCCATAATACAAGTGATAAATAGCAGCAGGTTGGCAGAGGAGGGAGGAAGGTTCTTCAAAGAAAAATTACACTAAAAGGATGTAAGATTAGGGACATCATTGTTGAAAACATGAACTCTGTATTCCCACTAGAAATTCATTGGTAAGTAGACCCTGAGGAGAGGGCAAAATCAGGAGCCAAACACAAAGAGTCTGTGGCCCCGGATGAGAAATCCTGTTCACATCTGGATCACCCACTGAAATCCGTGCTCATGAATCCAAGGGTCATTAGATTGGATTCTTAATCACCAGAAAAATGGTTTATTCAATGTATCATCTCAAGGGAAGGGGCAGGAGACATCTGAGGTGGCAACAGAGATGATCGACTCCCTTCGCTTTAGGTAATGTCAGATACAGGAGAAGCTCCCCTTGCACTGCATTAGAGTCCAACAGGTAATATCAGTTGCTTTAGCCTCTCTAGGAAACACCTAAAAGGTAATGCAGTTTTGATGGTTATAATTTCAATGCTGAATAGAACCAATAAATTAATTGATCTCAGCATTAAATTTGATCTAACATCATAGTTTTATTTGAATTTTAAAGACTTAAGTTTAATCAGAACCTACAAGATGTTTTCTGAAAAGGAAAATTGCATGAGTAAAGCATTTTCTTTTTCCCATAACTGTCAATACAGTTTTTATTTTCCAGTGACAAAATGCTCAAAAAGTGTATTTCTGCAAAATGAAATATTTTCAGTTTGGGTTTTTCCTCTTCTCTCTCCCCTGTTCTGATTGTCCACTCTTGTAACAGGCCGAAGACAAACACCAGTTTTTCTTGTTAATATTTCTTGCTTTTGTTCAGCATTTTTTCCAGTTCCCCTACAACACCACTCAAAACATTAATGGAATATTTTTGCCATGAGGCTGTATCCAGAACAAATGTCAAGGAATTCTGAAAATAAGGATTCTATTACTATTTGTGATGTTAGCGACTGGGCGAATGGGATGCAGAATAAGCTTACGGTTTCAACACAACGGAGAAGTTACCAACAGAATACTGGATAGCAAATGCAGAGCCTTGCCCGTGCGCTTTTCTCTGCGTGCTTTCCAGATTTCACAGGCTGAGTGTAACACTGTTTCTGTCTTGTGGGAGGAAAGACTAGCTCGAGGCCAACAGCCAGGCTCCTTAGGAAAAGGAAGGCTGCTCCGATCATAGGGTGTGAAAAACTGGCCTTCTAG
>NW_009259531.1:2807899-2828645 GCF_000687185.1 Egretta garzetta | reverse complement strand
ACTGTGCTGCCTTTCTCTGCTTGAAGAAGCGTGTTGTGCACTTCACCGGAGGAATGTATGGAGTGTGTTGAAAGGACAGATAGGGAAGTGTGGCCAGGAATGTGATAGAGTGGATATAAAATGAGTGAAGACAAGTGTCCTCATGCTGGCTGCAGTGGTGACGTGCATTATCTCAATGTGTTATCAGGAGATAGATGTTTGCATTCCCATGGGTCAGGGCAAGTTGTCACAGTTTCAACTTCCAGCTTTTTCTTATGGAAATAACAACACAAGGCAAAGAATGCACAAAAAGTCCTCTGCTTGCTTGCACCTTCACATGTGATGGCACAATCTTGAAAGTTCTCTAGAGGACTTAGGTTTCAGTGTGAAAATATGTCAATTGGTCTTTCAATGGTCCTTTACATCTATTTATAGCAACAAAGTTGGTTAAAGTGTTTTATTTCACTCCTCCATTTCCCACTCATGAAATCTCTTTGCTAGTGAGACTGCTTACTTGGTTTTTTTCCTTTTGTGAAAAAAATTTGGTTTTGATGGAGTTCTCAGCAGTAAAGTTTGGATGCCTGGTGCAAATGCTATCTCTCTGGAAAGTCTTTGCTCTCCTGGAATGGCGAACAGATCCCATCCCGGCCCATCTGTTTGAAGCTAGCTAAGTTTGCAAGACCACTTAACGGGTTTTGTTACCGTTCCAGTGCGAAACAAAAGCAAATAGCAGAACTTCGGAAGGTTTTGCAAAATGCAGTTAAGCAGCTGCCATTGTTTCCGATCTGCTGATCAATTATTACTATTAATTAAGCATCCCTATAGATCCTATTCCTTGGGTCCATAACAGGCAATAAGAAAAGGAACTTGTGGCATGGAATCCTGATTCCTGCATTTACTGCGTGTTGTATCTGTGCCTGGGTGTGTGACTATACCATCTGATAAGGTGAAACACCTTGCATAGACTAGTAATTAGTCATAATTTCCTGTAATTATTATAGCAATTTCTCTGGTAGCTATTATGTGTCCTAGGTATCTGTACTTTATTATATTAAAATATAATTAGCCCACTGAAGTACGTTGCATACCTTTTTCTTATCCCAGCTTTTCTGAGCTCTGTTGTACTTGCTGTTTCTGCAAAGACAGTAAGAAAAGTAATTAATTTCCAGAGTTATAATTTGTCCTGGTAAATAGTTTACCTTGCAAGTTTTTTTTTGTAATGTCATAAGTGTTCCAATGCTTCTATTTTTTTCTTTTTTTTTTTTCCTTTTAACTGCATCCTTTCCTGTATTATCCTGTAAATATGGTGTTATCCCATAAACATAGTGCTCAGGAAAGCGAGAGGCAAGCAGCCTTGAGCCAAGCATGCTGGGGGCAGGTTCTCTGTAAGAGTTTCCACACAGCTGCGTTAAAGTTTTCATGTTCAGCACCCATCCTGATTTTTGTGGTCTGAGGTATCATTTAAGACAGAAATTGCTTATGGAGCCAATCTAATCTGCAGCGTTGTTTTGTTGTGTGAATGAAGGGAGAATGCGATACATTTATTTTCACTTACAGCTAGAATCAAATATGGACTCCAGTCTGAAAAGGTAACTGAGGTGCCTGGGGGCAGGGGGGTTTGGTGGGCATTTTTTGTTTGGTGTTTTTTTAAGCCTTGGTTTAAAGCAAAAAATGCAGCCAAAAAAAAAAAAAAAAAAGAGTGAACTTGGTTAGCAATTTTTAAAAAAGCATAAAACTCCGAAACAGGAGAAGCAGCACAGAAATGCTGCCAGAATTAACTTTGTGGTTTTCCGAATCTCTTAAATTTTCAGGCTTAGATTTGTCAACCTGTAGCCCACCAGTTTCCCTGCAAGAAATGACTGTCGTTAGATTGTGCGTAGTGATAGCATCATATCTTTTCATGCACTGGCAACTGGGACTTACTTTAATTTCCTTTGATAGATTTAGCCTAGAGATTCCTAGAATTAAACAAACATAAACAATCCAAATGGCTTTAAACTAATTCCCATACAAAACAAGATTTGAAAAAACTGCATTGAAAATTAATGTAAGCATTTTGCTTCTGTGGTTTTCGTTTAAAAATCATGATCAATCGTTGCAGCTAAAACAGCCTCTCTGACTGATACGCAGGGCACCAGGTGTCTGGGTACTCCAGTACTGTTGTAAAATGTAGGATTTACACAGCAAAAGCGGTGCAGGTGTTTGACAGCCATGCCAACCAGCGACTGAGTGAACTCTGGCAAAACGTGTTTTCAGCTCCCTGTATACTCCCAGGTTGCTTTGCACATCTCTATTTACCGATGTGCAACATAATTTTTTCCTGTGAAAAAATTAGTATTTCCCCACACTTCTTTTACTGTGGTGTTAGAAGTAATAGAACATCATTATTTGCTATGCTTAGAGTAGGAAATAACTATGACAACTCCAATACCATGGCTTGATTAATATTGGATTCTTAATAACAATCTCTAGACATAGATTTTGGTAGCAAGATGAGTCATTTGTGCAGACAGAGTTGATTCTGGGTGAGCCAATGACTCCATGGCAACTTCCAGAAAAGCATCTGCAGAGCAGTGAGCTGGCGTTGCCTCCTTACGCGCAGGTAGGGCCCCAAGGTTTTGAAGGTCTTTAGTTGAGCTCGCTGTGCTGTTTGTTGAGAGCTGGCCAGCACCAAGGTGCGTTCCAGGCCAAGCCTAGCATAGCCAAAGCCATACGCACAACTTCAAAATAACGAGCCAACCGCTTCTGAAAGTTAAAATACATGGTAAATATATGGGCATGAACTGCCTGCAGAAGCTGGAATTAACTTTGCTCCAGCACACCTTCCACTTTGGCTAGCAGTACGAAAAAAAAAAGGTGACTGCTAATCATGGAATTGAGGGAAAGATCCCGCTGAAAGCTCAACAGGAACTTTGCTTGAGTGAGGACTGCAGAATTTGGCCACTATTCAGTAAAAACATGTTTCCGACTCTGACACAGTAGGGGAGCTCCATCCAGCATGCTTTATGACAGAAAGGAGGTAAGTTAGGAGTAATTCATGTCACTCTCATGCATCATATCACCTATGGACACGCAGACCTTCTTGGATTCATCAAGATCATAAAAAGAACCATCCAAACTGTGTGTTCTGAGAGGATATGAAAAATCACATGATGTTTAGGTTTTGTTTTGTCTCCAAGCGCCACACTCCAGCGCTCTCAGCCTGAGTGCCCGTTCCTGCCGGCATCCCGTGGTATGTTGTGTATTCGAGGCAGTTAGGGGAGTGGCAGAAAGGAGTTCACCGCGCTGGCCATTTATTTCCTTGAAAGTAGAGGCAAAAAGTCAGATCCGATCTTCAGAAGCTTATCTTTATGGTTTACATTTTATTGAACCCCATTTTACTAATTCCTCCTGATTCCGCACTGGCCATTAGGCATAATGTGTTCTTTATTGGTGTGCTATTTAATAACAGGCTAATTGATGGCTATCACAGCATAAGAATCGGGGGCCAGCCAGCCTTTCAAACACTGGAAATCCTAAAGCAATGGTCCATCGCTAACTGCAGCACGCTAGAAATATGAACGTTTAGGCCCTGTGCCCATCCTCGGCTTCCGTACCACTTACGCCTGGGTTCAGTACCAGCGAGTTTATGAAGAGCTGCTGTTTGAGTGATGGTGGGTGGGGAAGGTGAATGGTACAAGGTTGTACAAGGCTTGTAGCCGCTTTGAAAGCCATTTCATGACAGGTGGTGCTATGGAGGCTCACTGAGTTTGCTTGTATTTGGCACTCTAAAGCTAGCCAGCACCAGGGTAACAACATGTTCAGCTATTTGTAAACCAAGCAGGGGCCTAAAAAACATTCCACTCACAAGGAAAAAATTGATTTAAAGAGGCTTGGAGTGGAGCTTGAGCATCAATGAACACTGAAGGGCCTTCTTAAACTGACACAATAAATTAGTTCAAAACAGATGACAGCCTTACAGATTACCCACCTCTTAACAAAGGAGGGGCATTCTGGTCCCCTTCACGAAAACATAGATAAAAATTTTGTTCTTCTACTCTAATGAGGCAAGCTCAGATATAAGTCAATAGAGCAATTCATTAACAAATCTAGTGAAATCCCCTGGGTTACCAGTGAGATGACAGTGAAAGTGGATGTGCTGTGAAAACTCTCCTTTGGTAGAGATGTCCATATGCTAAGGGTCAGAGAGCTGAGTGGTTTGCTCTGTTTACTATTCACCATACACATATGGCAGTTAAGGTCACTGTTATCAGACACTTTCTCTGTACACAAAACAAAATTTCCATATGGTCCATGAAAATGGATATGCTTTGCTCCCGTGCAGCTTCCCACGGCTCTCTCTTTGTGCGGCACCGGTTAGAAGTGTAAAAGAAGGGTGCGAGGGGTTACCTCGTCAGTCAATTGCACTCCCTGCTTTGTGCATCAGTCCAATTTAGGGCAAATCTGCATCACTTTTTTCCCCCCTGTCTTTCAGGCACAAATGCTCATGTCAGTCTATTAGAACGTGATAGAAGTACTGATCACTGCCTCTGCATCTAAATCCTTTTGAAACCAGGATGACCTGCTGAAGAGGATTTTGAGTGGAAGGCCCTTCACAAGACTCTTTCAAATCCACATAAATAAAGCCCTTTACTGGCTTAAAATGGCCCCTCAGATTTAGCACTACAGAGCCCCTAAAAAGCACAACACGATTGTCATGGATATTACATGATGGTAACAACAACAGGCCAAGAAGACAAGTCTCCATGCTGAACAAAACTAGGCCAGACTTTTTCATGATTTGGGATACAGCTTGCTGACAGCCCTGTAAATAGGCTGTTTAACCCTTTGAAAGTGAATAAAGAGTGCGGAGACAAATGCTTTCTGATAGACTTTGTGTATGTAATGGCTAAAAAAGTATACTGTAGCGTCCTGGGATTTCTGCTCCAATATTTAATACCAAAATATCTGAGAGTAATTACTGCAGAGCTTTTGCTCCTGCAAAGCCAGCTGAGCTAAATAGCCGATTGCAGGTGAATATCGTCTTGCACAAAGGGGCTGGAGGGAATGCTTTTTACATTTTCATGGGTTAGGTACAACATCGGTCTCTCTCTCTCTCTCTCTTTGTTATAATTTGGTGCTTCTGAAGAAATAGGAATGACAGGTACACGTAACCAGCTAATGTCATCTCTTCTACCATAAAAATATAACAAAATGAAGGGCATTTAATTTATCTGCCATTCCTAGCTTACGAATACATTTTTAATCTCTCTTTCTCCCTAGGAAAGCAACTTGATGAAAATCAAATTTTAAGAATCAGTACATTGCCCAAGTCCTAAGAAGGCAAAACTGCTGACAAAACCATCTCCTAGAAATTAAGAATTATGTATATTGCCTTCAATTTTACAAAGCTGTTTGTGTTACTACTTGAATGGCTCCCTTGTTACACACAATTTCTGAGGCTTGGCAGCCACATGATTTTCATAAATCCAGATACTACTGTTTCTAACCTCTGACCATGTTTTAACTGTGCAGGGCCGTTTTAATTCATTTAACTCATTTTAATTGTCTTGCGGGGGAAAAGCGCTTTCTTTGGCCAGCTTAACTGGCAGGGAAAGCTGCCTGCTTGAGTACTTGCTGCCATTCAAAGAGACCTCTCATGAAAATGCATGCTTGTCCTCGCAACTCCTTCAGTAACTGTAATATTTCTCCCTTACTGTTTATGTCAGAGAGTCATTACTGGAAGCTGCTGACATTTTTGACATTCAGCAGCATCAGAGCACATTAGGTGGTCCTTAGATAATTTTTAGACAAAATTTGCTTGTATTGCATGCTCAGGCCATTACAAGCAACAGAAGTACTATGTTTCTGTGCAAAGACATATCAGGCGGTACACTCGTTTTTGTGGACCTTCCTATATTATTCTATAGCTGAACAACTTTAACTGTGCAGTGCATAATGCATAATACACGGGCTGCCCAGGCTGTGCATGCTTTGTTTTTGGCTTTTGTAGAAGATCAATCTCTATTAGGAAATCTATTATCATCACTTATGTTTTACTACAATGAAATAAATAGGCAGCTGCAGTTGTTTGGCCTAATAGCTCTTAGTTTGATTGCTAGAAGTAGGAAATCAATGCAGGGTGAAGGGAAGAAACATTTTTAATAACTTACACTTCAGATATGAGATCCCCAAGTTATTACAAATTATAAGGTTAAGACCTCTTGAAAGAATCCTAGCTAGTTAAATATTTAAAACTCCTGGGTGAGAACACATGCACTAATGAGTTTCAGGCTACTAAATACCAGAATCTAGGGGGAGACATCTTGTTTTATATTAGAAAGTATTAGTGAGTATAAACTGGCCATATGAAGTGTTTAATTAAGAATCATATTGATATGGGGAAAGCAGAGAAAGAAACAGATTGCTAATTCTACTGTTCATCACTTAAAAGCTGGATTTGTCTGTGCAGGAAGAGGAACGAAGAGGAACAAACGAGAGCAGCCCTGGATCAGACCAAGGGACGCGCAGAGGGGTGCCCTGGCCCTCTCCGCAGCCTTGGGGGAGACGCTGGACACCTCAGACGGGGTCACGGATGGAGCTTCCTACAGAGGTTTCCTTTTAACATGCATCAGGTGGCAAGTTGCCTCAGGTTTTTCATCAACGCTGCTAATTTAGTAATAGTTGCTCTTGGGTGAAAACTGCAATGCTAATTGCAGGCTGGTACGCATCTTGCGATTCTCCCACCCCTAACAGGAAAAGGAAGAATTTTGTAAATCTTTGAACCTCTTCCATTGTGATCTTTTAATTCAGAAATCTTAGAACCTAAGAAACCTATTAATCGTACCTGGCCATGGCACGCTCGCTATCTTAACAAGAATTGAAGTGTTGCAATTCATACGGTAAGAAGTGAAGAAGGGAGTTGAGATTGACAGTAAAAACTGGCTTGACATGATGAAGCACTGAGTAATATTAAGTCTTGTCACACAAATATTGTAGGAGAAGGTTTGCTGCATTGGGTGCACACATATGTATTTTATGTAAAATAGCTTCAGTCTCTCCTCTCTGAAACCAGGGAGTGCAGGTGGGTAAACAGCTCATAGCAACAGATGAAAGGCTCATGAAGTTCAGAGTCCCAGTTCAAAGGTTTCAGCAGTATGCGAAATGACGATCTCGGGTTATTTGTGTTTCCGAGCTCCCATGTATTTGAATTGTTTGCTCCTCTACGGAGGCTCTCCATGATCTTATTCCTGGTTGTGTTCATCAGCTGAGCGAGCTGGCTGCAGACATATTTCATAAGGCAACTTGAGTAAAATTTATTTCATCTGCCTCAATGCCCTGCCTTTGCCCCCAAGATGATCAGAAGTGTTTTGGTTTAATTGATGAGGATACATTACAGCAACACAAAAGCTATCATCCTGCTCGCTCCGTGCACCTCTCCTGCTGCTTGGTCAGCACAGGTCCACGATTCCATTTTTAAATCAAATTATGCTTGTGATAATATTGTCTTGAGCTTACAGTTGCTGACATGGATATTGACAAAGGCTTAGCCAGTATTTTAATAAGAAAACAAAATACAGGAAATACTCCAGAGTTTCCAGGTGGATCATTAACAAGACGCCTTGGAGGGCTGAGACTGCCAGCCAGCACAGGGAATGCATCACAGTTCGTCATACAACTTAAACTTCTTTTGACATCTAGTTATGTCGAAATGTGACTGATCACCTAGGGGTCCAGGCTCCTGTGAGGGAAAAGTTCACTGACAGACAGCGAACGAAGCTGATCTTAAATGAGAATCAAGAGAAAGCAGCATTCCAGCGTCTGACAGTCTGCAGCTGCTACCTGGGTCTGCCTAACGAAGACGAGCCTGCTCTGCTGAACAGTTATATTAGCATCTGTATGCTTCTGTCTCATTATCACACATCTGCCCACCTTTATTCGAATGAAGCTTCTTCTGATCTGACAGCTCAGGCATTGTCAGTGAATAGACATTATGGGAGCCGGGTACAGCAGCTTAGGGTGTTAGCTTTTATTTTCTAAAGACTGTTGTACAGTTTGACAGTATAATGCCACAGAGGTAAAGAAGATAATTAACATATTGGGCAGTTCCTAAACAAAGCTGAGACAGTTATACTGGCAAAAGTGCTGCCGCTGGAGCAACATTATTTGCACTCTAGAAACATCAAAGGCTTGCAAGATCTGCCTTGAAAAAAAGAGCGTGAGCAGGTACAGCACGGTCCCCGCACGACAGACAAAGTTTTGGGGGTTTGGCCCACACCTAATAACCGCAAAACCTTTGGTGTGCTTAAAGAGCCTGTCACGTGCGCTCAAAATCTCTGCTTGCTCAGGCAAAATCTCTCTCAGCATTTGAGAAGACGTGAAAAGGTGTGCGCAGAGAGGAGGCGGTTGCGGCTCTTTTTGCTTTCTTGAACGTATTTTTGCCCCACAGCACAAAGCTAAGCGCTCCTGTGAGCTTCACAGAGCTCATATTTGGATGGAGATTTAAGCCTTCTAAAGTTGGAGATCTTATGTGGGATTTTCTGGAAATGCCAAAAAAATATGACAGAGGTTTCATCATTTGTCTGCTCAGTAATAAACTAGAAAGGCTTGCTTAAAAAACAAGCAAACAAAGGGGAAATAGTATTTTGAACCCGCAATGTAGAAGGACTGAGCTTTGATGACTGAGGCAGGGGATGTTCATATTCTCCTCCGCAGCTCTGAGAAAAGAAATCTAGTATTGCGGTGGATTACTACACCGTTTGCCTTCAGTTTTCACCAGGCGCTACAGTCTGTATATTTTGGACAGTGGTGGACTCGAATGGCAACTTGGCTTCATAAACATTTTGGATATGAAGCACTTTAGATAAATATAGCCTTTAAAAGTTAGCATGCTGCTTTATATTGTTGAGAAAAATAGTGAACAGGATGCACTGCAGCAAGAACATCCCTGAAATTGTTGTCTGAGCCTTGGTTTATGCTTTAAATGGCATAAATAATGACCTAGAGCCCCCTGCCCACAAGCACTGTTGTAGCCAAAGACCAGACCCTCAGCTGGTTTGAATGAGTTGCTCATTTGTGGCAATATGCAGATTTACCCTGCTGAGAATTAGCTCTAAATTTCTCAGTTACAGACTTCCCTCATTTCATTCATGGCTTGCAGTTCACTGCCTTTTTTTTTTCCCCTTTGTTCTTGAGAGCACAGGGTTTCCATGAGTTAATGTTGAAATTACTGCTATTTTGCAACAATGCAATCAAAGTCATTTCAGCGTCCACACTGATAAAGTGAGAACAGCTCCTTCAGCTTGGCCTCCAAGACCCATGCTCACCATTGCAAAGATGGCATACAAAATAAGAGATTCATTTAAAGAAAAAAAAAAATAGAATCCGTTGTCATTCATTCTAAAAAGGCATTACAGACTGCCGACACTGTACAGAAAAATAGGAGATGTTGACCTTTTTATTATAGACTTTTCTGTGGTGTTGCCCTCCTTTCACAGGTGCCCCCCCTCGCAGCCTCGCACACCCGCACGCACACACACGCACGCTCTTCAGCTCTATGTTATCTCAAATAATTACCCTGCGCTTCTGGCTGTCCCTAGTGACTTCTGCTGCTAAAAAAGCTACTCATTGTCGGTGAGTGAAGAGGGATTTCAAACCTGCTTCTTGTGGCCCAGCAACAGCTCTTAATTAACCACTCAGGTATTGAGCCGCCTCCTCGCCCGGCTCCCATCCATATGGCAGGAACATGTCCGCAGTGATAATCACTGAAGGAAATATTGTATCAAAAAAAGGGCTCACAGAACAGAAAGCTCGTGCAAATTATTTTTAATGATTCTCCTCTTGTGAGCCCAGATTATTTGTTATTTCAAGCAGGGCCAGGGCAGGGGGCTGGGGCAGGATGTGCCCATCCTTGACCCCCTCGTCCCTTTGCCTGGCAAGAGCCCGATCCTCAGCCCCACCACAAAGCGAGCACCCTGGGTACCAGGAGGCCCTTCAGGCAGTCTAAAAAGCTTTAGTTCCCTATGATTTTGATAATCCTTTGTTTCTGGTGCCACTTGCTTTTCTACGTGCTGTATGTGCACATTTCCTGCAAGCAAGGTACTTGGGAAAAAAAAAAAAAACCAAAACAAAAAAAACGCTTACAGCCTTGACACAGACCCACACTTTTTCCTTCTCCCTTGGTTTATAGAAAAGAAAACAGTGATTTGAGTTTATAAATCTAATTAAAAATGAAGTTGCATTTACATTTTAAAACCTTGCATATACCAACATACTGTGTCAAAAGATATTATGTATGATTTTACTTTGTGACAGAAACCATTACATTTAAAAATTCATTACAGCAAGGTTAGTTAGACACATGATGGATGCAGCTTTAATCCTGCCATATATTATTACAGTTAAAATGTAAATGATGAAAAATATTTTGTGCTTATCAGCATTTATGTGGAAATGTGTTTTACAGTGATATATGGTGTTATATTTCTATTATTATGATGAGAAAGAATGAAATACAAAAAGACTAAGTGTTTATTAAAACATGGTTACTTGTGATAAAATATTCTTGTTGTACATGACTTTAAACATATTTACCGAGGGCATTTGTCCAAAACAACTGTGAAATGTGTTTGCTATGCAAATCATTCCTTGTAATTTTTTCCCCTCTGTTATACTGACTATAGCTTTTTAATGGCCTAATGTTGAAGCTATGTAAGTATATTTTTATCATTTTTCATTTCAGACACGGGGGGGTGGGGACAGGCTCTGTTTACACACATGCATGCATTCAAGCAGGTGGAAGCATACATAAAAAGACAGACAGAAAATTGATCCTAGCAAAAATCCTTTTCCCTTTCTATCTCCTCTCATTTCAGCCTCTCAAAGCCAGCCTGGATCAGAGGGAGCCGAGCCCTTCGCCAGCACAGCCTTTCAGCACATGCCCATCTGTGAGCGTACGCATGGTCCTGTTGACGCCGGAGTGATTTAACACCCTGCACAACCGACCCTTTAACTGAGGCTTGTTTTACACCCTCCTCCCTCACACACAGGTAGTGCATCATTGCATGGGAGATTCATCCCCTGGCCAGGGAACTGAATTGCACTTCTCTCCCCAAGGAATGCGAGTTTTCAGTTGCACTTGCGCTTTAGAAGAGCCCTGCCAAGGAAATCTGTGCAGCATGCTCCTAATTTGAAGGGTAACGAGTTTTGAGGTCAGCATTGCACGTTGCAAATCCCTAGGCTAAGTAAGTTTTTTTAAGAAGTTATATTTCAACAGTGACCCTTCAAGAAGGGTTGCTGGTGCTAAGGGCCTGGTCTCCACAGGCAAGATCCAGTATAGTCTCAAGCAGAACAATACAAAGGCATAAAACCCATTAAGTGGCTTGTCCAACATCCCATAGGAAGACTGTAGCAAAAAAAGAAAATAAAAACTTGAAGGTCCTGAAACTTAGGAATTTAACTATTCCATAGGTGTATTCCCACGTGTGCTCTGCCTGGTGGGGTTTCAGTATGTTTCAAGTGTGCTCTCCTGGTCCTTCCACCAGCCCCAGCTGACCACTGCTTTATTCTGGCGTTAAGTAACCTGGTGGCACAGAGGTGTTGCCTTACACCCCATGTTCCCCTGACACGCTGCTGCTTCCACTGTATTCCCACTATGTATTTTCTGGATCTATCTACAGCAAGTTTATGCTATTTGTTTTGTTACTTTTTGTGCAGCTTATTATATTTAAGAAAACAACAGAGTCAATAACCAGATAAATTGTATGTTTTCTATATGATTACTGTAATTTCTCCAGTTTACATTGCTATCTCTGCAAAAAAACTAAAATGATTTGAGTTTGGCATGATGCAGTAGTCGGCCTGAGATTGCTTCTAGTTATATGACGCTGACCCCATCTTTAGCAAGCCAAATGCACTTACTAAAAACACAACTAAGTAACTCAAAATATTTGTTTGTGATCGAGAGCATACATGCCCTTCAGTCCTTAATGCCTGCCTTTTGATATGAACAGAAGCAGGAGACCTGGTGCTTGTAGTTCACTAAAGTGGCTATTTCCTTATAACCTTCCTCTTGTAACAATGTTTATTCAGTTATCAGGGAAGAAATAGCATTTGTCCGTGCAGCTACAATTACCCAATTTGTTGTATAAATTATTACTTTTTTTCCCCTCATCTCATGCTGATGACAGAATCATTTAATAGACTTTCAGTTGCTCAAGCTTGAAAATTGGTTCCACATTCTCCCTTTTTTAGTTTTCCTCCCTAGGGTGAGTGCAATGTAGTCAAAATACAATTTCCATTCCCCCCCCCATTTCTTTTCCCCAAAACATCTGCTTGTATGAGGATGTTGTTGTGTACGTTAGCGCTGTACAGTTTAGCACCCTTTAGGACTACCTTTGGCTCTCAGCTTCCTCATTCCCGGGGCCAATCATAATATATCAGGAACTGTAGATATTTCCTATCTCAGCACTCTCCATAACTCTTTTGCTCAGCTGTCTGAAGCTGTTTTCTTTAGGAAGTCCAAAGCGAGGGGGGCTGGTTGACCTGGCATCAGTCCTATTTATAAGAATAAAACCTCTTCCCCGTACACCTTTGGAGCTTTGTCATGTAGGGGTCACATCCGTTTAAATTAATAGCTATAGCGCCCGTGACGGAACATGGCCACCTAACCTTTATTGTCCCGTCTACCCTTTTGTTTGAAGTTATCCAACCTACTCAGCTGATTTTCTTCAAAGCTAAGGTTACAGGATTTGCAACTGTGTCTTTGCCACATAATTAATTAGGAAGGAAAAAATAATGGCTATTGTCACACGTACTGGATTTTTTTGCGATATGTTTGTTTATTTAAAATGAGCATTTGCTTTTAAATTTTTCCTTCCCTGCTGTTGCTGCTGAAATAAATGGCAGTCAGGCTTGTTTGCTTAGTATAGGAGTTACTGTGTGGCTGTAGCAAGACCTGATGTATGGAGCAGCCACCTCCTTTCCAGCCTGCAATCTAGGGGCAGTGCCATTTCTGCTCCTGCCACATTGGAGATGTCGCAAAGTTGTGATCTTCCCACTCATGAGTCAACTTGGTTGCCTATGAAATCTATTTATTTTGGTTTCAAGTCTAAGAATATTTGCTGAAAGCCGGATTATCACTTTGCAGACCACCAACAGCTGTTGAAAAGCAAGGCATAAAAGTTTGTTTATGTCTTTAATAACCCACTTAATGACGGAGCAAGCACATTATTTATAATAAAATAGCCTGGCATAATCTTACTTCAGTGCATGGTGTCAGGGAATTAAGAAACATCTGCTATGCCATAAAATAACATTGTATATATTATGTACATTAAAAACATGTGTATACCCATATGTATACTATATACATTATTTAAAATGTCTCAGTGGAATTCTACTCTTTAATTACATTTAGAAAACAGTGAAATGGTTAAATGATGGTATTTTTACTTCTGAATCCGGGTTTTATATAACGTTTGTGGCTATGGCTAGTTATAATGGCAAGGGACAGAATATAACACCACAGTGCATTTAAAGACATAAGGGCAAAGTTTTGAGTCTTGAAATTGGGGTTCAAAATCTACTTTTAGCCTCTAAATAAGTGACCTAGTTTTCTGAAGCACAAAGCATTCATGGGTTCTTGACTTGATGAGAGTGTTGGTTGCTCAGCAACTCTGAAAAAATCAGGCCACTATTTCAGGGCCTAAATGCAGATTTTTTTAATGTACAACTAAGGCATCTGAATTTGCAGCTTTTATCCATATGAATTACGTGCATTGCTCCTGCACTCAGAATGGAGACCCCAGCATGGTGGTGGTGGTGCTGCACAGGCAGAGAGAGCCACTGCCTCTGCTTGGAGAACTTAGAGGCAAAAAGACCAAATCTCACTTATCCTCGCTCCATAATTGGGACACGGGAGTCGGCGGGGTAATGGGCTTCACCCTGGAAGTGGCTGAGCACTGTGGCTCCCAACCAGGAAAGCATGTAAACATGTCTTTAAATTTAAGCGTGTGAGATGTAAGTGGAACTACTTGCATCTTTAAATTAAATACATGTTTCACGAGATCAGGCCAGATGGTTTTACATGCTCAAAAGTGACATTTACAAGGTCACATAGGAAGTGTTTGACAGAGCCAGGAACTGAAACCAGATCTCCCAAGGGCCAACACAGTGCCTTAATTTTGCTCCCATCCTTTTTTTTTTTTTGATGGCATCTTTCTCTTCAGTGCAAACAAAAAGGAAAAAAATAATCCAGTAAGGAGACAATAAAATTGTTTTGGTTCAGGAGTTTTTTGTTTTGTTATTATTTATTTAGAAGGGCTGGAAACACAAGTGCCACTGTTTAAGATTAGCACTTTTCATATTTTCAGAAAGGCAAAATATTTTTTACAATTTTAAAGAAATTTGTTTCTTCTGTCTTACAAGAATGTAAGAAATCTGTTTTCATTTTGTAGGTGGCCCACCAAATAAAAAAGTTATAAGTTAATAACATTTCTATGTAGATTTATGTGAACTGGATGAACTCTCCCAGTATCTGAATGTTAATCTGTTGGAAAATAGCTACCATGGTACTGGACTAGCTCAGCATCATACAGCCGGGCACGCTAACAGCAGTGCTCTCATTGACATTTTCCCCACAAGTGCCAAAGTAAACATCAGAAACGACTATGGGGAAAAAACGCAGTGAACTACTGGAAAGGCAACTGCAATATATTCAAGGCTGTTTCTTCAGGTTCACTGAAGTCTTAGCTTTCACTAATGTATACCTTTTCCTTGGTAGCCCTATCCTTGTGATTTGTCTTGGATACATTTGATTTAGTCTGTCTTACTTTGCTAGCTCTATTCCTGACATAAATACACACACTCTTTGCAATTTCCTATTTTGCCTGGGGTTTTAATGTCTCTTTAGCCTTCCTGTCCTCCTCTAACTCAAATGCAGACCTCAGCACTGTGAGAAGTACTCTAGATTAATTTTTTTCCCCCCTATTAACATTCATTAGGCCAAAGTCCTACCACGTGTATGAAAAGGGAGGAAGCAGCAGCCTCACCTTCTCACAGGACCCTTCTACTACACCAGCAAACTGCAAAAAGGTAACACACAAACATGGGGGTGTAGGTTTTATGTAGTGACCTCTTGATTTGGCTGGCTGGCCTCTATTTCACCATTGTGTTTAATGGACTTCTACAGAGTGTGTGTATCTGTGACCAGTTTTACAAAAACTCTTAGAAATTAGTACAATTTAAATAAGATTCATTCAAATGAACATACCCACTCATCTGTGGGGTCTGGGGAACAGGCTCCGGTTATTCTTCTTGAGGGTATTTAAAGCATCATCACTTAAGGCTGTCCAGCTCCACTGGACCTGCATGGGGGCCCATGGCCAAGGCACTGCAGCTCATGAGCTGGCAGGAGGAGATGGAGCCTGCAAAAGGCCCTGGGCTGCCTCGGCAGCCAGGACAGGGTAACGGGTCACAGGCAGTAACTGCTGACAACAGGCAGGCCACAAATGCAAAAAAAAAAAAAGCACTGGTGGTTCAGTCTCCCTCAGCTGCCTCATTCCCAGGCATAGGCCAGCCCACACAGCCTGTGAATGCTTTGGGATGGGAGAGTTTTTAGTTAAAGCAATGCAATTTGGTGTCCAGACAAATGCCTGCCTCCCCATCTCACTGTTTGTCTGTACCATGCTGGGCACAAGTAGGCCCTGAAGGGCTCAGAGTTACCCGACACAGGTAAATCCATCACACAGCGCATCTCAACTCTTGAGAAAATTGTATTTTACTAGAAACTAATTTGAGCTTAAAGTTTTAATAGAGATGTAGTTTTGATGTAGAACTATTTCTTGACTATTTTTTATTAAACCAAAAGAAATTAAAGCTTAGAGTTTTCCAGAGGAAGTGTCCTCTAACTGTTTGATTGGCTTCTCCTGCAGTAAAGAGCGACTGACTTATTGCAAGAGTCGAGGATCCCTGCAGAAGGCTCTCATGCTAAGCGGTGTAACACCGTCCACTTCCAAGATGCACTTAACATCAGCTTCTCACTCAGGACAAACACACATCTTCCCTTGTCAGAAGACCAGGCACAGAATCTGTTAATAAGGTATGTATCCGTGCTTTTCTGGTTTTATCACTGCTTTTTTTCTTTTTAATCTGAACCTGAGCCTACACTGTAGGTAGAACAGCTGTACAAGGATCAGGGCAAATGTCTTGTCTAGGGAAGGTATTTTTCCTTCTCCACCAGCAGCAGACACTTAGGAAAGACCAGAAAGGCTGTCTAGATGCTGCTGCTTCCATAGCACAGCTTCCCAACTTTCTCCATCCAGCAGCTCTGATTAGCTGAGCCAGAGCTACCTCGATTGCTTTTTATAGCCCTAGATGGATTTGGTTTTCCCACCTCCCCATTCATTGCTTTTCATAATCACTTTTTAAGGCCATGCACACTTTTGATATCCACAACATCTTGGGGCATTGAATTCCACAGTTTCACAATGTATTGTGTGAACGTGCACCAAGTTCTTAAATTCTTGTTCCAAATAATTTTTTCCATGACACTGTTGGTCTTATAAGCCTCTGTTGTACCCACTTTTTGTCCTCTGCACTTCCTTCAAGCTGGGGAGTCATCCTGTATTTAGATGCTCCTCAGAAGCAGTCTCGTATCTTTAAAAGGTACCAAATCTCAATTGGTAACTTAACAAATAGTCAATGTGGGCACACGCTACTACCTTTAACAATATACAATACAAGCTCGAGAAATACCAGTAAAAGTGAAAATGTAAAGAGCAGATTAAACTCCAGTTCCCTTCAAAGTGCAAGCTGAGATGAAGGCATTGGCGTCTCCCTGGATTCTCCATACGGCTGCAGAAACCCAGAACAGGGTCGTAGGAGGGTTCCCTTCATATGCATTCCCCTGTGTCTGGTAGATTGGGTTGAAGGTTCTTTAAATATCATGTGAGGAAATTCTCTGGCATGAAATCAAGATCTAAATCTGTCAGACAAGAGATTGAATTGTAAGCTTTAAAATATTAATACGCTTAATTTCATGTGGTTCTAGCCAGCTCCTTTATTTGGGGGCTTCTTCGTTCCTGCATTCTGGAACTTACTGGGAGAACTGGAAAGCTAATACCAGCATTAAGCACCTATCACAGCTTATTACAGAGGGTAAACAGCCAGTGTTATTAGTAGATGAGCAGGAAAGGTAGATCAATATAAAGAAATACTGCTCTCATTCACTATTCCCTTTGTCACTGCCAGGCCTCAGAATTTTTCAGTTCATTGATGTCAGCAAGGATTTACTTCCCTGCCCAAGGAGCTGGAGCCAGATTATTCCCAGGCTGCAACAGATACCAATCAGCATGTAAGCTGGCTTGGGCAGCCGTGTAAGAAAATAAAATTTAAGATCATAGCAACTTAAATACTGCTCAAGTTTATAATGTCCACATTGGTATTAGGCAACTTGGCAGCAAAAGTGGCCCAAACACGTCTGTCTTTACTACAGTGCTTGGTGAATTCATCAGGTTGGGTAGACAAGAGGAGGTATAATGTTTTCATGAGCTGAATGAACACCTAGCTCAAGCCAAGTCTGTTAAGGCTTCTGGAAACATTTTATTCACAGGGGGCAGCTCAGGGGTTAAACTCTGTTTAGCATATCCACTTCCCCGCTAACATGCCATTATTTCATTTGTGGAGCAGCTTCCTCACTAGCAGCACATAGAGCCTACCCTTGCACACCCTAATGCCCTCAGCAAGCTGTGGCTTACACCATACATACCTTCTCATCACTGTTATCACCAATGGTTTCCTCGATGGAAATAATCATTGACATTATAACTGTTGCCAAAACCCTCTGGCACCAAAAGTGCTCTTGGAATGAAAGCCTGAAGGCACACGAGAGCCTGAACAGCTGTAGTGGCAGCACAGCGGGTCAGCAAGCAGGGTTTGAACCACACAAGGGGGAGAGGAGACAAACCTTTCCTACAGAAAAGTTACACTTTGCTTCATGTGCACACATAGAATCAAATTTTGGTTTTACTATCAACAAGAGGTAGGGATCTAGATCTGCCTGGGCCTTGCAGACAGGTTCAGCCATGTGTTGAGACACTCTTTTTACCTATATTTACACGGAGAGGCTAGCACGTCCCTGTGTGTATGCTAATCTTTACTCAGTGTTTGTACACCTGGAGGACCTCACTCCCTGAAAGCAGGTTAGGAGCTACCCACAGTTAAAGTTAAAAGCAGAGGTAGTTAAACAACAGAGACCTTCTTCTCGTCAGTGATATGATATCACCTACCCAGTCACAGAATAAAATACAGTAACTTAGTCTGAATTTTAAATAAAGTCACAAAGCAACAACTGAATACATCCATATAGGCATTTTACTCACCTTGCATCCCTGCAGTGCTTCCACCTCCTCCAGGAGGCCAGGCAGAGAGACATTTCCAAAGGCCCTGCAGCCAGCATGTGAGGACTCTCAGAGTGGGGGTTGCAGCTTTATTCATGTGGGCACATGTGAACATAATCGCCAGGACGGTGATTAACTGATGCCCACCTGCTGGTGAGGCAGGCCTGCCTTTCTGCCTCCTGAACCCAGCTGCGCAGCACTGGCTGGGACAAGAAACAAAGATTTTACTTGCGTCCAGGAGTTCAAAATGAAACCTGAATGTTTGCCTTTCTGTGCTTATGGTTTCATGTCCATGTACCCGCAAATAATCCATCATACAGTCTCATCACTGCATTTGCCTGCGTACGTGGAGCCTGCAAAGGTTTTTAATGAGTTCAAACACTTCTCTGTGAGAATGTCATTTTCCACACATTCTAATTTTAAAGATGGCTGTAAATGTTCTAAGCCCCTTTGTAGGTTTAAACGTTTTCAGTGAGTTAAACCAAACAAACTATAACCATTTCTCTCGTACGGTTAAATCTTGTAACTTGATTACCTGACAAAATATCAGTGTGAGGTCCTTCACGGGTCACAGCTGAGCTGGATTTTACGCCTAAGAATTTCCCCATTTTTGACCAGAAGGAGAGAATTATTCTTCTGGTCAGCACCCATCAACTCAATTCTGGAAAAAAGAATGTGAAATGCATCTGGACAGCCCCAAAAGAGCCTGTTTGTCCCTTCAGAAGAAGCAGACATAAAATCACATCCCTGTCCCTTTGGGCATACTGTCCCACATCACGACCCTCAGCGACAGCCCAGGTGGCCAGTTCTTGCCCTGATGTCTCAGGCCAGTGTCACCCCATCGTGTGGAGGCGGCCAGGGGTCTCTTGTATCCTGGCTGGAGCCCCAGGCATCGTGCGATGGGTGATCAGCCCCCAGCATGGTGCAGGTGGGCAGCCCAGCACACACCTGTGTGCACCAAAATCTCCTCTCCCCGAGAGCCCCTGCAGAACCGGGGGCTGCACACCCCCAGGCAGCAGCAACCTGGGAACAGGGCTGGGCTCCCTGGGGTTTGGGGCAGAGTGACATGCTATAAAAGTGTACCTCAGAAAAGATATCCCAGCTCCTTGTTAGCACTGAAAAATGCTCCACGGCATCCAAACCCTGCAGTGCTCCCAGCCTGAGCTGACGGGCGAGTTAATTGTCAGCGTGCCGCTGCCTCTGCTCCCTGTGTGGTCCTGCAGAACGAGCCATCCTGATGGCTGCCAGTAATGAGGAAAACTGGTGTGTTTTTGTTTTGTTTCCTTTTAAATAAACTTGCAGTCCTTAATCTAGCAGGCTGGAGTCCAGGCTCGACAGCCCAATGAGTAATGAGGTGCAAGGGAAGACAGGATGTAGAATTAGGAGGTCAGGGCTGAAGGTTGCCCCAGATTTAATCTCTAGGCTGGGCAGGTTACATCCTTTCCCCACCTCTCCTCCTCCTCCTCCCCCATGCCATTGTTCTTGGACATGGGGCGTAGGTGCATGCTTACCGGAGTGATCGCCCGCCCAGCACACCTCGGGAGCCAGAGAGGGTGAGACCTCAGCGGGCGATGCCCCACTGGTCCCCCCCAGCCCCTCCTGGGGGACTTTGGGGCTGAGGCACTTGGAGCTGCCGGCAGCTCTGCCCCGGGCGCCTCTCACCTCACCTTGCAGAGGAGCGTCATTCTGTTGTTCAGCTTGTTCAGATGCGTGCATGTGAATGATACTTGCATATCTATAGATATATGTATAGGTTGATAATTATAAATATTAAGTCATTTTAAAACTGAAATCTCTCTTCCATACAAAGTCAAAATATTCTTCTCTATCTTTTCCTATTGTATGCACACTTGTCCAGTTCCTCCTCGTCCCCCTTTCTGTCCAAAGGCAGCTGATCGGGCGACTAATTTTCTTCACCTGCAGACTGCATTTTTGTTGTTTTGTTTCAGTAAAACTTTACTAACGTGACTACCATACACTAGAAAAATGCAATGCTCCAGCCCAGCATTTTTGGTTTTGCTAGGCTGATACATTGCAAATGTGTTTTCTGGTTTCTCCCTTTTGAGCAGATGCAGAGGGAGCAACGGCAGCAGGTCAGTTTGCCTTCGCTCTGGTGTACTCTTCTGTACCTTTACTCCCAGGACTATTTACAGTCATAGCACAGCAGAACAGGAGGTTCTCATGGACTGGTGCATCAGAGGTGGACCAAAACCCAGGCTGTGGGGTTTTTGGTGTTGGTTTGCTGGTTTCGATGTGCTGTTGCCAAAAACCTGAGGTCTAACCTTTTATTTGTTGAGCTGCTGAGCTCTGGGCGCCAGGTGACTCCATGCCACAGTCATGGAAATACTGAAACACTAAATGTAACTAAAACCCGCCTGGTTTATATAGCA
>NW_009259531.1:2800399-2802899 GCF_000687185.1 Egretta garzetta | reverse complement strand
GGTGCATAACATTAGCAAGGTCTGAATAGCTGGTACATAAAGGCTCTGCAAGGAACTCAACAGCCCGGTCGTGAGCCCACACTTAATGGACACTTTTTCTGAAAAGTCCAGTGGCCCCCTCCATTAGGACTTCAGGCAGGATTTCTTCCATTCCTTTGAGTTGGGAAAAAGCTCCCCATGATGCCACTGACACCAGGCAATCAGTTGCCTTGAAGTTTAGCCATCAACACCAGTGGGCCCAGAGCTTGACCATCATTTTAATAGTTGAAAAAAAAAAAAAAAAGACGGCTGTCTTGTTTTGTTGCTGCCCTTCCCGCAGCCAATGGGTCAGTCATTCCTGGGCTGCAGTAGCGCGCCTTCTGTGTAGGCAACTTGCAATATTCACACTGTATTTGTAAACCTGGATTTTAATTCTAGACCTAAATAAGCTTAGAGGTAACTGGAAACTTGCACAACTAATCACAGCCAGGATGAAATTAAAACCAAGTTAGCCATAACCATTGCAAGCAACCAAAGGAGTCTCGTCCTGGCTCTAATGCACACCAGGCTGGAGACAGGTTCTGGTATGTGATTTGAAGCCCGTGCTGTGTATAACAGGCAGTTCCCATAGGGACCATGCTGCCACTGTCCTCTTCTTGGCAAACTCTACCTTATAGTCTTGTCAGACTGGGCTCTCAACAAAGTCTAAGAGAATTAGCTGTCTACTGCCATCAGAAGCCAAGAGGATTTGGATGCTCAGCACTGCTTGGCTCCTTTGCAACCCTCAACTTCAAACAGTTTCTCAATATTTCATGGCATTCTTTACTAGATAAAATAATCCCTCTAACCAAAAAGAAAATGAATATGTGAAAAATAGAAATAAGGCAGATGTCCTTTTCATGCCCTGCTACCCGTGCAGAAACTAATCAGGTTGCTAAGGGTTAAATCTGATCCTGAATTGGCCCAATCAGGTTCATTTTTGCCATCTTATTAGGTTAAATAAATAGAAACTTCTTGCAATATCCATCCATAACGATAAGCAATTCCCACTATAATGGATGGCTAATATATAAATTCAGCCCACATCAGTTTTGTGTCAACTAGCAAAAACAGAAACAATGGAAACTAGACAGTCATGGCTCTGCATAGGTCAACAACCAAGGTTATCTGTATTCAATTACTGGTATCTGCAAACTTGCATACTGTCAGCTGATCATAGACTAAATGAAAACTTATCATGCACAGAGGCAGCAAATACATTTATTTGAGGCAGGCATCATATTAATTCACTGGCTTGACTGTGGTTAAGGGAAAAAAAGGGGTTATCAGTCTTTTGGGAAATTCTTTCAAATATAACCTGCAGCAAATATCTAAAATTGGGGATTATCTGTGTTATAAATCTTTGTTCAAAAAGTAGAAAAGGAACAGAAATTGCTCCATAGCCCTCTAAGACGATAAATTATATTATTTAACAATAGATAAACTTAGGGCACCTTTCCTGTGGTACGGCCCTATTGTGAATTAAGCTTTAATCTGCTTCACCTCAACATCTGTTCAGTGGAACCAAAGATCTGGCTGTATTGGACACAGACAATAATTTGTTTGTTAACTGCTTCTCCGGAACAATATATCATTTCAGAAAACAAAGCCTACTAACACAACGCATATTTATCTGTTTCCTCTATCTGTGTTCCTTTTTCCATAAGTGCAAGTTCAGGCTTTTGAAATGTTTTCCTAGCGATAATTTGTGATGCTGTTAGATTCATAACCCTGGAAAAAGAGGTATTTTTTCAAGGTTTTTTTCATCTTTGACCAACAGATGTTCTGTTCAAAATCTGAAAGTACTCATGATGTACATACTAGCAAATTCTAATTGTTAACGCCCCTGTGGAAGGAAAATGTCAATAAATATTTGCTATCACTAGACTGTTTGGAAACAAAGGCATTTGCTTCACAGAAGTTCATGTGCTCAACCTTCCTATGCGGCTTTTCCAACAGTCTATTCAATTAGACATTTAACATTTTGTTTCTTTTCAGAAGAGGAAGTGAAAAATAACTTTACAGAAACAAAAATAAAACATAAAAGCCTGCGGGCATCCTGTATTCCATTGTAAAATAACACTTCAACTCATTTCAGTGATACAAAGGTGACCACAGAAACAGGCTGTGATCCAGCTCCAGCATTTTACCGCTGCACACCAAAGGGGCAATCGAGGAATAAAAAACATCTGGGATTGTGATGCAGATAAATGTCCAAGCGTCTGTCTTCTAATGAGAGCTATCCACCCCTATGGAGAGTCTCCCTTGGCCAGACATCTTCGCTAAAAACCATATTTACCTGCAAGTCTCCACCTCTAGTGAGAGATACGGTGTTTGGTTGGTTCATGCTTTTTAAAGGTCAGACAGATCCCTCCATTTCTCTCTCTTTCTCTTTCTTTCTTTTAGCCTGAAACAAGCAAATCACTATACTTTTCAACGACAGGCTGGTGAGCTGGTGTGGACTATCAGAACTATCCTGCTG
>NW_009259531.1:2770071-2800305 GCF_000687185.1 Egretta garzetta | reverse complement strand
TGCTGAAATATCATAAAGCCATATCCCGCCAATTCAGCCAAGAGCTCTGCACCATCCTTCTATTGGGTTGTATTGTATTGGGTTGTAGTCTCTTCTACTCTATTCCAGATCTCGTTGAGTTCTTTTATCTCCCTCATTGTATCACTGGGTGTGTCTGAACCCCTTTATAGTGCTATACAAAAGAATAAGACTAATATCTAACACATGCTGCGATGATTTGGGGAATCGATCTCTGCACCGCTAAAATTAATTCCATTTTATAGCGCGGACTGCACTGCATCTGTTTCAGACAGCAAATCCCAGATGGACTGGAGTTCCCTCGCCATCTCTGCAGCCTTTTGTCCTCTCACTGATCAATGACCATGGGAGAGGCAGGGTACATCCTTTTACCTGGCTACAGGGCTAACAGAGGAATATGATTAAAATGGGAAAAATGAGCCATGCAAATCAGACAGCGAAATGGCTGCCACCCAAGGCAGAGGAACTTTTCCAAGTCTGAACCCTATGCAGGCAGCAACTTAGTAACTGTTTGTTTTGTGCATTCGTTTGATGAGCTGATAAAGCTGATAAGAGGGCACCTGAGGTGTTACACAAATCAGGAGAGACTGAGAATCCATGTTTCTGAGAAGTCAGAGGCAGGAATTTGTGTCTAGAAGAAGAATTGTGACCTACTTAGAAGAGTCTGACTTAAGCCCCAAATAATGCTCTTGCTCAAGCATGAATTACAAGCAGCTGAAGAAAGATGAGCTTTTGCACTTGTGCTCCAGCCAAGTTTGCCCACATCTAATGAGGTAAAGTAGGACTCGGTGCCATTTTGTATTCCCGTGATGTGGTGCAGATGGAAAAGCTGCTCTGAGTGTGGGTCCAGAAGCCGCTCACCCACTCCTCCAGGCGCTCCACACATCCTGCCTCTCCACACAGAGCCTGGAGCTGGGAAGCGTCGGGTTTGAGAGTGGAGTGGAGGGAGCGGCAGTGGCTGCAAGAAGCTGCCTTACCAATGGGAACCAGAGCTGGCGGCAGTGTTGGTGCATCGAGGATGGACCAGGCTGGAGCAAAAGAATTAAACGCCCCATGGCCAGAAGCCCGGAGAGTTAAAAAGCAGCAGCCATCCATGGAGGAAGGGGAATGCTAAGCTATTGCACCTAAATGCAGGTACGATAGTCTCAGTATGGTAAACTTCCTGGGGGCAAAGAAGGTGGTGAAAATGTGGGTCCCATTTCACCCCCATGCCGGGCAGATGCCTCACTGTGTGTCGAGTCTGGGCGGGTGCCTTGTGCGTTGTGTTGCTTGGGCCAAAGTCCTACAAAAAAAAAAAAAAAGAGTCCAAACTGAAAGATGCTATGAGTCAGTCTTCTGATGAAAGAGAGGAACGTGATGTTGGGGCTGGCAAAGTTGGTAGAGCTGTGGGATTAAAAAAAAGAAGGGAAGGGAAGGGAAGGGAAGGGAAGGGAAGGGAAGGGAAGGGAAGGGAAGGGAAGGGAAGGGAAGGGAGAAAGAGCAAAACAAGTCATATTCTTCAGGGATGCTTCAGACTGGTTGAGATGTTTGTCAATGTGAGGAATCAAGAAGACATCCTCTTCATCATGTGCACCTGGCTGGGCTTCACACAGTCTGCAGAGCTTCCTGGCATCCCTGGTGGGGCCAGGACTGCCCTCCTCTCACTGTGTGGCCCTCCTTCGATTGCTGCCTGGACACTGTCTCACAACTTGCAGTACCAGAGACTTAAAGTATGTATATATTATGGAAGTGCCAAGTACAAATGTTACCTAAGTTACAGCTCCTTCTGTCTGGCTAAATTTCGGACTTACTGGTTTATGAGCACGGTTGAATATAAAACCATTTTAAAATTAACTTGGAAAATTTTTATGTTTCTCTCCTCCCCTGTGAGGCTTCCCCCTTCCCTGAAAGGTGAATGCCTGGTCCTGCAGTTTTCATTGCATGACTGTGACTCCAGAAGCTGCCGGTGCCTTTAAGGACTCAGTGACTCGAAACCCCAGCCAGAAGAGCTGATTGCAAACGTGCTCTCCAGCTGCCCCTTGCGTGTGCAGCCCTGGCCCTTGGCGAGCATCGCCAGCCTCGTGACTTCAAACCATGGTTGCTGTGGGAAAAGTCACTCCCTAACACCCTTTATTTTCTGCTCCCGCTTCTGTGCCGAAGCTGTCCTCCAACCCTACACACAGCTTTTTGTTCATTTATTCATCAAACCCTGAGCAGTTTCCTGCCTTGGTTCGTGTCCGTTCTCATCTCGGCACACTGCTAGCCCATGCCTAGCCAGATTTTCATTACTACATCTCTGCCTCTCCTTCCCCTGGAGTGTCGTGGCTTTTAGCAGTGGGTGAGCTCTTCCAGTCGGGATTCAGAAGTCAGAAAGATGCAAAGAATAATTGAAAACAATAATTGAATTGATACTTGATATTTATATATGTATATATTTATATAATATATAATTATAGGTTACATATAACATATAATAATAGATAGATAGATGATTGAAAATAATAGTTGAATTGAATAACTGAATCATTGAAAACAATAATTGAAGCATCACATCGGCCTTCACCATAAAGGTATTTTAGTCTGGTTTTAAGGCTACCTGGGATCCTGACATAGCCACATCCCCCGGAGGAGGGAAAGCACTGGGCATTGCACAGCCAGTTTGGGCATGCTGCAAGACAAACCTTCATTGAGAGGCATGGCCTAAAATTCCCACAGTAATCTCTCCGGCCCCTTCTGGCAAAGCAGGCAGGCCTGCAAGCCGGCACTTCTTAGGAACACAGCTTTAACTGAGACTAACTTGAATTAAAGCTCAAGTTTTAAAAATCCTCTATTATCTGCAAACCCAAAAATGAACGCTGGCATCGGTGCCGCCTGGCAATGGCAAGGGGAAAGCAGGAATTGTGCGGAGGGCACAGGGCTGACTGTGAGGGAAAGCTGAACCCTAGATGGTTTTGGTTAGCAGGAGAAGTGTTTGCTACATAAAAGGCCCCACATTCAAAGACACCATTTTGACTTTGCCGCAACAGCGCTGGCAATTCAGGCAGGGTAAAAGGAAAAGTAGGAGAGGCGGCTGTTGTCAGAAAACAGTTTCTGGAAAAAATTAAAGTTCTCTTGAGGCATGTAGAAAATTTCCAGGATACTGTATTATTATTGTTATTATTATTACCCTTGATCTTTTGGAAGGTGGGGAGGGAGCACATTCAGTTTTAAAGAAAGGAGACAAGACATCTGTAGCCTTTAAAAAGAAAAGCACGAAGGCTGCTAGGCTCTCCCTACAACATTTTTAATTATCTTCCTTAAGTTTCCCAAATAAAAACACGTTGCATTGAGCCTCACCCAATAAAAGTATGTGGGTAAATACAATACCCGTTGTCTAATCAATATCATATTGCTCATGGCTTTAGCTTGTTCAATAGCTGAGATCACTGACTCCTGAGTTGCACCTAAGGATGCCAATATCTGTTTAATGTTGGACAAACTACATTTGTCATTCCTTGTAACTGAGTTCTTTAATCTCATTAATAACCCACAGATACTAAAATACAGCTTCAAATAAACCGGCTGGAATATGCCAGGTTTCCAGCGTGCACTTTTAGCTCAAGGGGTAATGTGTTGCGAGTTAAATAAGCTCACTGGCCCTGCAGAGGACACAGCCCTCCTGAGCTCGGACACCCATAAATAGCAGAAACTGCAAAAAAATAAAACCCAGGAGAAGCTGTCAGATGCAGAGCATTAGAGGCCATGGAAAATAGGAGAAACGTTGAATTGTATTGGTATTATTTGCATTGTGGACGCCGTAGCATGTTGCCTGTTAGCCCCGAGCATGCAGTAGTGACCTCAACCCTACGCGCCGGGGAGGCAGGGGACACCTCCCCGCACCCCAGGCCTCATCTTCCTGCGCTCGCCCGCATATGGCAGCAAACCCACATACTCCAGCGCAAGAAGTATGCATCAATAAATTATCTTCATTGGAAACACATTGCAAACAAAATGCAAATGGCAAGAAAGTGCTTGTTCTCAAAGGCCTGTCTTGAGAGTTCATCTCCCCAGATTATAAACACTTGATAAGTATCCTGGTTTTCAGGCTGTCTGTATGGCAGATCCCAGGACTAGGCTCCTGGGATTTCAAAATGTATCATGAAATAAAAACAGCTGCAAGGGAAACTCATATGACTAGGATAGGTGCCATACAGCAATTAACAGCCAGAAGTTTTGATCTGGAAAATCACATTTATTTTAATTGCTTCACTGTTGTGTTCATAAAGAATTTGGCTCATTTGATTATTTTCCTTATTAGATATACTACTTAACTTTGGAACAATGTAGTCATTAGTTCCATTGTTCCAGGTTTTTCATTGCAGTGAAATGAATGACAGAGACATGTTCTGCAAGGAAGATTGTTTATAAATATTTATCATAGCCTTAACAGATATTTGTGTAATCCATCCTAATTTTTCTAGCACATAATTCACCAGTTACTTAATCCGCTGCATGATGAGTGGCAGGTTTCTTAACCTGCAAGTTCAATAAGGTATTTAAAGTGTGTGATCTCTTATCAACAGAGCAAAACAGGAGAATAATGCGCTTTTTTTTTTTTTTAATATTCCTTTGAAAGTTGATATTGTCTCCATTTTCCTTTAATGGTCTCACTAAAGAAGATGCGCGTGTCCGATTGCTCTCACCTCTGCCAGTTATTTATTTTTTGACTCAGCAAAGCGATATGGACCAGCCCTGCCCTCAGGAGCCCCTGCCCCGCTCCCCGGTACCCATGCGCACAGGACAGGGCCGGGAGCGGGGCCGGGAGCGAGGGCACATGCACGTGCCTGGGCAGTCGCTGCCTGCGGCCGTGACGTTGGGGTGCACCTGAGAGAGGGGGCTAGCTGCATCCTACCTTCCGTACCATAAAATATGCATGGGCCCTTCTGCAGCAAACGAATCTACTTAATTGAAAGGAATCGGGAGGTGAAAAATGAAATTTGGCAGTTCAGCTCCGCTCCGCCATTTGGTGGTTGTTGTGGGATTCCAGCGAAAGGGAGCTATCACTGCGGGCATAATTTACTTGATTTTAAGGATCTGTATGAATTCTGGCAACATACCAAGTATCCATTAGCTATGAGGAGCGTTTCCCTATGCTCATTTGTTTTCCATGTGTGAATTTTTGCTCTTCCAAACTTTCTTTAGAAAAAAAAGTATTTTTCCTTCATCAATTCCATGTGGAAAATAGAACAAAAAAACAGATAATAAATTATTCAAGAAACACAACAGATTTTTTTTTTTTTAAAGGAAAAATACCAGTTCTGGAATCAAACTGTCAGCTTGCTTTGATTTTGATTTTTTAAGTTAAGTGTTATAAAATGATATGCTTGTTCACATGCTCAAGGATAGTCTTTCTGGGCAAATTATCCTAAATAGGGTAACTCAATAGCAAAGTAGGCAGGCTTTTAATGCTATTACTATTAGGAAAATACCATTAATATGAGACATATGCAGGATGCTATTACATCAGTAGGCTGCATTTATTTAGCCAGTACGGCGGAACAGTCCTATGGATCAGAGCGGAGATGCTGGGCCTTTAACACATGTAGCTTGGCTTAGTCTCGAGGTCAAGATCTGTTAATGCAATTTTCTGTATAAGAACAAGAATTTAAAATCCATGTGGTTTTAATGACACATTCCAAGATTGGAGGGGTGCGGGGTGTTGATTTGAGGGGGGGTGTGTTTTATTTGTCCTGCTCACGTTAAATGTGAACTTCTCTGAAGTGAGTGTGTGTGCGTCAGACACTGAAACTAATTTGTGAAATAAGATAAACTTTAAAAAAAAAAATCTCTTTCCATTTATTTACTTGAAAAGTTTGATTTTGGTCAAGTTATGTTTCAAATTAAAAAGGATCATTATTGGTAATTTGCATTTACTTATTGAAGCATTACATAATAAACCAAAACCATGTGTCAAAATGTAACTCTCACAAAATAAGTGCGCTGAGATAAAGGGGCTTCAGAGATTTAAAAAAATCAATGTGACACTTAAATAAGACATCTAGAAAGGGTGCCTGCCTTTAAAAAGAGAGTGTTTCTATTTCAAATAATTAATATGTTTTGGTTTCTTCATTTTTGTGGTCTTGTAGCACAACTTATATATAAAGCGCTATGTTGAACATGCATATTTTGGACCGAGCTCTTGTTTGTGTCTATTTAACAGCTACTCACAGCTGTCTCTGCTTTAAAAGTATTGGGATAAAATTTCATCACAAGCTCCAGTCAATACAGAGCACTAACATTATTTTAAGTGGCCCTGGCCTGCAGCGCTCGCTGCCCCTCCTCACACCCAGGGGTCCCTGCATTCCCTACCCCACCAAATAGCACGCGTCGGACAGATTCGCCTTCCAAACCTGCAGCTGAGCTGATTAATGTATAGAGTCACATTTCAAGATTCGCTGCTAATTTAGCTGTGCAAAACACACCTGCCTGCCTGAAATGTTAGCAAGTAATGGGGAAAGCACAACTGTAATTTGCATTTTTCTTGGTGTACTAAGAAGAAAGAGAAGGTGGGTGGTTCCTAACTGGGTCTGGAATGCTTTTATTGGTGTGAAAGGAAAATACAGAACAGTGGAGGGTTTCATGATTTCACTTACTCAAAAAGTTACAGAAATATTGTATCAAAAGAAGACGTCTCCTTTCCCGAGATCACAGTGTTTGAGCCCTTTTGCCATTCAAAATTCGAACTATAAAATCTTCTGATGGCACAGCAGCATCATCCCCTCGTGAAGAAAAAGCACACGCGAGCACATGCCAACACATCTCTGGCCCCAGGGCAGGCCGTGGCCGTGGCTGGGGGCTCTTGGCAGGGCTACAGAGAATTGCAGCAACCAGGTGCTCTGCTCAGAAATGGAAATTGTTGCTGCAACAAGCAAGAAGAAAAAGCATCTATCGAAAGCAAGAGGCAGCATATATTGACAAGAGGGTGTAAGTCCCCTCTGCTGCAGAACTCCAAGCACTGGCCACCACTGGGCTCCACAGCAGGGGAGCACACCAGCGCCTGAGCAGTCATTCACCAGTACCTGAGGGTGACTGTATGTTTAATGTTAAATGCCTGCTAAAGAGCTCTGCTGACCATGTCTCTCTTTCATGTAAGTATTCTCTCCAACTCTAATTTAATTTTTTTTTAAATTTAATTTTAAGTGCTTTCCTTTGACCTCACTAGTCTACATGAATCCTGGCCAGATTTATAACCAAACAGCCCTGTCAGATCTCCTGTGGAAAGCTGGTGGGTTTGCAGGCGCAGAGCATGAGCTGAGATGCTTACGTTACATCATGGATGATGAGACATGTGAGGTGATCAACTAAATTGCCCGATGCTGATAAATTGGGTGCCGGGTCACACCATACCTCTTGGCTCTCTCATAGGGGCATATTTCATCTTACTCTTCATGTTCACGCATCCTACTTATGTTTCTGTTCCCTGCTGCTATCAGAAGAGCCAAGTGATGAAGCTGAGGTGAGGAAAGTCACCTATGGTGCATGAACTTTAACATTTGCCTTGACCTGCTTCAGCCATCCCCACCAGCCATGCATATGGTGGGTCCCCACCAGATCTCCCTACACTGGCTGCAGCAGCTGATGCTGCCTGTGCCCTCTGAGGTCTCGCAGCCCAGGTTCAACACCTGGCGGCAAAACTTCAACTTGTGACAAGCCCCTTGGAGCATTAGGAGTGGATGGGTTTTAAATCCCTGTGCATAATATGGGGTGGTTGAGGTGTGCCCCTTTCCTGTGTGCGGGGCACAGGGTGCCCACTGGCTTGCAGCTCAGCCACCGCTGCCTGCACACAGGCCAGCACCTCAGTGCTGGGGTTTCAGTGTCCAGCAACAGGCAAGGTTCCACACTGCAGCCGGGAAGCCACAGTATGCATGCTGCAATTAGGAGGCCAAGTTGTCAAGGTGGTTCAATGGAAGTTTTGAAAGCTGCAGCAGTACAGGCTGGGTATCATTCTCCCAACAGGTCAGGCTAAAGGAACTCAGTGGCCCCTGCAACCCAACGTGGCACTGTCGTACTTTGAGAAGCCTTACTCTCTCTCATCGCCATTCCTCCCAGGACAAACTGCAGTGTTGTTGTCCTCCATTTATGGGTTCCACATCTCCATCCCCAACACCCACTGGTCTCTGCTCCCTCCCTTGCCGGACCCTGCTGCACGCACAGCTCCCCTCCTACCAGTGCAGAGGCCAGGCTGGCAGCCAGCCGCTTGGGCTGCTCATATGTAATTTAGTCTTAATAGGTATGCTACATAGCTATATAAACAATATATGTGTGTATATATATGTATACTTATATATAGTATACACACACACACATAATGTACATATGGGGGTATATAAGCATATCTATATGTATACACACGATTTACTATGCATACATGTATGCATATAGAATCATAGAATTGTTCAGGTTGGAAAAGACCTTTAAAATCATCAAGTCCAACCATTAACCTAACACTGCCATCACATCACATACATAAACACATTTGTATATACGTGTATTACAGATATGTAAGCCAACTCTTCCTTCTCCTCTCTTCTGCTGTTGCTTCAGTCCTGGCACTGTTACACCGCACCCTGCTTGACCAGGTGATGATGACACAGGCGTGCATGGGGTCAGCTGCGTGGTTTGGGGGTTTCTTTTGGTCTTTTTTTTTTTAAAAACCACCCGTTCCTGCAGACTATCCCTTGAGCCTTACACCTGACAAAGGCCTCTGGGCTTTACCACAATTCAAATGGGCCATTACTATTAGCTTTGCTAAGCATATTTTTGATGTTTTTTAACATGAACAGCTCTCCTTTCATTGACTGTAACTACAGAATACTTTTACAAAATTTTAATTATAAACCTAGTAATTATGATATTAACTTAAATTATTATATAGTAACTTATAATCTTAATGTGCCTTAATGACAACAGCAACACAGACAGACATGCATAGGAAATTACAGCGAATTGCGCTTATGTTCTTGCAAGAGGCGAGCTGGTGCTGGGAGAGGCAGACTCTATTCCCAGCTTTCAGAACTTTTATACAAAGAAAATAAAGCCTTTTTTTTTTTTTTAACAACTGCTCCTTTTCACTTTCTCAGTGAACTCCATGTCTCTGGTTTATGGTGCAGCAGGCCTGGCTTTGCAAAGTTTCATTTTTCTGTTTTGCAATACCAGAACCATACTACTGTCTGTGTGAATAAGGCATTTTCCTCAAGAACATGCCTAATGGTTAGAGTCAGTCTACCAGATGGGTTGTAAAACACTTTGAAACAACTCCACTCAAAGGATATTATACTCCTGAAGCTGTATGTTTGTTTTATTATAAACAGAGCTTTTTAAGTAAAAAACATAGAAATGCTGTCTACTTCTGAAGCTAACTGACATGTGGAGCCACGCTAGGTCTCTGCTGAAACAGAATTGAATTTATCGCTCCCCCTAAATATCAAAGGGGCTTGAGGAGAAGACGTATCACTTTTTGTCTTTTTAACTGAAAGACATTGTGGGTGACTGAAAAGCCCACATAGTTTTAATTTGTCATCTGACTGACAGGATTAGATGGTCTCCCTCCAGCAAGCTGATTTCAGGCCTTCCCTGGTCTAGCTCCTGCAAGCTCAGCAGCAGCCCTGCGGGTGTGAGGAGCACCTTAGTAGCTGATTTTCCTCTTCTGATCTCAGCAGAGAGGGCCCTGCAAACCTCAGTGCTCAGCCGGAGGCAGAGCATCCAGCTGGAGAAGTGCTCCTGGGGGTGGGGGCGACGACACTTCCTGACAGGGGACAGGGCTGAACCCCTGGCTGAGCACATGGCGCCTCCCACATGCTCCCCCACACCAGGGCTTGCTCCTAATGCCGCCACCAGCCATCATGTCAAGCCCATTTCAGACTGTGCCTTATCAATCGTACCCATTCCTGATACCCTTTAATTACAAAACGGTCCTTTCTACCATTTTTGTGCTGTCCAAGAGGCTGCAAGGCCAAGCAGCCTGCTTGACTATGTCAAATCTGTAGGTCTAATAATTCTCCCAAGAAGTAAGGAGAAAAGTCAACAGGTTTCTGCGCCACAGAAGTACCATCAGGAGCTCATGGCACTATCGGCCTTCTCCTCGCCTGGGGTGCAATTTTCCTGCCTGAAGGCAGTAATAAAAGTTCCCCCAACAACTCATACTTGATCTGCCTTCCAAAATGTGCCATGTGTGTGAGAGGCAGCAGCTCAGAAGCTCATAGGCAAGAAAGAGAAGCTCTGACTCCAAACAACCACCATCTACAGTGTTACGCCTGCAAAACCTGAGAAACTGGAATTGTCCCTGTAAAAACACAATTAGTGTCTGCATTATGATTCATCAAACACCACCCATAAGAGAAAAGCTAAGCGGATTTTTTAATCTGAATTTGTACAGGCTTTTCTGTCATTCTTTAAGCAGCCACATTATTATTTTTTCCCATAATTTGTATAAAGTACTTAGCATTCAAAACAGAGCCTTTTTAACCTTTTGCCCAACTTAGCTTTTTGTACTTTTTTTAAAAAAAGGGGGGAGATGGAAAGGGAGAGAAACTCTTTAAGTACCCTGGGCCTGGGTTCCTTCAGTATGCAGGCTGTAAATGTTTTACTTTGATTTGAGATACATGACAATAAATTAGGGGACATTTATCAAAGCTGCTTTGTTGCATTGCTGACAAAAGCTGCTTTTTGCATAAATTACTGCATTATACAAATACACTTAGCAGGATCCTGTTTCTTTGATGTTAGTGGAGGAGATTTATGTCCAATGGAGTTTTTATTTATCTGCCCTGTTCACCTCAACAAGGGCAGGACATATTCCTCAATTAGTTCCATACCCCTAGAAATGACATATATATCTCACAACTAGAAGCAGAGCAATTTAAACAAAACAAAACAAAACAAAAAAGCAAGTGCACTTTTTCTGGCAAGTCTAAACTACTGTACAGCGTAAAAAGTAAATATTAGGCTGGAGCTGTAGCTTTGAAATCTTTGTTCTCAGACTGCTTTGAAAACTATTTAAGTAAGCTAATTTTGACAAAACAATATTCCCTTTGCAGGAAAGCTTTTCTAGATTTCACTAAGAGACTAAGTAAATACGAGTCCATTTCAACAAATACTTGATAGCCGAATAAGTAGGTTAAAAGAATAGATTCCCTGGGCGGTAATCCTCGCTGGAACTGTATTTATGTTAAAATCTCTTTCGATGAATATCTAATAAACTAATGAAGGCCGTCTTAAGCTAAATGGTGAATTAGGATGGTTAAAAAGGAACTTGTCAAATGAATAAATTGGCTAAACAGTTACATTACTTAAATGAATACAGAATCTCTTGAAAACCATTTCTGAGTGCTATTCTTCTGTCACTCACCATCTCCATACCTCAGCCTACACATAATTTATTTTGTTCCTAGGTCAGCGGTTCAAATGCAGCCCTGCATGGCAACTCGGAGCTGTTGCTATACAATGGCCTGAAATCATTCTGGAGAACTCTTTTCTGTCCCATGTCCAAATAGAAAAAGAAACTAAAGGCAGAAATTTACTGTTGCCCTCCGCTTAATATATAAATAGTGATGATTGTCAGTCTTGGGTGTGCTTTTTTTAATCAGCACCAGTGTATCACTGGGCACGACCATGCAGAGGAGACGGTCTGCATGGGAGATTACTAGCAACAGCCCCAAAGATGTCAGGACCTGTGTGCACTTCAGAGCTATGCCAGTGAAATGAAAGATTTGACGAGGAGTGGGCTGAATCGGCTCAAGCAAACCATCGGAGCATTGGCCTCCCCACCCTCGCAGAGTCTTTCCCCAAAAGTGGGAAGAAGTCCCTACATCTCTGGAGCCCTCCGCTGAAGCTAGAAGGGCTATAATTGGTTCCTCTCATATTTCACACTTTATTTACTGGCCTTTGCTAGGCACTTTTTTGATCAAAATATTTCTATCGGAATGACTTTGAGCTTTTGTTCATTCCTGTCCATGAAGTTATTGAAGGTATTCAACTTATAAGAAAATACTTTTTATAAAAAGTTATAACATTTCATTAGCAAGCTCTTGTTTTGTTTGAAGGAAAAGATGTTCTTACATGTTAATACTTTATTTTTTTAAATCAGATCACCCTCTTTCAAAAATTCTGGAAAAAGCTCTCTCTCCTTTCTCCTCCATCCCCCCCAAGAAAAAAAAAAAAAAGAATGCAAGATCCTTTGAACATTTAATGAAGATAGGAAAACAATAAAATTATACCAAAATAGATTTTCATTATTCAGGCAGCTCTGGGGAACAGATTCCACACAGTGCATTTCAATGATCCCAGACAATGGATTACTATCATAATTTGTTCTTAAAGTCTGTTTAATTGGCTTACTTAGCCACCTGTTCGGAATAGTTACCATGAAAACAGTGGTTTGGCTGAATTTCTGAGTGCCAACCTTTCAGCCTTCATCCTGCCTCCTTCTCCCATTCTGGCCACTGTAAAGTATCAAGCAATGCTTAGCAGAGATTTAAAAACAATCTCATAACCATACTATATATTTTAGCTAATCAGGACGGAACTGCAAAGTTATAACAATAACATGCTAATCGGGGCACTTACTCACTGTCAGCCCTGCCTGTTCCTGGGTGAGTGTCAATTTATTACATCCCACTGCACATATAATAATGGGGGGGAAATGTAAAGAATGATATGCATGTTTAATGTATGTAAATAGACAGATAGATACTCTGCACCCCTTTAGCTGAATTATATCAGCCAACTTCACATTAAGAAGTTCCATAAAAAGTAGTAAAACTGCAAGAGGAAATTCAGCCAAAGACTTTGAAAATGTTGTCTGTTCCTTCAAAAAAAAAAAAAAAAAAAAGAAAAAAAGGCAAGCGGAGTTAAAGGCATGAACTTCCATTTAGCACCGCTTACCACATTAAAAAAAAAAAAAACCCAACTGGTTATAAAGCACTGGGGCACCCTTTGTTGCCTGCCACGAGTCAGATTGCTTTCCCCAAGGCTGACATAAAGTATTTTTGCAGGACAGCAGATCCTGCGAAGTAGAGGGGCTCAGCAGTAGAGTGTAATTAGCACTCTCTAAAACTGGAGCTACAATGTAAACAGCTCGAGTCTTCATTGCACAAAGCAAACAAACAATCCCAGCTGAGAATTCCCTGGCCGGGCTCGAGCAAATACGGCCCTCGCTGCTGACTGCTGTTATTGCTATGGTTGCTTAATCTAAACAGACAGCAGCATGTAAAAATGTAAATATTTGATATTTGTTAATACAGTCCTAAGTTATTGCTCTAGCCGGCTGTTTTGGTTTTCATGCATAGGGATGCCTGTGTGCACCCCGCTCTTCATAGATTTCAGTAGAAGAGTATTTTTAAGAAGCCATTATCTAAACTGCTGATGTAATAAGGCAACGGTATATGAAATACACTTAATAACTCAACTTTAGTTATTTATTGTGAATGAGGGTGCATTCTCCTTGATTCCATTTCCCAGAGAAATATAAGTGGAGCTTTCATCATGAGTGCTTGAATTTATGGCAAGCAGACCAAGTGACATTAAGAAAGCCACACAATCCCTTCATTCAGGCTTTAATAAGGAAGCCAAGGAAAAATTATCCGAGCTGGTTTGCGGGTGACAGCACAAGAACTTTTTGGAGTCAGAAAGTTAGCACGGAGGCTCCCTGTCAGCCCATTAAAAAGCAAGGTTGGCATTCCCAGATATTGGAACCATGTGTGCAGAGGAATTTTTCTTCTGGTAAGACATTCCAAATATTGTCCCAGAGCCAAACACTTCGGTGTTAGACTAATTTAAGCAGTATGTTGGAATCAGCTCTCAGGACTTTGATCATATGGAGATCGTTTGTTACAAATTGAACTAACCCAGTCTCTATTTCTGGTGGATCAGAACTATGGATTTGTTGAATTAAATGCCTCATTTAATGCAGTTTGCACATGAAAAGAAAGCTGCACTCAGGAATCTGATAGTGAATTTTTCACCTAACCAACAGGTCTACTTTTTTATTACTTTTAAACCTAATCCATACTCAGTCCACACTGTTCTTAATAAGCCCGAGGCTGTTTGGAGTGAAGGTTTAAATCAGCTCGTATGTTAGGGGGGGGGGGGAAGCATCACTGAATTATCAAACCGTGTAATAAGGAACACATTTGAATCCAATTCAAGAAATAATTTTATGAAGAAAAATAAATTAGTCCTCGGTTGTTATTTACCATCCAAATAGCACAGTGCTCTTTCATGACAGCAGTGGAGGGAAAGCTGAAAAATGATTTTGCAGACATACGATTTTCTCCCTGCCTCTCATTGCTGTCCCCGTTTCTGCAGCTGAACTATTGTGAGGGTTAAAAGTGCACAAAATAAAGCATTTCCACATATGGCTGCACTTTCTTTTCATTTCTTGAAGTTATAATGTCTTTAACTGTTGATAATGATATTATAAACTGTCATTTAGTGCATTTTGAGTACATTAAATACATGAAACAAAGATGTGTAGTTCCAGCTGGACCCTGATCAGAAACACTGAGATCTGATTCACTAAAACTGCAGATAGCTACGTGCAGGGCTTGCAAGGAGTGTTGTGGAACAGGTAGTAGTTGCAATAGTAATAGAATAAAATAATAGAATAAAATAAAAGAACATGGCCTCAACTATTACTCCAGGAGTGGGATGAAACTGAAAAATGGGTACCCAGATGATAACTAATAGAAGTCATTGGCATGATGCTACACTGTCGCCTGATACAGGACTCGAGTGTATCACAATTCTCTGCCTTGGGGAGCTCAGGATTTACACTGTTTTCAACACATTTTTCATCTGGAGTCTCGGACAAAATAAAAACAGGAACACCAGCAATTCCTAGGAATCCTTCCTCTTGGTCCCGTGGGAATCTACTACACAACAGAGCTTATTTTGGAGGAAGTGGGAACACTGGTTTCTGCCTAGAAGGGGGCAAAACTAATGTCTCCAAAGTCACTGCTTTGAAAGGACCCTCTAGCCGAGTTGAAAACCTATGATATATGGATAAAGTTTTTGAAGACATGTCTTACTATTTGACTGGTTTAGCAAAGAGATCATATGCCTTGGTATAAATAGCCTCAGCCCCTTGGTGCCGTTACAGGCATATCTGGCCACTGTAGCTGGAAAAGGAATGAAACTGAAGGGTTAAAAGAAAAAAAATATCATAAAATCACTGTCCAGATATAAGCCCTGAGCAAGATCCTTCGCTCCAAATAATCAAGACCTTTATTGGGTCTTAGAGACAGGAATGGAAAATAGTGACATGCAAATAACACAGAAATACCCCAAGCTTGACCAAGACAAGCTCAATCCTTGGCTCATGCGGATCATGGTATTTCCAGTGCATTAACATAAGTGCTAAGGAAACCAGCCTGCGCCTATGCTGTCCTTAACCAGGCCACAAAGAGATGATCATGAGATTGCCACAACTGGTGCAGAACACAAGTCGGGGGGGGGGGAGGGGGAGCACTAAGTGCATCTGGCACTCCAGATCCCAGCCTGGGGGGGTAGGGAGGGTCTCCCATGGATTGTTCCTTCTAGCTCTCATCGCACGCACAGAGCAGAGTTCATCCTTCATAAAGAAAAGGCAAACTGTTCCTTTAAAAAAACCCAGTTATATAGCAGATACTGATTTATACACACACACACACACACATATATATATATTTTATTGGCAAATAAAGAAAGATCAGATCTTTAATGAAATCAGGATGGGTTTGGGAGGTGAACTTGAGCTGAACTCCCCAGATTTTCATAGAACTTCAATTAAAAGAGTTTCAGAGGAGTTGCTGAAAGCCAAGCACTTGCCATTGAAAGCTTAATTTAAAATGAGAAGCATTTTTACACCACATTTCCCAGTGAAATTCCAGCCCTGATCCTAATTATGTATTTTTTTCTTGAATGATAAGTTTTTTTCTTTTTCAGAAAAGCCGTGTAGCAACGTACATAATTTTTAGCCCCAGGTGTTGTGACCAGTTCACACACAGACGAGCCCATCATTACTGTGCAGAAAATGAATCTACGCTTTCCACTCTAAAACTAGTGGTGAAATTTCAGCCAGCTCTTGTTATCATGTGCAATATATAAGGATTTAGCTGTCTGATAAATGCTACGACTACCAAAAAAATGTGGGTTTGAAAAAGGAGTGAAATCTGGCTTCAGAAAACAAAACAGAAGAAAATAAAAGTAAAGATGGTGGTTTCATTTCTGCTTACCAGCCTATTCTCATGCAATCCTAGGAATACAAAGGTTAATACAAAGCCTCACTGTAGGGCCCTTTTGAATACCAGTGGAGTCATGCGACTCAATCCTTGAGCTTTGCTTTGAAAATGCTCTATCAGATGCACTACGGTTCAATCTGAACATCAGCCTGTGGGCATGGAAAGGGGACACCAGTGGTGGTTGAAGACTGACCAAAACTGGACTAGAGTCCAGTCTTAGAGTATCAATGGCCCAAAAGCATTAAGGGAAATGATCTTGTTTTAGCCAGGTACTGGGAAATAAATTACTTTGGAAACCATTTAAATAAATAATATTTTACTGTATAATGAAACATAATGGAAGAGAAATTATTCTGAAACTGGTTTAAGTAATGATGGGGGGAGGTGTGCCTAAAATAACAAAATCCAGCACTGTGTCAAGGACACAGTTACCAAGACAAACTTTATGTGCTCTCTCTCTGCCCAAGTTATCTGCAATGCAATTGAATAATAACAGATCTGCAAACTATAGCTGAGCTCTTGGTGCTGTCATGTAAGGAGCAAGCACTGTAGTTTCATGGTCTCACATGCAAATAAAGACTGAAAGGTCTCATTCCAATTAAAGCACTAATCTCTCATATTTCTTCTAGTTTTCATTTTACTCTGATTATTTCTTCTGTCCTTCACTGTAGACCACAGACTATTAACTCACTTAAGAAAAGGTAAAACCAAATCATCCTCAAAGGCTCCCCAGTCTCCTCCCTTTCCCAGATGCTTTGTGAGGAGTCTCAAGAGGCATTCTTCCTTCTTTTACCCTGTTGGAAGATCAGCCATGTCCTAGTACCTTCTCTGACTGCATTGCATTCAAGAGCTGTGAGGAGTAAACTCCAAAACTGTGCATTTTTGTAGTCTGGGAGAGGAACTGAAAGTTCAGATTGCCAAACATGGATGCTAGTAAACTTGGTGTGCTGGATTCTCTCTTGTGGAGCTAAAATATGGTCTTAACATTATCTGAACACCCAGATATTCAACCTTCTCATTGTTCATCCCCCATGAGATCCTCCTCATTTATTCCACAGGGTCCCTGTTGAAATTTCACAGTGTGAGAGCATCAGGGGGCAGCCAGCCATTTCCAGGTCGGTATCATGTGACTTAATTGGTGATTAATGAGAAGTTCCTACCAGAGCCTAGGACTGGAAGGCACCCTGTTAATGTTCATAGCCATCTGTGCCTGACCAGATATCCAGCAGGACAAATGCGACAAGGCTCTGGAGAGGGGTATGGCTGCAGCTCTGCTGGGCTGGCCAAAGCACAGTTTATGCTGGCTGGATGTCTACTGATGGAGCAGTAGACGGCTAGTGCGGCATGGACAGACAGCATCTGATCTCACGTACAGACTGCCCAACAACAATTTTTATACCTGCAGAGTGGTGGTATACCAAATCAGATCTCCACACGGCATGTTCATGAGATTTTGGGTTGGTACCAGAGGCCCTACCACTGGGACTGACACACCATTGAACCATGTGCTAGGACAAGCATTTAATACAGAAACAGATAACCTGGTATGAGTTAAAGGAAACAGCTTGTTAGCCGGTGCCTCCCCCTCGGTCTGCTGCACAGACCTGAGCTGACACCAGCTAAACCAGCCTGCTCCCAAGATGTCCAGGATTTCACAGATAACGAGAACCTTCCAATTGAAGTTTTCAGCCTGCTACAACGTAGCAAGGGGAAAATCAAAGCGGATTTTTCTCCCTGCTCAAACCTTCCATTCAAACAGTTTCCTATTTTACAAAGAGACTGATGCTATTTAGAATGCCAGATCCATTAAATCTTTTGTTTTCTCTAAATAAGAAAGAAAGAAAACGATTGCTCACAGTTTTATGGGAAGCCATCAATCTTTCCCAAAGCGACTTACTGTACTGAAGAAAATAAACATCGCTGTGTATGTAAAGCAGAGCAGAAAGGCTGCAGTCATGGGCAAAGCGCTGCTTTCTTTAGCAGCAGCAACATATTAAAGACAAATGTAGTCCACTGAAAGTGACATAAATAAGTGGATTTCCCATCTGAAACATTGTTTTTAGAAAGAGAAGCTTTTAATCCCCTTAAGTTCATTTCTAATCTGTCTTGGAAGTGCTTGTCTAAAGAATATTACATTGATATAAAGGATTTAATTTATTAAAACTAAACAGCAGCCAGCATACTACTAAAGAATATCTTGTACGCAGTACTCTCCCAAATGAATAAAGCTGCTACAGGTAGAAAAAAAAATGCACAAACACTTGGCACAGCATTCATTAAAAATTCACACATTATGTTCCTGCACTCTCCTGCTCGCTGTGCTTTTCCCAATAAAGCAAACACTTTAGAATTCATAATACCTCTTTATCCCATGTGCACAAGTGACCTCCTCTCCTTTATGCACCTAGCAAATGAACAAGTACAAAAGGGAATAGAGTAAGCAGAAAACTAAACATGCCCTCTCCTACCCAAGAGCATAAAGAGAGGGCAAGCAGAGGTTCTCTGAAGGGTTTAGAGCAGCCTCTACCAAGATGCCAGTGCTCTGCTACCCATCAGTTTTGGCTGGTGCTCACTGCGTAGACAGCATCAATTATAGAGTTCATCAGTCAATTAATTTTAAGGCATCTTTCTTAAAATAGCAGTACAAGGAAACAAAAGCTGCCTTCAACCTATATTTAAATCACTCGTTAGACACAAGTTTGGCAGACTGTTTAATAAGCAGCAACAAGCCAACCACCAAATGACAAAATGGCCTTCTTGTCCTGAGAATATGAAAATTTCTCCATGTTTCTAGCAGTCCACCTTGAGACATCATGAAATGTCTCCCTGGTTTCTCCGTGAGTGCTTTCAGTATGTAAGGTGGTGTCCAAACACAGCAGTTTCAAACAAGGTCCCAGAGGTCTTTTAATCTTACACCCCAATCATGGAAAAGACTTACAGAAATTTTGTGAAAATGAGTAACCAGCTGTCTTAGGGGAATGTTTAGTCCACAAGGAACAACCTACATGTTCAAAAATGTACTGTTATGTATAAAGCCTCTTTCCTGAACTGTGCAGTTCAATATAGTATAGATTTTCAGGCTTTTTTTCCCGCATCTTGCCAAAAGAGACATTATTTATGGAGAAAATTCCTCTCCGCTATGGCACAGTGTATGCACTGTGACTCATCTTACATTACACCCATTGATTTCTTCTGAAGTCACAATGGAAGCATACTGTTGCAAATGAGATCAGTATTTGGTCACATATTGTTATCATACTGGATCTTAGATGAAATTATACATGACATAGTTTCCGTTCATTTTAATAATGGCCAGCAGCCATACTGCCTCCATTTCAAGCCCACATACCTTAAGTCAAATAGGGTCAAGATTGGTCAGCACTGGAAGGTCTCCAAAGAAAACCACAAGGCAGGCGGAGGTATTATTCAGGAATTAAGATTTTAAACCTGCGAAGAAATGTGTTCATGAGGAGTCAGTGTATTAGTAGGTGTTTTTTGCAAGGCAGTTTGGGATTGGTGATGATGCCAACTAAACACCCCTAACGAGTCTGACCAAAAAAAAAAAGGAGTCAGCAAGTCATGCTGGCTTTTGCCCTACTACACGATACCAAAGTAACGCTATTCTCCTGCTACTACATACATGCAGTCACGGCAGTTCTAGCAGTATTGGCGCATGTGTAAGCAGAAGGAGGATGGGCTTTTCTGGGCTCGTGCAAAATAAAAAGTGTCCATGAAACTGGGGGTCTTTCATAGGAAACCATTTTTCTCTGGGTGTTATATAGGTGCACATTTTAATGCAATAAGCAAGGGCAATGACAAAATAACCTCTTCTTTAAGGAAAAAATTAATTATCATAGACAGCAAAGGCCTCTGTCTAATAGGAAATCCCCTTTCTTCCCTGCATTCTTCCCACCATTTTTAGATGGTGCTGTAGCACAGGCAAGTGGCACCTACCAACATTTTTATTTTGGGTAAAAGGCCATGAAAATATTAAAGCATGAACAAGTCATCAAGTCAGTTTATGAATCAATATACAGATTTCCTCCATGCCCATAGCTGATTTCCATAACCATGAGCGTGCTGAAATCCTGTCTAGATGCCAAATCAATTTTTCTTATATATGAACATCACAGCTACTTGAGAAAGGGAATCTGTGCCAAAAACCTCACGCTCTTAACTAATTATTTCTGTGACTCCCTCCTTGCAAAGCACAATGACTGTCACATAAATACACACAGCATTTATTAGGAACAGGCACACTTCCCACAGGTTCAGCCTGAGTGCAGCAGCATCCCTGACAAGCTCATCTTCCCAAACTGTGCAGCCAGTCTTTATCACAAGAAATAGTTCTGCTTTTCCCAGGACTTTTTTGCTGTGAAATCCTCGAGCAGTTATCGTCTCAGGCAGGGCAGCCAGAAGGGTATGGAAATTCTCAGCAATCTGTAGAAGCATCCTGCAGAGACAACTGTTGTCTGGCATTTGCTTTTGCTGGTCATTGCTACTGGTCTCGCCTAGTGTCATCATGCTCTCCCACGTGCCCCCTCGAGTAACATCCAGAGAGATATATCTCCTCAAAGATGAAAAACCTGTTAGATCTCCTCCTAGACCCAAATGTATTGATTACATCAATGTGCACTTAGTTTGTCCTGAAGACTTTAGCCCCTAACGTGCCTGGATTACTGGAAGGAAGCAACAGTGCTGCTGGGAAACTCTGCTGTAATTCCTTTGCCACGCAGCCTCACCCTTGGGCAGCATTCACAGCAGCCGACCTGCTCCATGAATTCATTGCAGCGTCTACCTCTCATCCAGTTTGAAGCTGCTGTCTGTGACAGTGACATGAGCACAATACTTCATGTAAATAATTTCCAAGTGGAGGTACTCGTTATTAATGGAGACAGTTCTGAAAGTAAAAGCAAACAGCATTTGGCAGCAAGAACTATTAATGAGAGCGTCATTAGGGAATTCATTCTGCAAACCACACAGTGATTTGCAGGGCATTTCCTTGCAAGGCATCTCGGAGCAGATGTTGTGCAAGTACCACTGACGAGAAGCAGGCAAAAAGTGGGGTTAAAGTACTGAGCCAGCAGAGATGACCATGTAGAGAGGAAGACAAGAGGTTGTCAGGACAGCAGGGCCTGAGGAGATGTGGGTTGGTGTTGGTGGACTAAAACTATGCTGATGTAATGAGCTATCATTGCACAACAAGCACTGTGCTGGGGTAGGTGATGGTTAGGTCTTGGTTCCAGCCTCCAGACATTGTTGGGCTTTATGGACTTCAGGCACCACTATGCTTCTGCATGCATGTGCGTACATGCACTCATGAGTGGGCAGAGGCATGAGGAACAACATGCAGGCTAACCCTTCTAGGCCACTCTTGAATCAGCGAGTCTTGTTAAAAGACCATGAGGTCAGCGATGGACTAATGACTCCTGTGGGGTGCCCTAAATACTTGCTTCTTGGTATTTCTTCAGATTTTGACAGTTTCCACATCCGGAAAAAAAAGAAATAAAAATTATAAATATAAAATTATATACATTGTAATAAATAAAATTAGATAATAATTTTAGCTATAGATAATATATATTTAATTTAATTAAATAAGAAATAAAATATATAAAAGAATAAATAAAAATTATATTAGAGAAATTATAAATAAAAGTATATAAAAAACCTGCCCTAAAACAAAGGAGGTAAGGAGGGCAGAAGCCCTTTGCTCCTGCTGGGAGGACAGGAGCAAAACTCACCCCAGGCCATTCCACCTCCCCAGCAGGCCCTGTGGAAGCACGTAAAGCAGCCAGCTAAACTGATCCACCCATCACATTAAGGTTTTGAAGGGAAAATTTTTTGTTCAAAAAAATACTACTCTTGTCTTTCAAAGGCAGCTTCTGTCATTGAAAAATAAAGCAGATGCAAAAAAGGAAAAAAAAATCCCTCCCTTGTATTCCACGTCAATATATATTTTTGCTGAGCATACTGTTGGCCCCCACAGTCCCACCGCCCACAGCCTGAGCTCTTGGCTACCCTTCCCCGTGTAGTTCACTTGAGAAAGAATAAATTTTCATCATTTCAAACACTAGCAGTAACAAGAAAAGGAAATGTCCTACTCAAATATCTCCCAAATTACCACATACATAAGTTACAAATCAAATATATTATGCAAAAATCTGAAACACTCCTATAATGCAAGAGGACAGAGTGCGTTCCAGGCTGCCTGATAATGTGCTGGTTACCTGAAGAGGGTCTGAGGGAAAACTGCTTCCCTCATTAATAAGGTCTGGGGAACATTGTGCAGCATCCTTCACTGGTGCATTTACAGGACAGGATGCCACCCAAGGGGACTCTGACACTGGGTCATGTATTCACCACCAGAGTCCAAGCCCTCCAGCTGAGCATGAGACGAGGCACTAGGTATTGAAGCACTAATTCTGTGGTGCCTTCTGGTGCCTCCAGAGCCTTGGACCAGCACCCAGGGTGAGTGTTTGTACCCTGAGCATTGGTTAAGCTCCAAGGATTTGTCTGCGTACATGTCAACAGGCACTCTCACGCTCTCTCCGAATTTATAGTGACTTTTCACATCACTGATGGCAAAGTTTCTGGGCAGTGTAGCCCTGTCCCCTGCGTTAATCCCCTGGCATGCACAGGGCACACTGCCAGCTAGGTGCTAAATGTTGGCACGACAGGGGTTATCACTTTCCCTCCCCGCCCCACCTGAGCCGTGGTGCAGGAAATGCCGCAGCCATCACACACCACAAAGTGAAGCTCCTGCAGATTCCCACTGGGGAGAGAACGGGAGAAGTGGGTTTTGAGCCAGTCCTCTCTGCTGCAATGAGGCTGAGCCCTTTGCAGAGGTCCCATGGAAAATATCCATGTTCCCTGGCAGGGCAAGCGGTCCAGGCCAGTGCTGAGGGACAAAAGGCAGCCAAGCGCTCACTAAAATCTTTGTGAGCACTGCAAAAGTCATTCCATTCAAGGACAGCAATGCTGCACACAGTATGCATCCCACCCAGCTGAGACCCTTTTAAACCCTTTGTTTCAGATCAAGCACATATGGTCCCAAGCTCTGTACAAGTACAGCAACCCATGGCACCTCTGAGAAGGAAATAATCGAGTAATTATTTCCAAAACACAGATAGTGCCATTTTGTAACATCATCTTGCCTTTAGCAAATATATTCTAAATACCTAAGTAGAACTAAAAAACACAGACAGGACAAAGCGTGCCTACAAATCCATAGCTTTTCTAGGCACTTGGTGCATCAGTATCCTAGTAGGTATCCTAATTCTACTATAGTCTAACAGCTAATTCTTGATCTAATGGCTAATACTAACAATATCAACAGTTATTTCTTAATGATTTAAAACTTGGGGAGAAAAATATCCACCTTATGCTTTGTGTTTGTGGATGTTTGGTTTTGGCCTTAGAGCTGCAAAACTAAAACACTTACTATGACTCAGAATTTACTATATTCTATCTCTGTCCCCTAGTTTATATAAAGAGATCATAACCTCCCCTGGCACTATAAATAACCATGCCTCTACAGCAGCAGAGCCAGGCACAATGAACAAAAATCATGAAAATTGCTAACCAAACAAGCAGAAGGAGTTATTAAAGAGTGCTTAAGCTCCCACATGTTTATTTTCAATGTTTTCCACTGCGAGCGCTGCCTTGGCTCTCCCAAAGAGCCAGGACACTGATTGTGCTCTCATTAAACATTGCCCTGTCATCAAGCCGAGATGCTGGATAAAATGTATAATTATTAATCCCTTCAAAGTGATTATAGATGACAAGAAAAAAGAAGGGAGACCTCACCAGTGCAATGACTCCTCTCACAAGAAGAGAGAACAAGTAAGTATGATAACAGAAGTTGTAACTGTTTCTAATTCAACTAAGCTGTAATTTGTTTATCCCAGTAGCATCCACTGGGTTTCACCAACATCTATATACATACATTGTTTGGCCACTAAGGTTGGAATTCTAATACATATAGAAGGCGGCAGTGTTTTTATTAAAAGAAAAATTAATTAGCCTTCACTCATCAGCAAAATTACTTTTTACTTCAACAAAATGACAAACCTTCAGCCAAAGCTTGGCTGATAACCTGGTGACCCGGTTCCAACGTACCATTTCCATCCACATTTTGTGAAACCATGGTTATGTCTTTGGCTGTCTTTCATTGCATCTTGTGGGTGGAGGAGCCAGGCGCAGTCACAGTGGGTGGTGTGTTGATGACCAGGAAAACGGTTTTCAGCTGAGAAGAGAAGGAATTGGCTTGATCAGAAACAATTTTCTCCAACCTTTCTGCAAGAGGCTGTGGAGACCCCACATGTGAAGGCAGGCAAAGTTATGGACTTCTCAAAGGAGAAGGAGGGATGTCTTGACAACCTCTCATTTCTTATGCAGTCTACAGAAAAGACTGAGAGGTTCAGGAATCATTCTCAAAGCTTGTGTGACTTACTGGGCTGCTGAATCCAGGATGAGGTGACTCATGTGTCTGGGAAAAGACGTTCCCAAGCTACAGAAGAGGCGATGGGTGAGTTAGGGAGATGGTGGAGGAGCAGAGCTACGGCAGAACTGTGATAAATGAGTTACAAGATGGGAGCAGGAACTTCGGGAACATGTGAGGGTCTGCAGCTATGGAGCCTTCGCTCCACCAGAATTGATACCAGATGACTCAGCCGTACAAATCTGATACAGATCATACTATGGACATGTGACTCCTTCTACCAAATTAGATACAGCACATGATGCGAGCTTGTGCCAGCTTCACTCAGGCTGTTGAAAGACAGACAATAAGGATGAATAGTCTTAAAGACAGCATGGGGCAGTCAACCACCACATATTCAAACAGAGATCTTCTCATGAGACTTTACCCTCCAAAATGGTCAACAAGCTTAAACCTGTGATGTTAGAATATACTAGATTAGTGTTTTGCATCGCGAGGCCGTGATGTTTTCCATTCAGTAGCTGGAAACTTAAAGCCAGATGAGCTGTGTCACCAACAGCAGTCAGTGCCACACCATGTGCGGGTAGAGGACATTCAGTGCAGTCCCACGGCGGCAGGGCTCTGCTCTACCAGCTAGGAAAAGAAAGAAAGGGGCCTAATTCCTACCTAAGACCCAAGACAGCAGATGGTGTTGAAAAGTCTGACTTTCTCATGGGCCTGCTGTAGAAAATAGGTCTAACATTCAGACTATACTGTTTGCAGCATCCCTGAAACTCTGATTTGCAAAACTCTGAAGAAAACACACACATTAAAAAAAAAAGTCAGAAACCCAGACCCCAAACCCAAACCTTCTGGCTAGTTCATTCAAGGCTATTTTTCATTCTACTTATCACTGCCACCAACATTTTGCTTAGTCTTGAAGAAAACATTGTCATTCTGCAGTCAGATGTTTTTACACGTACATCCATCATCGCCTGATATATCCTGACCTTAGTTAAAACTTATGTTTTCTAAATTGTACTTTTATGTTGAGCAAGCCCTTAGGCTACACTGTTAAAAGTTTACATTGAAAAATCATTTATAATTGGTTTGTTTGAGTTATGCCTGTTGCAAAGCCATCAGAAAGGGCAGTATTAATTAGCAATAGCTTACATATAGTCTAGACAATAAAAAAGTAAATCATTTTACCTTTTTAAAAAGCCTTCAGTATTTTACCAGTTCTAACAAATGATGCTGATATAAATTACATTTCAGAAAAATAAAACTCTAGTATGATTTACAGCAAAGCTGGTCCATTTAAATAATTTATCTTTCCTTGAAATATTTTCATGATATACACACATTGCTCAAATAAAAATATGTTTATTGTGAAATTGAGGCAGCCAACAAAAAAATCTTAATTAATTCCATTTGGTCTGCAATAGCTTGGTTGGAGGATTAAACAATAAATTTTAGTTTATTGCATAACGTCCTAAGTTTCACTATAAAATATTTGTTTTCATTTCAGATATGTAATGATGATAACTGCGCACAGTATTGAAATAGTGTGCACAACAAAAAACTTCCCAGAGCTCTAGCAAACCCTTACCTGCACGTACTGTTTCAGCAAAATTAGGGAGGCAGTTCAGCTGGGTTAGACACTGAAGGATTGAGCCTTTATTTCCACACATCCTCTCTAAGTGCCTGACATAACTTTGCAAAGTCTTATTAAACATGTATTAATGAATCGTTGGAGTTGATTCTAATTATTCGTAATGTCACTGCAAAGAGGCATAGGAGGTTTGGATCACAACACTTTGCAGCAGATGATGTTATTTTAGTTCATAATTGGTGGTGACAAAGCCACAAAACAGTAACAGTGTCTGGTTAATGCCAAGAAAAATATAATAGCAGTCAAAGAATTTATCTTACATCTACCTTCATTTGGAAACAGATTGCTTCATCATCCTTGAGGAGATTGACAACAGATCACAATTTCTGTATCGGTTTGGATCATAACTCGCTTTCTGCCCGGGACCACATATGTTGCAGTTTATCCTACCGTCACCTGATACCATGGAGGTCAGCGTGGCGGGGGGTGAGGAGGAAGAACTGACAATACAAAAATGACTGCAAGCAAAAGGCATTCTTCAGGGCTGATTCTGATCTCAGAGCAACCAAAGATCAGCATGTATTTAAACAGATAGGGTTACTTTAAATAAATGTACAGTAGCAAAAATTCCAGGAAACCCTAAGGCAAACTGGAAAAAATAATCTGCTCTGTTTCCTTGTAGCTCTTTCTTATTTTGTATTGGAAAAAAAGAAGGTGTTTTTTCCCCTCCAACACACAGAACAGCTGAAATGAGGGAAAAAGGGAGGACTAAGACGCTTCTACCCCAGGACTTCACTCAGCCCAAAGACAACTGCTAACTCAAGAGACATTGCCTTCTTTCACCTCTCCCATTTTTCACTGACAAAGGCAACAAACTGTAGGCAAACAAGGACAAGAAATATAAAGCTCCATCCTTGAGCTGTTTCTTGATCCCTTCCCAATTCTTACCTCCCATCTCCTGTTCATCTTTTAGAGACCCATCCTTTCCCAACAGCTCCAGGCACATATTTTTGAAGTAAATGAAGCTGATGGAGATCTTACTGACCGAGGTTAAATACAGATTCATGTCATGGAAGCCAGAGGAGCTGTATCAATATCAAACTAGTGTGAGCAAAAGTAGAATCAGACCCAGTAGTATAAAGGTATGGAAACATATATGTCCCAGTTGCCTTTTATTCACATCAGTTTAACATTAATGAGGTGCCGTTGGCTTCAGTGGAATGGTTCCTGACTTACAGAAGCAGAAGTAACCGGAGATGCCAACGGCGCATGTGGTGTTTGGCACTGCTCCCCCTGTGCAGTGCAGGAGCAGCAACGCTGGGAATGCCTTTTCCTGCCTGACCCTGCCCCAAGCCCTCTCCCCAACTCCTGGCTGAGGCAAGAAGCTTCCCCACACGTACTTGGCATCAAGCATGGCCATGGAGGGTGTCTCCATCGTTTGGCACCACATTTGGGTACGTGGCCGAGGTGCAGTGGCCCCGCTCCGTGGCACAACCCCTGTTTCCACAAACAGCATATTTTGCCATGAGTCAGTCTCAAGTGCCTATTTGCACCCAGTCTCACTGCCAGGTTAAAGAGCAGTTACCACAGGCAGAGGGAAAGAAATATTTTACAGGTTTGTAATTCATTAAAGCACTGGACATGTTCCAATATGAGTCTACTGTCAGGTAGGAAAGAAGGGAGGCATGTTCAGGCTGTGGTCTACAGCAACACACCTGTAGAATTTGGGAGCATTTCTACTGATTAAAAGTCTGTTTTCTGGGTTTACTGCCTGTGCCAAGAGGCTCAAGCACATAAATCCAGGATAATGTCCTTTAGTTTGCAAGATTCAGGCTTGTGTCATTTCAAGTTTTAACAGTAGATTTTAAGAGGGTCATTTCAACCATGCCCTATTAGGCAAACACTCGTGAAACAAAAAAATTCCAGCAGAGCACAAAAAAAAATACCTTAGATCTTCTTGGGTGTGGTTCTTTGGTGCCTTACACTTCATGGACTTCTATGTATGTGAAGGAAAACACTTCAAGGATCCTTCTAATACTACTATAGTCACACATTTACCTCGTTGGAGAAAAGAGTTCTTGTCTTTCCTCTTTCAGAAGACTTGTAAAATATAACTTACAAGACTTCAGAGTCTTTGGCCAAGATCCATGAATCAGTACATATCTTTATATCAATCAGAAATGAAACGTTTAAGTAGAAGTTGGTAAAATTGTGTCCTCTGACAGAGCTGATGACCATCTAGTAGGGTCTGACAGCATTGGCCTTCAGAGGCCAACTTCAGTCACCTGTTATTTTCCATAACAGCTCTAATCGAGGTCTTTCATGATATAAATAAATTTTTTTTTGTTTTTAAAATTCACAAAACCTTTAAATTCCTCCTCTGTTTTCAAGAGACAACATATATGTGACACCAGAGAAAAACTTAAAAAAAAAAAAATATGTGAAAAGTAAAAATTCACAAAATGTCACGCAGATTCAAAATTATTGCATGTTCTAATTTTCCTTCTTATACTTTACCTGCTACTATCAGAATACCTCTCCAGTCCATCCAGTGTCAATTTGTACACCCTTATCCAGTTCTTTGTACAACTTATCACCAATAATTATACTCAGCAGCAAACGTGGTTTTCAGAATAATAGCTAAATTAGCATCCTAAAAGACAGAAAGTTTGAGGCTAAAATAAGAGGAAAGAAAAAGCATGAATTGAAAAATATTCTCTCACTTTTCCCAGGCTGTAGCTAAATGCACAGAGAGTGGAAATAAGTCTCCCAGGAATATCTCAAACCAAGCAACGTAAATGCAGCCTGAATGCCCAGAGTCAGCAGCAGTGCTGCCGACCTCAAATAGTCGCAAGTCAGAAATGACGCCCTAGAAAACGAGGAGATGTTAAAACTCAATGAATGTAAAGGTTCATTTTACTAGTTTGTGAAGTTTGCATTTGAAAGTTGTGCTTAGAAGCTTTTTTTCTATTCTTACAAAGCCTAAAAACTTTTAGTAATAGCTAAGCTTCTCATATGACTCCAGGAGCTGGGGAGTTCGTAGAAAACATCAAACACAGAGAGCTTGAACAGGCAAACTCGACAATTCTGCAAGGCAAAACTAAACAGGACACGAAAGCCATGCTACCATGGCTGAAAGCACCCTGTAGATCTGGTGAGAAATGACCCCAAAGGGATGGAGTGCCAGCCCTGGGCCACCCATGAAAAATCATGCTCCCAGCATGCCGTCACAGGAGGGCTGGTGATTTTCAGTCCTGGCCTCAGGGTTAATGCTTCTCCTTCTGGTTCAGAAAATTTGGGCAAGTTTCTTACTGGTAAATATAGGCCAGGCAAGTACATTCTGCTTGGAAGGAGGGCATTTCTGAATAAACATGCCCCATTTATAACTTTACCTTGGGTGAATTGTGTGTTGGTTTCCTTACCAACACAACCAGCACCACAAAGAAAAGAAACACACCTTTAACTTGTGCAATAAAATCTGCAGAGCAGCCAGAACATTAGGATTAGCAGCCTTGGTCTCTCTGCCTTTCATTTAAAAATAAAAATGCTATTTATTTTTTTTAATGCACATCAGTCTATATATTTCCTTTGAACGAGTTTCAGGAACCAGTGCTGTTTATTACAGTTCCTTTCCCAAAGAGAGCCAGGAAGCAACAGAAACTTGCTTCAGAGAGCTAGCCAGGTCAGCCACCAGCCTTCACAGAGACATGTGTTGGACATTTTAAAATCACTGGGACAAACTTTTTTCTACACTGGTGCAGCATCATTGATTTCACAGGGGTCATAGTGCTGCAATGAGTGAAATTTTCCCCAGTTACAAAATCACAGCAGCTATTATTGGCCTGTAGTAGTTTATTCAAACCCCTTAAAACAGCAGACCTGTTTTTATTGAGAGAGGAAATATCGGTCAAAATGCCAATGTTATTCCATTTCTTAAAAAAAAGGGG
>NW_009259531.1:2769825-2770052 GCF_000687185.1 Egretta garzetta | reverse complement strand
ATCTCTAAGTGCAACCATTCTAACGTAGCACAGAAGCAAGCACACTGGGAAATCAGTGTAAGACATGAAAATGGAAAGTTGACTTGTGTTCATGTGATTTTGAAAATGCACCTCAATGCCTGTGGACCTCCCCAACATAGATTGTAATGTGGTATCTTAATGACTTTATTAACAACTTAATGAAAAAAGAAGAGAAAAATTAAAGGCACACACTCTTTATGAGAATT
>NW_009259531.1:2760242-2769813 GCF_000687185.1 Egretta garzetta | reverse complement strand
AGTACTTGCCTTCTGGCAGTAACTGCATCAGGTGAGCAGGGGTTACTCTCAGATGGAAAGAGGCAAAGGGCCTCGAGAGTATTAGCACTGGCTAGCATGGCCAGCATGCCCAGTCAAGACTCATCTCTCATTCCCAGGACTGCCACTAGAAGAAACTTTTCCCCCAGGGCCATCCAGGCAGGGCACAGGCTCCTCCGAGAGGCTGTGAGGTCCCCATCTGTGGGGGTTTCCATGGCCCTGCTGAGAAACCTGGTCTGACGTCCATTTCTGCTCCAAAAGACTCAGGATCTCCCAAGGTCCCTTCCAATCCAAATTATGCTCTGGTTCTGTATTATAACTGTGATTACCCTAACTGAGAACAAACTATCATCCTCTACCATGTTTCACATGATAAAGCATAAACTCAAACATCAGAAAATACAGAGATAAAAATCAAAGCTCACATATTAAAACATTTTCACCACTCAAGGGCCCCTTTTTAGGAAGCATTTGCACGCAGAAGTGATTCTCTCTGCCTCCACCCCCTCACAGGTGCCCCCTCCCTCTACCACACATGATATCCTCCAGGTTGCTGCCTTTCTCATGGTTTCAGTGCTCCAGCTCAGCTCCCACGCTCCCACACCCATGTCAGGATACACCATCCAGTGATGAAATCCACCTTCACTGAACACCATGGCAAAACCCCAAGCAGAAGTGAGGCAGGGTTTCACTCCCGTTACGGGTAGGAAGCCTTCACGCTCAGCCTGGAATGAATTAGGAGCTGCAGTCTCGAGTGCAGCCTCTGTCATTGAGGCTCTTTGGTGAGATAATGCCCTTAGTTTTAAACTTCCATCACAGGCAACGTGCACAGCATTGAGAGTTTCTCACATTACAGTCAGATGGAAGGTCCCCAAAGCTCCCATTGCAATGCCCTGGCACAGAGAAGCTAAGAGTGTTTCATGACAGTCAGTCTTCCCTGTTGCCAGATCCGTAAGGTATGCCAGCAGGTCTCTCAGCAGCTTCCAGCAGCAGAGAGACAATAGATAGAGAGATATATAGCTATTAAGAATAAAACAAATTTTATTTTCTACTTTAGGAGCCAGTGTAAATGGCTCACTGGCCAGTAGAGTTATGAAATAATTGACATCCTTTTAAGTTGGAAATTACACAGACAGCGTAACCACAGGCATAGATATGTTCCTATCATATTGAAAGTAAGCTTTGCTTTCAATTAAGCAGTTGTTAAAAGTATGTCTCTTTTTAAAGAACTGGCTTATGATATGGGATATTTCTCCCTTGGAATTTTTAGTATGTAGGAGCTTAAATTTAGGTTACAAAACAACCAGCCTGACCTTTTCCCAGAGCTTTAAACCCTAGACAATTTCCATGGCATGCAGAGGTTGCTCAGTGCTTTTGAAAACTGGACCACTTCTTTGAAATTCTAGGAACCTAACTTCCAGATTCCAGTCCTGACAATTCTGGATGAATAAGTAGCATAAAACAGTAGTTTTCCTTAGTTAAATACAGACAATTATAGGCAAACCTTACTGGAGTCAGATATACAGTCAAAAGTTTGAAATGCTTTTTGTCAGTAATACTTCCACAAACTGTATAGGCAAGAAGCACCAGCTATCAGAAAGAGTTTTAAAAAACACAGATCATCTGTTTTTCCATCTCTCCAAATGGAATTCTGAAATGTCATCAGTTTAACGTTTCAGATGAGAAGATATTTTTATCCATTTAAGAAAAAAAAATCCATTTCCCATGCATTAGATTCATGCGAAACTCTAATGTTAGAGGATATGTCCATTCTGCTCACTGATATAAATTGTACCCTGACAATCCCAGTGATGGGATTGGAAGTGGGTTGAGCACCACAGCATCTCATAAGATGGTCTGGCTCCTCAGTGCTATTCCTGCAGATAAGATATAATTTGTGCTCCCCTCAGGCACCAAAGGCAATGTACCAGTGCAATAATCTTCTGAGCATCCCAACATTTACAAATAATTGTAAAGACCTGCTAATATGGTTTAGTTCAGCAACTCTTCACAGTGCTGAGTGCTGACAGAAATAACAACTAAGGGGGTATTAAACAGCCTTAAAGATGTCTTGAAGGAGAAGGCTTGTGAAGCGGTTATTCTAAGGAACAAGTACTGAGAAGCATGTTGAACGTTTCGTAACGGTGGCATCTCCAGCCCCATGTTTTGTTCATAGACTGTAATGAAAGCCAATGTTTTGGGGCTTTGTAAAACTACCCAACAAATGGTCCTGGAAGTACAATGGTGAAGTTACAGCACAGTCATAGATGTGTTGTTTCTTCACTCATGTTCAAATTCTGTTTCAAAACTCTTATTTAGGTGGAATAATGGAAGTGGCAGTGAAATTGGTGTGTCATATTTCCTCAACTTATTCATGCCTTCTGAACACTTCTACAGAGACAACCCTGACTAAATAGCTCATCTGAAGTAAGGTATTAATACAAAGAAATATGATACACTTCTGCAGTATTCACCCCTCTTCTTCCCATCCTCCATAGATAACACATATTTTCCCTTGTACCTACAAAAACAGTTGAACTAACACTTATGATGCAAAACAAGTCAAGGCACAGGTATGCTTTAAATGTCTCCTGATGCCTGCAGCAGAGCTCTGGATCTCCACCTCTCTCGCCATGCTGAGCTGCACAGCAGGAAGAAGGTATTTAGTACCAGCTCCTGCCAGTGAAATGCTGAGCTGGTGTCCCCAGAGTCACTGTGAAGGCCTGGAAGTCCTTGCCAAACTTCAAGAGGTACTCAAGATTGTGCCCCAAATTCTCTGTGGAGTTGTGACCACCTATGGAAACATTCCCAAGATGTCTCAGCAGAGAAGCAGTTGTAGTTTTTGCACTAAGAAAGTAAATTTAAAACTTCCCTTAATTTTACTTTTGAAGTTGGAAAGGAGGAGTTAGAGCAGCAAATAATTGTTAACTTTCTCGTTTGCTACAGATTTCTTTTAGCTTATCACTGACTCTGCCTCTGCCTCAACTATCCCGTCCATTAAATGGTGTTACCATTCATTCCATCCTTCACATAAACATCTTAAAAGTAAATCCGTAAAAAACTGTGAAACACTCAAACCACAATAAGGATACATTTGCATATTTTTTAAAAGAAACCAGAAAAAAAGCCATGGTTTTCAGGGGGTTTTCTAATTATGACTGAGAATGCATTCATCTTCCATAAAAGTGTCACTTTATATCCTTACATTAAATTTATCAGATTTTCTCATATAGTGCATATTTCTGAGAAAAATGCGTGCCTACGACAACAAATGAGAGTCACCTAAGAGACAATCACCCACATTTTATTCTTCTGGAAGTGGAAAATCCAAGCACATAAATCAAAGTGACCCCAAAGCAGTGACCAGCATGCCCTGAGCAGATCAACAGTGGTTTCACTGACCTCCAGACTCATACAGGGTCATATTTTCACACAGATGAACTGGTCTTGAACTGCTTTGCCATTGCATTGTGCATAAAAAGACCCCAGCTGAAATGTGTCTCTGCTTTCTGTTAGGGTAACCTGGATTACTTCCCAAAACAAAAAAATCAAACCCACATTCCACTTTAAAAAGTGTCTCTCTGTCCTGTCATTTTTCTGCTTCTCTTTCTGCTAGTCTTGATTTTCATAAATACCTTTGCATGAATGTACAGTTGATATTAATATTAAAAACAAACAAACAAAAAGAACAAAACCAACCCTTAGCTTATTCTTTGTTTCTGAAGATTTTTCCAGGGCGCTTTTTCATGCTTGTGAGACTCAGACTATTCAGTAAGTGCTAAACTCTGGGCAGCTCATTTGAAATCTGTACACTTTCCTTCTAGCAGACACACACTGATGTGTCCCTTACGTTACAGTAGTATTTCACAAATGTTAATGTGATTAACCTTGCAGTTTTCCTGCTTGGCGGGAGGGAGCACTGAGGCACTGACTATAAACAAGAAGTTCAGCCCTCTGCTGAAGGACACCGTGAAGCTTACATGCCATTAGAGTTTTCTAAATATAATTGTATAATGTTCAACCAGTGGGTAAGCCTTGCTCATCTCCCAGCATCAGAAGGCATCCAAGCCTCTAGCTGGCTCTCAGCACAGGGATGAATTTTGTCAAAAACAGAGCACACCATGGCCACACAGAACATCCGTGACACAGGCAGGAAGAAGCTGAATCCAAACCAGTCCTAACTCCCAGTTCAATACTTTAATCACAAACTCAGCCTCACTGTTATCCTGTAACATCTCTCACTTTTGGGAGTGCTCCCAGGGCCAGATGGAGAAGCAGAAAGCAAAGGCAGGAACAGACAGAAATGGGTGGCTGTGCAGGCTAGGTCACCTCCTGGAGAGGTGGGTTCTAGTCCCTACCCTCACAGTTTTCCATGGATTTTATAAAATAATTATGGTAGCTTTGGTGGTGACTTCTGTGGCAGAACTGCGAAAAAAGAGGTAAAAGTTCCCTTTCACAGGCCCACTTTTTTTTTTAATTTCAGTGCCACCATTCATATTAATGACAAACGCACAATGTTTTTGTTGCCTTCTTTTTTGCAGTGGAAGTGATTTCTCTCTGTCAAAATCAATCATCATATCAGTTTTAATCAGATAAAGCTTTTGGCTTCTACTATCTAAATTGCCCTTCCCACAGTGCCTAAGACAAGCATCAGTACTCCATCACAAAATAAATGTGTTGATATTTGATAGCTCATTTGAACACGATGGTATTTACATCTTAGTTGGTTAGATTTTCATTTAACACAAGTTATGGGTTCACATTGAAAATAAAAACAATACTTCTCTGTTCCTCTTGCCATTCATGTCTACTTTTGTTTCAGCCTAAAATAACACATTGCTGGAGGGTATTTTCTTAACACCGCCAAGCCTGAATGCAAGCCCTGTGGAAAATGTTTGTGTTGGGCTTGCCATGGTCCAGGCTAATAACAACGTGATGATGTATAGGTGAATTCCTGCTCCTCAAGTCCTCTGTGACATACGGATTAGGCCTGCCCTTATCTTCTAAGACATCTGGATGAGTGTCTGGGTTTTAATTTCACAATGAAATCACTGGGGACTAGAGTTATGTTATGTGCTTATGAACAAAGTGGAATATCCCTGGTAAGGGCAAGAGTGGATTACCTTAGATAACTCTACTTAAAGCAGGGAACATTTGAGAATGTTGAAGAAAGGAAAGAGGTTCCACCAATAAAAACAAACACAGGCCTAAATTTGTGTTCTGTGTACTAAACATTTTAAAGCTCCTGGAGGTTGAAATATGACCACATGTAAATGGACTGATAAAGCTAAGGCAAGTCTTGAAAGACCAGATCAGGCTTCCCAGGACAACTACCAGCACTAAATCCTAATGGCATGCATAAATCATTTGGAGACAGATTTATTCAGAAGATGCCACTTTAAAGTCAAAATACTCTGCTTTAATCACCAGAAACAGTATGTGCATGCTAACATTTGCAGAAAATGCTCTAGGGCAACATGAAATTAGTATCCTAAAATTCTTAAATACATGCTCTTCCTAAAATGAAGATTGTTATTTATTTATGCCCATAAAACTGTCAGAAAAAAAAAAGACCTGTGAGAGCATAAAAGGGTCAGTCCTGCCTACTACAGCACAGCCATGGACAACATTAAAAACATCAAAGTTCATGTGATGTTCATGGTTGGGATCTGAGTCTTACAGAGATGAATGCCAGCCCCAAATCCTGTCATCCAGGACTATTGCAGCTCCACTGTAGTCCTGAGTCTCTATGCCCTTTTTGCAGCCTTTGTAGAAATTTCCTCCACACTCTCAGCCCCTAGTCAGGCTATAATCCCAAGGGTCCAAGCCTGCCCTGCTTACCTGTGGTCATGTTAATGTACTTTTGGGTCTGGCTTGCAAGACAGCACAGGCTTAGCAATTTGGAGACTGGGTCTTCCATTGCCCTGATTTAGCAACACACGGGAGAAACAGGAGGAAATCAGTCTGAAGGATCCACCCTTATATTCTAGTATTGGCTGCAAAGTGTTCACCGTCTGCTTGCGCATCTAAGTTGCAGAAGTGCTGAACACTCACAACATGGAAAAAATGAAAACACAAATAAAGATATTGAGATTAAAACTACCAAAATGCTATTTTGTTTAGCATATTAACTACATGTCTTGTAATCTGTTTATTAAGTTAAAATTGACCCAGACATATTGAAAACTTTTAGTAAAGCACAGAGATGAATATCTACTTAGGAAGGTTTCAGTTAATACACTGGTTTTAGTTAATAAATGTGCAACCAGCTATTCCATTCTAAATAGTAACAATATAACCTGCAGAAGTAGGGGATTTTTTCCCCTTAAATATTGATAGGAAATACAGTAGGTTTCACTGAAAACCATGGAAAAACTTCTATTGACTTTGGTGGGGTCAAGATTTCACCCAATAGTTTTTCATTACCACAACCAAGTCAAACATTTTCCTCCTCCCTACTTATATACTCTATTCACAGTTTCTCTGCCTAGATAGGAAAATATTTTTAAAATTAAGTGTCTGTTCCTGTACAGTTGTTCTATTTAGGCTAATCCAGTCATGAAAAGAGCTAAATGAGGTGTCGAGCTTTCTTTTTGATCCTCGGTTTAACAAGAGTTTTAATCAGTAATAGATCTAACATACATGTGACGCTCTGCAAGTAATGCAAGAAAAGTGTATCAGTTTCTTTTCTGAGCACTTGCTTAACAAGAAATCAAAACACAGATCCTGTCTTTACTGTTCATATGTTAGATACAAAGCGGGAAAGCTCCATACACCTGAACTTCCCCTAACTTTTTGTGACTGCAGACTACAGACTGCAATATTTCAAGGGGGAAATGCTAACCTTGCTCTCAGTGGTGCACCTGGGACAGTGGCCCTGGAAAAATTAATGTAGGACACAAGGCAGTGTTATATGCCTTTCTTATGTGTTATTCACAGCTGTTTCTTAACAGGGTAAAATGTCTAATATCCCACCGAAGGGCCTCAGGCCAACCTTGTGAGCATAGATGTCCTGCTTGGCTGGAAAGCTGGTGGGGTGCTTTAGTATATGGAATCATATATCACTCTGATCCATTTTAGAGATGCTCGAGAGATGGCCAAGACTTATTTTTCTTTTCATTTTGCATGGAGAGCCTACAGCTCTGGGCAAGGCAGACAACAGCCACTGAGGGTTGTAGTCAGTCTCTCAGAAGTTGTTGCCACCATCAGGTGCCCACTGCACTCCTTTGGCAGCAGTTACACCTCTGCACTGCAGGGTGGAAGGGGATGCTCTCAGCAACATATTAGTTTAAACCACTGGTAAAATGGTAAAATGCTGGAGTAGTCTTTCCAGTTGAGCCATAAGGACAAACAGCTGGGTGGCAGCTGCATCTCCGAATCATGCATTTGTCAGTGGGAGCTGTTACCAAATGGAAACTGAGTCAGAGCCCTAAAATCAGATCAGAGGTTTTAGTGCATGGATAGGAGCCAGATCAAGTGCCTAAGAGTACAGGCTTAACCTCACACCTTCTAGAAGACAGTAGGTTGGTGAGAAGGAGTTTCCTCATCTCTGACAAGCTAACAGGTGTGCCTGAGGATGGAGGCAAAGCTCCAGGTTGCCAGAGGAAAGCAGGAAAGCTTCCAAGACCAAGGAGACTTGTGTCTCCCATCTCCAACAACCGTGGGTAGGCTGAGGACATTTGCGTTCAGCATTCAAATGAAGGCACCAGCAGTGAGAACAGCGGTGGTACCCCACCCACCAAACAGATTCAGTCTCAGCTTTCCTCCGTGAGCGTGTGTGGGCCCACCTCAGCTACACACCTCTCCTGTTGTTCTGCGGTCGCCTGGCATGTTCGGTCTTGCCAACGCATGTACACCTAGAAGGGCCAATCTTGCAATCGTTTACTCAGGCACACGGGTTGCACATAAGTAATGAGCTGCTAGCATCCTAGCATGTTAGACAATATGCTGACAATGTCATAACATTATTTCATCCTTCTTAAAAGATAAGACCCAGCCTGTTCTAACCTGCTCAGGTCATTATCTTGTTACCACAAGATCCCGTCACTAACCAGTTTAGAGTATGTAAAGCTATAATTTGCACTAAAATGAATTATGTATTGTTTACAGTTTAACATTAAATTACAATGAACAAAAACAAGCATCTAGGATGCCTCTTTCAAAGTCTTCCAGAGGAGTTTAAATCTACACAGAAATAAGTCTTGATGCAATAGTAGGCTGGAGCTGGGCTGGCTAATTTTCACACTAACTGACTTAAAAGCAAGAAGAAAAACAGTGAAGATCTTTATACGGGCCATCAAAAAGCCTGACTGCAAGTGGTTCCAATTTGCTTTAGTAATTAAATCGAAAGGAGTTTAAGGGTTTTTCACCCAGGTCATTTACTACTTTGGAATTTTACTGCTTGCTTTGCAAAGAAAACAAACTGGAATGAGTCACTAGTGAGTATAAAGAGTGAGTGGATGAACACTGCTAAACAAACCAAACAGTGAGCTCAAGTGGATATAGAAAACACAAGTCAGAATTCTAAATATGGATCTGAGAATAGTGTAAAAGGATTAGACGTCTTTGTCACATGAAGAGCAAACCCGCATGCCAGCATGCCTTTCCAGTGCAAGCAGCCACTGATCAAAGTAACATCTACCAGTTTGTAAATATGCTAATCTTCATGTTTACACAAAAGTGTCAGCACTTGCTTTACATCACAAAGAGCCTCATACAGTTGAAGATTAATTACTTCCAACACTGAGATAGTGTGTAAATACTGGTTTCACCAGAACCCTACTTTTTGCTGTATTTGCACAGCTCAGCAGAGGTGTATGTTGCTAAGACAGATAATTCAGGGACACTTACAAAGTGTCAAATATCTCCAGCTTTACACAGACAGACAGACTTTTGACACGTATTTTTTGGTGATTATGTGGAGTGGGGATTAGGCAGGTTTAGGCTCCCTGTTGCAAGTGTTGGATGGAAAAATATTTTTGCCTTTTTGTACAAATTTTAGCTCTGAATAGGACTATCTATCTCCCCTAAACCTGATTTGTGCCTTCAGCTTTTACACTTACATGTGATTACAAAACATTAAAAGCTACTTTTCCCACTCACTGGGTTAATATCACTTCCCTGCATAATAGTGGCTTAGAGCCACCTCGCAGACTACTGGGCTCTTGACAGCTCCCGTACCTGCCTGCTGAATGCCCTGTTCTAACTCCTGTTTAGAGAAGGATAAAAACCGTGCCAGGGACACACAAGCACATCATTTTTCTAACAGTGAATTTCAGGAACCTTCCACCTAATGTTGCATTGTTGCAACAGGGAACGACAATAAGAAGTGAAGCCAAGGTAAGACTGGATTTCCGAGGCTCAGGTGCTTAAGCCATGGCTTGTAATACCTCTTTAAAAGATCTTTTATGTTTTCATTCCATTACTGTGTATCCCCTTGTGCTGGTTTTGGCTGCGACAGAGTTAATTTTCTTCATAGTAGCTGGTATGGGGCTATGTTTTGGATTTGTGCTGTGAACAGCATAGATAACACAGGGATGGTTTTGTTCCTGCT
>NW_009259531.1:2728455-2760214 GCF_000687185.1 Egretta garzetta | reverse complement strand
TCTCTTCACCCCACCCCACCCCACAAGCGAGGAGGCTTTGGGGCACAAGGAGCTGGGAGGGGGCACAGCTGAGACAGCTGACCCCAACTGACCGAAAGGATATCCCATACCACATGATGTCAGGCTCAGCACATAAAGCTGGGGGCAGAAGGAGGAAGGCGGGGGGTATGTTCGGAGTGATGGCATTTGTCTTCCCAAGTCACCGTTATGCATGATGGAGCCCTGCTTTCCTGGGGATGGCTGAACACCTGCCTGCCAATGGGAAGCAGGGAATGAATCCCTTGTTTTGCTTTGCTTGCGTGGCTTTTGCTTTACCTATTACACTGTCTTTATCTCAACCCACGAGTTCTCTCACTTTTACTCTTCTGATTTTCTTCCCCCATCCCACCAGGGGGGAGTGACCGAGCGGCTATGCACGGCTCAGTTGCCAGCTGGGGTTAAACCATGACACTCCTGCAAAAAGAGAGGTGGCAGTTCTAATACTAAAGGGCCACCAGCAATAACTAAAAAGAAAAAAGGGATTGCTTTCAAGCGGGAATTCTTAATTCTGTTCACCTCTCCCTCCCTGTTAGTGCTCAGCACAATGATTGCCACAAGAACGTCACCACTTGCCAATAAATACTATCACATTTGTTTCCTATTCTAAGCTAAGAAAAAAAAGTGTGATGTTGGCAAATGCTAGCATTACGAGATTGCCAGAGTAAACAGGAGTGAATAGATGAGGATAATTTGGGGATTTAAAGAAAAGAGAGTCAAAGACAATGTTTAGAAAGTGAGAATGAAATGGCTTCCATGTGAAACACCAACCTGGAGTAGAAATACTTCCATATTAAATACCCAACGACGTGTCTCACAGGAGTACTTGCTGTCCAAGGCAGCCAGTCGTGCGTTTTCCTCTTTACTGTGCATGCCACAAGATGGCATTGGCACCGGGAGGTGCTCTCAAAGCAAAGGGGCTGACAGCAGCCAGGCAGGATTGACAAGGGGACACGTGGGCCACTCCGTCCCCCAGTAGCCCTCCCCAGGAAAGCATCTCCAGGCCAGCAGACCCCAGCCCTGGTGGCTGAGTGGGCAGCCAGGGCTGCAAGCAGCCCCGTGCCCATTTGGTGCACATGGCAGCAGCAACGGGTGGAGCGGGGACTTAGGCTGGTGTGGTTAAATCAACATGCTCCATCTCACGCTTGCATAGGGCAACACAATCATCAGATTAATTACTAATTACAGTGGATTGCTCCTCTGGATTCACAGCAATAATAGTAATAAAAAGACTAAAAGAAGCATTATTAGCATAGTTAATTATATGACCATTGGCTAGATTATTGATAGAGATATAAAATGCTGTTAAACAAGAAAGATATGTTTGACATTGCTTAAGAGAAGCTTCATTATTGCTTCATATCTTTTTGGATTTTTCTAATCATCTCATCTGTGTTCCAAAAGTGCAAAAAAACCAGTAATTATCTCTGTTTGATCTTTGACTAACAAATGTTTATGAATCTAATGGAACAATGGTGTTTCTAAAATGCAAGTAAACCCAGTAATCTTTATCAGCATAAAACCTTCAGCCACACTGGACTGGGTTATGGGAATCTCTCATGTGATGAAAGCAGACAACAGTAATTTATTGGTTTAGTCATAATCCTTTCAGTAGTCCAGATTGCTGTTGCAAATTTGTTAAAAATCTGCTACCATTCACTGAGCAACAGTACAACACCTGAAGCAATAACATGGGTGGGGAATGTAAAGGAGCACTCGGATATTCATGTGCGGCATGAGTTAGACAAGGCCACAGAAAAGTAGCTGAGAACAATGTTGCACAAACCAGAAGGAGATTGCTGTTCTCCCACAGTGAATATGCAATTTAATCTCTAAACAGAGATTCAGTTTAGCTTTTCAAATGCTTCTAAAAGTATGAAAAAAGAATTATTCACTCAGCAGTTATTTCTTATCCTTTACAGAGTGGCCACACGCTCCTGTGGAAGACCTACTGCAAGGAGACACCGTCTACATGAAGCTACACTCCCACTTGAAAAGTTACTTTAATACACACTATTTTCTCTTTAATTTTTTTTTATTTTGTGTACTTGGCAATACATGCTCACTGTTCAGCCAGCCAGTTGGCCCTTTGTTTAACATGGCAACTTCGAGAATAAATATTAATATTTTTAATCATCTAGTTTGGCAGAGGAACTGAGGAGCAGCTGCTGTATGTACGGCTACCTTTAATTCATGTTCTGAAATAGGCTGGACTTGACTGCCCCCTTTTAAAAATATCCTAGAAGGCAAACCCCTGTTGGAGCCTAACTTTGGCAGCAGATACAATTACAGTCTCTCATTGAACGGGAGACAGAACTGCGACCAAGTGATATAAATCTGTTTTCAGAGCAACACTCAGCAAACAAACAATCCTCCCAAGCACTGCAGGGAAACACGGCACAGTACAAATGGTTGTATTAGCACATTTCCCCCTGACATTGCATTTTGCTTATGTTCTGATCACTTAATGCTAGCCATCACATTTTATGAACCTCACCCATGAAAACTAACATGCAAACTGAAATTTGGGACTCCTGACCTTTAACACAAAATGGCCATAGGTGTTCCCGCAGCTGTTAAATAAACCTATGTTTATGGAGTCATAAATGTAGTGCAGGTGAAGTTTCCAGTGATGTAATAACAACTTCCATCGCTGCACAGTTTGTCATTTATACAGCAGTGTACCATCACTGGTGAATATTGTTTTACAATAACAGCACAGGTTCCTTGGATTAAATCACTCTTTCTTCATTTATGAGTCATTTGACCTTTAACCTTCCAGAGGAAGATCAAACCACTTCTGAGAGCCCCACTCTTTTAACCGAGGAGCGCAACAGTTGGTTAGATAACTAAGGAGGATGGTATGTGCCCCCAGGGTTTCACAAACAACTGTCCTAGATCTTTTATAAGATAATCTTAACATAATCATGTAGCCACAAATTGTCGTGTAAATTCCCAATTAAAAACACCAAATAGGAGCTGTAAATCATGACACAACTGCCACCTTTTCAGGACTGAAATACAGTTTGAAAAGCAGTAGAGAAGCTCTTGTTTGTGCTTGTTCCAGCCCTCAACAAGCCAACAGCAAAACAGTCCATTTGATTTACAAGTGAACGACAAAGCAACAGGACAACTGCAACTGCTCAAAATTTAACCCAAGCAGCAACAGAGTACTTACAAAACTGCTCCATCCTCCATTCAGGACTATGCCTGTAAAAATGAGCATTTGTGTTGGCATGGTTCCACACCCTCTCCTTGTCCCAATTTACATTAAATTGTAGCGCACGCCTGTTGGAAGGGTTGATGGTAATTTGGAGTGTGGGAGATTTTGTCTTAAAAAATGGCAGCTTAACTACAATACAAAACATTAGACAAATAAATAGTCATTAGAGCCCTTGATTCATGGCTAATTGGCCTCTTTCCACGAACTTTAGCAAAGTTTGAATCAGACCTGAAGACATGATCCCAAGCCTGTGCATGGAGGGGAACACCCCATCTGCCACAGTGCTTTGGCAGGGATCCAGCTGAGCTGCAGGTAACAACTCACAGTGGGTGCAACGTGTTCACCGGGACATGGATTTCCAGTCTAGCTCATGGTACCATAGGTGCCTTGATCTGAGACTTCTGCTCTTCTCCTGCCATCATCAAAAGTCAATCTCTATTTCCTTTGCAAAGGTCATTCTGTAGGCTAAATTACTTCAGGATCAGGCTTTAGTACTAAGCATCTTGGCTGCTTTTTCTTCACGTGCACACTCACTTGCAGATGCACACAAACACACCCCTTCCCTGTAACATCCTTCCCCACTCCGGCAGCCAGAAGCATGATCAGAATGGGTTTTATAGGTTGTGCATAAACAATCCCAACAATTAATTAAAAAACTTTTAAAGCATCCTGCAAATGTCTTACTCAGCTGCTGTCAACAAGCAGTCAACAAACGCAGATCGAGTTTTTCTCCTCCTACTTCACACTTTCCATATTTCCCAACACTTGCCAGAATGTTGTGGTGACAGATGCAGACAATAGCTGCTTTACTAAACATGTCCTTGATATCTGCATAATCTCCTTTAATATATATCATTAACTCAGACCAGTCCCATGTTATTGCTTCCCCAACATTGCTAGCACATCATGATCTGGAAGGAGCTATTTATTGCTCCAAGAATGTGACTCTCTTGTCCAACCAGTCAGGCCTCAAAGTTTTACTTACTCATCCATTTTAGCTTCTGTTCCCTCCAATATCTAACACAGAAAGGACTAAAGTGAGAACTTGCAGCCACCGTCTTGCAATATAACATTCCTGCCAAACACTTCTCCACACTGCTAAAATAGGGGCATCTGCAAATCCAAAGTTATGCAAGTGTATTGTGGTCATTGATGAAATCCCCCCTCTAATCACATTTTTCAAGTGCAAAATATACTCATTCATTACTCATTCATGTTTGTGAGGTGCACAGGATTTGAATCCTCTGAAGGGAACCTCAGACATCTCAGGACAGAAGAGTTTCAGAATTGTACAGGGGACACCTTCCTCTGCATTATCTGGTAAAAATTTGCACTTGGGACACGTGATAGACACAAATTGCATCAGTAGGAATGTGGAGAAGTCAGTAGTGTGAGGCATGTTGAAGTGATGGGCAAGGCCAGATTCTCAGCCTGAGTAACGTGGACTAAAGTAGAGCTCAGGGAGTCACAGCTATTCTTTCCACCCCAGATTTACCACAGGCCTTGAGCAAACAGCCTCAGATAGGGCAGCCTGCAGTGAGGAAATGCTTGGATGCCTATCTAGGGTCCACATCTCACAAAGGAAAAACAAACCTGACTAAATGCTCCCTTGCTGTGACGCAGCAAGAGCTTGTGGTCCCTCAAAGCCAGCTGGAATGACCTGGCTCCCAAGTCACAACGCGGCCCTGATAGCCTACTGCTGTGCAGGGCTCAACAGGGCACCATCATGCTGGCCACGAAGGCAAGCCCAAGGCTGAATTCATCAGAAATACTCTCGTGTGTGGCATGGTGCTCTACCACACTGCTCTGAGCCATCCTCCTCCCAGAGGGTCCCGCATATCACCACACCACAACAACCCCTCCCTCGCACTCCCAGGCATGGAGCACATTTCACGTTAGCAAAATAGCCTCTTTCTTTATCTTGATACCTCTGTAGTTCTTCCTTCACTTTTTTTTTTTTTAAATTCATTTTTGTCTTTATGTCAACTTATCAGAGGATGATACCAACAGCCTCTCCTTTCTTCTCTGCCTTCTCACCATGGCCAGCAATAGAGATCCTGTGGGAACAATGGTAACTCCTCACCCTGAAGTTTTTGCCCAGCATGGTACTATGGTCAAAAGTATCAATGTTTACCAGTGTTTTTCCTGCATAAATACCTCCACAAGACTCTTGTCATCCTTTCTTTTGGATAAAACCACTCAGATCTGTACATTCTCTATATACTTCTTAAGAGTGGCTGTTTCAGGAGTCACTTTGTGCTCCTTAGCAGTACCTGAAGACTACAGGGACAACTGCACAGGCTATCTAGGCTGCTTCATTGGTAAGGCACTTTTCAGGCACTAAAGATTTAATCCTCACACTGTGCCAACAGACAATTCTGAATTAGGCCACAGGGAACATCTAGAATCACACCAACGAGAGTCAACGGTAGAAACCTAAAACTACATAGGTATTTATATAGGCTCTGCAAGCCTTTTCCAAAATGCATGGAGTTCAGTCCAGTGCAACCTATGAAGACTGCTCTGAGACCAATTTCGTTTTTGATTGTTCATAAGTTCTGAGTAGGAGCCTAGTTTTTCTCTGAGGACCTTAAATATGGCACAGGCACGTTTATTCTACAGAAACAGACGCTGGGACACACAAGCAGTGTCCTCCCTGAGAGAGGCAGGCAGGTACGGGCCCTTTCCTTTTTTTTTTTTTTTTTTTTTTCAAATGCCACAACAGCCTCCGCTGCTCCCCAGACAGTCCTGAGCGAAGGCAATTCATCTTGCAAGGAAAGGCCAGCAGGTTCACCAACCTAACTAATAGGCGTGCTACAGGAACCTAGAATATATAGAGATGACAGCCTTTTCAATTTCAGGTAAATGCATGTGCCCCTGTTTGGGATTTCCTACCCACTGTATTTTCCTGCCAAATTCAATGGATTATCCTTTGCTCACCTTTGCTGTGCTTTAAGTCCATATATCCTATATCACTGTGAGGTTTTTTTTCCCTGGCAATCTCTGCTAAATTCAAGACAGAACTTACACAAATGTAAAATGGAGGCATGCAGGAGTAATTTTCTCCTTTGCTTTGAATAAAGCTACCAGCAGTTGTGATAGAACAAAGCAACCAGGTTCAGTGGCCAACCAAAAAACGCCAGGAAAGAGATGAAGTGTTACCCACCCTGAGTTCCACCGATATTTATTTTTTTTGAAATCATCGGCTGTTATTATATAGACTGACAATATTCAGGACCTGATTTGCATTTATTATGGAGATGAACATTACTGAAAACAAGCACAGCAGGAGCGTATTGCTCTTTAGCTTTTGTTTTTGTGCCATTGCCATTGTGAAATCTATCCAACTGTTCATGAAACTCTGGCAAACTGAAACTGGATCCTTTTGCCTGAGCCCCGTAACACAGAACCTTGTGCCAGATGACTGTATTTCTTGCATGCGTAAAATTCGCTTCAATCAGTTGACAGAAGGTTTGGGGTTTTCCAAATGTTGTGAACCTGGTAGAGATTATTGAAATCCTCAACTATAGGAGTGTTGGGTTACTGTTCTTTTAAAGCATGCTTCCTCTGACAACAAAATGTAATTAAGGAGGCCATCGCTGTCATGTTACGGTCTCTTTTTAGAAGGTCTGGAAGAATGTAAAGAGGGCATAGCAGAAGTTGCTTAACCTTCCTAGAAATAAACATCCCTAACACTGTTACATCTTCTCTTTGGTCCATATTGGTCACAATGATGAAACAATTTAAAGGAGAAAAGGTCATGGCAAAGCAGTGAACTTTATATGCTCTTCAGTGCAATAAAAGTTTCTTAATGTATTAGCATGGGAAAGGCATGCCTAGCAATATAAGAGAAGAGGATGGATTTCAGATTCTCAGTAGACTGCTCAGAGAAGAAAAGGCTTGGGTATCTGTGTGAATCAAACACCCAAAAAATGAAACACTTGCAAATTTTCCATCTTATCTCTTTTCAGCAAAAGGAAGAAAAACTAGATTCAACCCTTCCATCCAATATGCAACACACACACGCAGTATCACGGAAAACCAGCTACCTCACTTCTAACACACGTGCTGTATTGAGGGTAGGCTAAAAAACTGGCATGGTTAAAATCACCTCTAATTTGTGCCAGCACCTACAGGCAAAAAAGATAAATTTGAGTCCGGAAGATTATTTTAGGCTGTATCTTGAAAATTAAAATCATACCTAATTTTTTATCATATGTATTTGCTCATTTGCTTTTATGCAGCCAGGGTATGCAGGAAAATTCTTAAATCATCTCCCAGTTGTTCAGAAAGCACAACTTGCTAGAAAATTCACCTTTTCCTCCTTGTTCTCGTGCTGCCAACACAAACACAACTCCTAACGCAAATGTCAAACCTTTCAATTTTTTTTTTCTATTAAACCCAAAAATTCTGCAGAAATTTAAAACAAATAGGAACTAAATTCCACAATTTCTTGTTAATTTTTTAAAAATTTTTCTTTTAAAAGAGGATGGAGTTAATTATCTTCCTAAGGCAATCACTCTTGGTCCCTAATATTAGAAACTGCACTGGAGTGATTTTATTTTAATATATTATTTCCTGGAGTATGTTTTCCTCAAAACCTCCACATAAATCCTTTTTAAAGGTTACTCTGGTTTTCACCATTCTGGAGGTTCACTTTTTTATGTATTTCTGGCCAGTGTTAACAGAATTTTTTTTTCCAAGCACCATATTTTACAAAAACATGTAAAGGATGTTTGCATTTAGTATTCACAACATCAACGGATTCTAAAAATTGCGCTGATTCAGACAAGAAATAAATATATTGTACTGTGTGACCAAACAAAATCACTCCAAACTCCAGACCTGAATATTCAAAACCTCCATGAGTAAACTGTAACCAAGAAGAATCTGTTATAATAATTTGAAAAATGGAAACTTGAGAAAGTTGTATCTGTTTGTGAACAATTTATGAGCACAGAATGAGGCTCAATTCATGGAATGAATTATTCTTTGTGAATTATTGGCCCAGTATTATCCTCATAACCAATGAGACACATGATTTACATTTCTTTTACAGGCGATAGTAGCTAATTGATGTCCTGGAGTGATATGGAATGAAGCAGAGACATATAAATAAATTGTTTCCTAAATTCTTCACAAAAACACATTAATATCTTAGACACCATGCAATTGTATGCGGTGAACACTGCTAAGACAGTAATCGTGTCATCAAGAGTTAATTTATTCTCAGCAAGTCCATGTAATGCAGATATTAATCTCCTGGAGCACACACTGTTGTTCAGGGTTAAAACATTCACAGTTTCTGAAACATAAACAAGTCTCACACATGCAGCTGTTCTCGAATAGCCAAACCAAGCTGCTGCTTGCTGAGGGTTTGTCACTTTGCTGCCTCTTCAGAAGAACGAGTAAAGTGGTTCAGAACACAAAGGGAGGGTGAGCTTGTTCATATTTCCAGAGGGGTTTTTTGCTACCTATAGGCTACAGCTGTACAGCATTACAGATGCATATGAATTCTTAAAAAGTGAACAACACAACTTTTGGCAAGTGGCAGGGCTGCCCGCAAGACTCAGAAGAAACACGCTTTTGAGAAGACAGTTTGGATGTAAACATGACTTAAAAAAACCCAAATCACTTCCTAAATCCATCTTGCTGTGCATTACCTTAGTTTGCCACCATACAATTCCAAACTGAAAGAACAGACACACCAGAGCAGAGCTAGTGATTAGGCAGAGCTAGCCATTGGCTTGCTTTTGCAGGCAGCCACCAGCAGGACACGTGCAGGGCCACCGCTTGAGGAACACCAAAATTACCCTTGCCACATTCAGCACACCACCAGGACAGCAGTAGCCCCCAGGCAGGTGGCCACCGCAAACCCAACATGCCTTTAAGCCTCCAAAATAAGGCCAGGGCACCCCCACCTGCCCCGCGCCTGGCGCAGCTGCGTGCCGGGCAGGAGCAGCCCTGGACCCAGCCCTTCATTCTCCATGCTGCTGCCTCTGGGGAAAGCTGCAAATGAGAAGATTTGATACACTTCCCTGAGGTGGGGTTGGGTTGGGGTTTTTTTCCCCCCTTTCTTTCTTTCTTTTTCTCCAATTGGCTGCCTTTAATATGGGCTCAGCACAACCACTTTATGATATCTTCATCAACCATTTGAAAGCTCTGGGTCAGAAGCTCTGAGATTTAAAGGTAGAACGGCACTAATTGGCTGAATGGCCCCTTTGACCATACTCAATTTCTACTAATTAGAAAAAAGAATAATTAGCTAATGTTGGTGAAGAGCTTTGAAGATGAATAAGCTATGGGGAAAGCACTAGGCATTATTAGTGGGGAAAAAAGTTTGATCCTTTTTTAAATTTGTATTTAAGTAGCTCAAAGTGATTATAAATGGACCAAATGTAATGGCTATCCACCATAAGATTAATACCATGTCTTTGGGGAAATTACAGTTTATATCATACAATTAAATATTATACAATTGCTTTATTTTAAAGACTCCTCCTTGGAATTTTCTATTTAGTTCCGGTCAGTATGCTTTTTATATGTCATTTAATCCTTTCTCTTACCCAACTAATTTGTATGGGTAAATTATAATTACTATATAAGAATAATGGCAATGGTTAGACAAGTAAATGTGAGGCTGCACCTGAGAAATATCATATTATAAAACTGCCTAGTATAAGTGACTCAAGCATGTTGTTTTCCATTCACCACATGCTTTGTCTACTTACAACTCTTTTCAGAACAGCACTGTAAACACCTTCACAAGTGGCTATGATGGGCCACATGCCGAGCTGGTTAGATCAGCACAGCCCCATTCCTTACCCCAGTCTAATGCCATAGTTACCCCTCTTTGAAATGGCACAAAAATGACAAAGCAAAAGAAGCTCTCCTTTCTTCTTGCTGAATTCTGGGGTATTTGATATGAAAAATTGTATTTGTATATGTGTCGCTCCTTTGCAAAAAAGCACGGTGCACACGATCCAGGACTGAAACATTGCTGGGGCCCCAAGTAAGAGTACTCTTTCGACAAAAATATTCCCTTCATTTCCAGGTCCTGTAAAGAAACTCTGTTACGTTACCAGAGCCTGCTCCCAGCTGGGTATGCTTCCAGCTACTTTAGCTCCAATGGCATGACCAGAATTCCAGGATGAGTAACATGCTGTACTTCTCCTGCAGGAAGGACTACACTTTGCCTTACCAAACCAGCCACTCCTCAGAGACACCTCTTCAGCATGAGGTACATGTTTGCACATATTAATGTATGTTGCTTTTCTCCCCTCCCTTTTAAAACTGCCACTCAGAAATAATTTAGCCCCTGTTAGCCGGAATGATAAATGGAAGGTACATTTGGCAACCTTCATACCTGGTTTCCTTCTCGGCCCCTCCTCTTGCTTGTAAAACTCAAGATGAAATTACCATCCCACTGTCATTACTATTGCATTGCCAAAAAACATCTGGATAGCTTATATATGGGCTAGAGAAAAGAAAGGATTAAAATAAGCTTTGGATTTCTCTGTTCATTCCTACCCTGCTTTGTAGACACATGACGCAAAGCCCTCGGGTCCGATAACATACCATTTTGTGCAGGAGTAAACTAAACGAGGTGTCATGATGTGAAGAATCAAGGTTTAAGCATCTTTTGGCATCTCAAGTTCAAATAAAATTAAGAGGAATGTAGCTTCTTTCCGAGATGGATATGCTGAATTGATCTACTGTGTGGTGTGAGCTTCAGAAACATAAAAACAGAGTCTCTGTCTTTTGCATGTGTCAATAAAAACTAATGTTATCCTTTGTAAGAAAGAGGAATTATCCACTGTATTGGGCTGCTGTGTCACCTACTGTCCATTGCACTACTGAACTGGTCTTTAAGATGCCTTCTTGAAGTGGGAAAAAGAATGTGTGTATGAATATATGTGTGAATATATACATTATAAATTGATGCTTTTCTGTTTGTTTGTTTTTAAAAAAAGGAACAAGTTGTAGGTAAGTTCAGGAACAAATACTTTCAGCCAAAATCTGCCCCAAGCCTTAAACAGATGATTGTAACTTTAGAGAAAGTTGATGGTCTGCCAGGCAAAGCAAGTGAAATCACCGGGGATCAGCATGAAGAACCTGTTGTTCTCACAAACCCAAAGTTTAGTTTCAAGGAACTGCAACCATGACAGATCATGAGTTTGTGGATGTCAGCACACCAGGGATGGGTCATTCTCATGTATTACTGATCCCTCGGGTAAGGGAAGTCCAGAGGGAAGGTACCTGAGTGACATTTTAGCTTTCATATCAAGACGGAGGACAGTGAGCGGCTGTGTGGGTGGAGCCCTGCATTTCCTTGGCAGCTCTGCTGTCCACCCTCCCAGCTTCTGGGGTGGGTCTGAGCAATGAACTCATTCAAAGCAGCAGGACAGGAATACCGTAATGAAAAACCATTAGGCAAAAGCTACTTATTTTCCCAAATAACCAATGTTTTCTCTTTTCCCCCCAGACATTTTATGCTTATCCCACTCTGTTGTAATAGCTAGAAAATGACATACACATAGCTCCCTAACATAAAAATAGCAACAACAGAGAGTGATACTCCAAACCAGTCTACTAGGAACAAGTCTTTTCTTAGAAGTAGGAAAAAAGCCTACAAAACATACGAAGCATGTGAATTAACTAGCACTGGTGTTTCCAAAACCACTGAAAGCAAAGGAAGATCCAAGAAAACACTGATATTTATATATCTGGGCTTTTCTATCAGATCTTGCAGTGTGACAACAACACATGTCAGTGTCAGCACAGGTCCTGCTGGCAACACCTTGAAAACTGTGTGGAGGTATAGAAAATAAACAGCACTAGCTGTGATTTCCGTGATAAAATACGAATGTAAGGAAACCCTCTTGGGATCCATAATCTGGAATTGTCACGGGATACAGATTGTCTGTCTTTCTGATAAAAGATGTCAGTTCCTTTTTCTGAGTTTTAAACAGAAAGCAGCACTTGTGATTATTAGGCTGGCTGTATACCATGAGGTCTGTTGACAGAATCACTACACACAGCGGATGCATCTGCTTCACCCATCAATGTTCCTAAAATTTCTGTACCAAAAGAACAGTGCAGCCCAGTATCAGCCACAGAAAACCCAATTCCCCAACTCCAAAACTCCTGATTTCCCCTAGTACACATAGTGGAAGAAGTCTAAAATTTCCTGGTGTCTACACAGATCAAAAAGCGTCCACTAGGTTATCCCACATTAGGCATTCATAATTTTAAAAAGCAGCTGATTAATTAAAAGCTTGATGAAAGATCCAGTTGTTGATGCCATTCTGCAGAGGTGGAAGCTCGTGCTGTGAGGAGCCCGTTCCATCAGGGAAGGCTGTGCACAGGCTCACAGCCTTCATGGGAAGTATGGCCTGGCTTTCAGAAGGGGAGCTCAAGCTGCAATATGCTGCCTTTAAAATTAATTAAGAGGAGATGCATTCCACACCGAGAATTATTACACTCAAATACCTCTAATACTCCAAAGAAGGCTAAAGACTGAAATATTGACCTTTCTGCTGCCAGCATCAACTCTACTGCCAACCCAGCGAACAGAGAAATAAACCCTAAACAAAATAGGCTTGTTGCTCAATGCTAATTTTAAAGCATAGGACTAAAAAACATTTTTCCAAGTGGCACTAATAAAACAGAACCCACATGAGCTCTCTGAAAACAAGCCTCTGGGCTGAATCAGCTGCAGCAAAAGCTCTCATTTTGCACCACACAGTCTGGCTGGTGAAGATTCCCCTGGTTTGCACAGCAAACACAGGACCTGCGCTTCTGCGAACACCTACTAAAGACGAGCGGTGGAACTACGTTGTGGTTGGAGACGTCACTCCAAAGCTTGAAATGACCCTTCTCAGGGCACAGAGCTGGGAGTGAAAGGACCTGTCGCTGCGAATGTCACAATCTGAATGACGATGTTCTCCTAACGTCAGATATCCTGCAAAAGCAAAGCTAAGAGGGATGGCAAACATGCTCTTTTCTTGTCTGATGTTTGCCCAACTGAAACTGCACAGCTCTCAGCCACTCCACTCCCCAGATTTCCTAACACCCTCAACCCAGTATAAACTAGGTTGCTCTCCAGTTTCTTACATAAAACCAACCGTGTGTGCAAACAGTAAAATCCAGAGCATCACACACTGACCCAGTGAGTCACCCATTTCTGCACTCGCTTCAGGTGTACATCACTACCACAGGAACGTGACTGGTTCCCCTCCTGCACTAGTTATAACCCAGACTGACTCTGCTCAGATCAGTGGCACTGCACTAGGGTATCCAAGAGAAAGAGAGCTTTTATCCCCCACCAGTACAACTGCAAGCCTGAAAGAGTGGATTTCTGCATTAAATTCTTCCAAAACACCATTTCCACCCACACAGCTGTTCATGACTCACATTTGCTTCACTACCAAGTGTGGGAGAAGTGCCTCAGCCCTGCCTGTTCACCTTAACACTCCTCTTGCAGTTGTTTCTGCTGCCCACAGGTCAATGCATCATCTACCAAGGGTAATGCAGACACTCATGAAGCCCATACTTACCCTGACACACAGACCCCTTCCAGACTGCCACATGGCGACATGATCATCCAAAAACTCTTCCTCATTCTCTTTATGACTTGAAAAGTCATCCAGAAAAAGAAAAAACACCCAGTTCATAACAACACCTGTCTTCTACTGCAGACCACCAGTAAGAAGGCACAGGAAAGAAAGAGGAAACTCAAACATAAGTGGAGACTCGCTGACACTAAATAATAAAAGCCCCATAGTTTATGCCCACTGCAATGGCAAAAAGAAGAGTTCAAGCTTGTGAAAATATAGCTCCTGTAAAGCTGTAAAGACATGTCAATGTCACTGACAGCTTCAGCTTATTAGCCACGCAAATGCTCTTCATGCAAACCAGAACTACGCAGTGTTTGAAAAAATATCCCTGCAATCATGAATCAATATGCATTATATTTCTTAACCTGCGTCCTCCTCTCTCTTCCCTACGTCTCCACCCACTTCTGAACTTTTCTCTCACCCCTTCCCTAGAGCATACCAGCTAAATGCCCAGCATGTAATCTATGTTGATGAGCAAGTAATTTTATTAATTAATCCAGGAAGCTGGGTAATGCAATATTTTTCAGGCAATTTCTTTCATCAGAAACCTGGCTTTCGGTTGATTTTCTGCATGTGTGTAATGTCAGTGGGAAGGGGAATACGGTGAAGGGACAAGTCAGCTTCACTGGAGGGTGGGTGCTTATTGTCCAAAGCAAGCAGCTCCCAAAGCCAGATCCAAACCACGAAATCAAAATAAATACTCTTTTTTCATGGACTTCAGTGGGCTTTGGATCAAATCCGTAAGCTTTATTAACTCTGCAATCTTACAGAAAGCAATTTTGCAGAATCAGAGTGACTGAACTACTGATGCTCCCTCCCACTTTAATATTTGTCCTAGTCCGATAAAAATATCATGTCACATGATTTTTTTTTTCTATTTATTTTTCTCTTTTCTTCTTTTTTGAAAATACATTTTGATTATGCCAAAAGGGCAAATGGCCAGTTTAACTGACTTGAGCCTTTGATCCTCATGAGTTACTTGTCTCTTCAGCAAGGTTCTCATTTGAAGTGCTTTCAGCACCTTATTTATTAACAGTCGGGTGGAGTTAGCCCTTTTGCAATTCCTGAGAAGCTGATAATAAATCTGATGCTCGTATCACAGGTGGTGCTGATACTTTAGCTGGATTGCAAAAAAGTTCATAAACTGAAACAAATGTTTCTATATTGATGCTCCCATCCTGGAGTCCAGATAGTGACTCGTGTTGTCCATCCTAGTGGACATTTTGTCTTTCATAGATTTCCTCTTTGACTACTCCACAATTCAATCTTTTAAATGTCTTCCCTTCATATTATACTCATAAATTTTATTTTAATAAAAATAGGTGTCTAACGGGCATAAACAAAAAATGCCAAAAAACCTTAATTCCTTTTCAAACTTTTTGCACGTTTTGTTTAAACCAGATGTTTCCCCAACTTGTCATTGTGATGAAAGGAAACCCAATATCCCCTCTGCTTTCCAGTGCAGAGTTGCAGAAACAAGGAATGACAGAGGAAGAGCAGAAACCATCGTAACTGGGAGGTGATTATTGCAGCTAGAAGAGAAAGAGCGAGGACACATGCTGATGGTGGGAGCTCGCATATTTGAACATTCTTGTTACCTTTTTTCTCACAGTCTGAAATAATTTTAAAGACTGCATCTGTGTGATTCAATACTCCAGCTGAAACAAAGTCAAATAAACTCCACCCACCTGTTAGGCAACATTCTGCAAATCCAGTATTAATGTCACGTTCCTAATTATATTTCACTTCTCCTGTTACATTTTTGCTATGATCCTGTCTTCACTGAAAGCAGCTTTCATCTTAAACACAGTTTTTCTCTCTCTCAACTCCCCATTTACCCACCCCAACCACCATTCATTATGCACAGCCGGGTAATAGTTCCGATTTTCATGGGTAATCTTACTCCCAAATCATTTACAGTAAAATATTAATTATACGTTTTCTTTCAGGCTGACTCACCCTCGACTCTCTCAAGCTATGCTTAGTTTATAAAGCCATCACAAATGGTATGATATACTTGAACAAGAGCCGAGAGCCTTGTAAAGCTACTTTACTGCCTGGAACTAAGCAAAAATATATTTCTTCTCCTTCAACAAATTGTCTTCAATACGAAGGCAATGTGAGGCAAAAGAGACAATGTACATGATCAATAAGTATTTCATTCCTTTATCCAGAAGGTGTCTTCAGCCTGGTTGATGCAAAAACTGGATCCTCCACAGATCCAGCTGCTCATTCAGCAAAGGATCAAGCCTGTGCTTAAAATTATATAGCTGCTAAAAGGATCTTATCTATAAACAAATCAGGTATTCATTAGAAGAAGCCTTCCCATAGGTTGACAGTCCCATATTATGCATTTCAAAAGGGTCTTTTCCTGGTAGGGCACTGGTGATTTCCTTCTCCAATGCTACTCTCCTATTATTTTGAGAGTAAATACACCACAGGTGCAGGAGCAGGAGGCACGACTGATGAGAACATCGCTCCTCCTGAGGAAGCAGAGTCGCTATTTCCAACTTTTCCCACTCTTTTCTCCTGTCTTTGTCCCATACTATACTCAAGGAATCAAGAAAATAGCTATATTGGGTTTCTTCTTTGGATAAACAGTGCTGCATGGATGTGCTTTTAACATGAAACACAAACTTTCTTGTCAAGGCATGGGATCATTTTCTAAGCATGATGTTTAAATGGAAACAGAGTGCTTGGGAAAGCCAGTCCAAATTCCCTTCCCCAGATGTAGCCTGCTGATGTAGAATTCAGACTTAAACAGGGAAGGAGACCTTCTCCTGCACTGTAGACATAAATCTTTTCTCAGCATTGCTGGAAAAGGCTCTGTGGCTTACATAGGTGAGACAGCTGTGAGGAAATACAGGGGGATTTGCTATGGGAGAGCTTGTCCAGTTTCCTGCCTGCAAAAAGATAAGGCTTCAAGTTGATGTGCAGTAAGCACAGATGGCAATGAAACCATTAAGTTCTCCTTCCACACTCATCTCCTGTGTGCCAGAAACCCAGGAAGAGATAGCATCACCCAGTATATACTTCTTTATGTTTCTTTCACCTCAGTCTTTTTCGGTTTGGTTTGGTTTTGCTTTGGTAGCCAACTGCATCTCCACGGATAGTTAAGATACTCAAGGCATTTCCTAACGTTGAGCTCCTCTCTTCTTAGCACTAAGCCATAGCTAAACCTCTTCTTTCCACTTTGCAAAGCTGCATGTAGCTGAGGGTTTGAGAAATCTTAAATCTTATTCTCAATAATCACTAACGGGTTCCAGGCTAAGAATGTCAGTCTCACTGATTTGGCAAAAATTTTACCTTACACCAGCGATTTACTCCCCAGTTGTCATCGTCTTGTTACCCAGGAGCTGCACGAATCTATTACAGCTGTTCTCAGAAGCAGATAATTTCTGCCTCCGCATCAACGCCCAGATGCCAAAATAAGGCCAAAGTGTTCTCAGTGAGTGAACTGTGCTTGCATCTGCAGATCTGGGACCAACCAGCCTTTCCAGAACAAGTCAGTGCAGCCCCTGACCTGTTGTGACTGGCACCTACCTTTTATAGCTGCAAGGGACCAAGATTGTAAGCAAAGATTAATCAGATAAGCATGTCCTGGCTGCAGTTCGAACATAGTTGTAGGGATGCAACACAGGCACAACGTTCAACGGCACTTATCTCCTACCCCAGGCTCTCCTATGCAGGGAGAAAGTCTCTGGGGACCAGCTAATCTGCCTTGAGGACAGATTTGCACCAACAGGGCAGGAGCCAGCAATCCAGAATGAAAATGTACACCTCCCCCTTAACCTGCCATGCTTGTGCTGATGTAAATGCAGGCCCGGGAACAGAGGTGATCTAATGCTTCCCATGCACTGCTGCCCAGCTGGGGACAAGGCGGCAGCTTTGGCTGAAATTGCAGCTGAATTCACCGACTCCAAACAGTGCTGTTTTTCCTAGAAGGGAGTTTTAGTTATGTGATTTTGCACCAGCCTCTCAGTGTCTCAGTGGTCGGCTGTGTAAATTAGTAGCTAGACCATTTTACAAATGTATATTATTTACCCAGCAGATGCTGTTACGGTCTCTTGTGTAAATTCATAATTAGACTATGTACTGCTTTGTGAAAATCCTTTAATAACAAAGGTGCCACTGGGTGCTGAAATAATTAAATCAGCCCATTTGAAACAACACTAGTTTGCCACTTCGACTTGGGTGATATAATATTACACATTCCTGTAAAAACAGCCAGAGAAATTGAGAATGATCAGCTACAAAACATCAGATACAAGGGATAATGTTACCCATTCAGTAGCTTTGGGTTTGGCATGAGTCTAGTGTCACAGTTGAAAAAGTTGCAGCCAACATACCAACAGCACAGACAAAGAACAGATGATCCATCTCCTCTGCCATCTATCATGCACAGCATTGCCAACTCCAGGGCTTTACCAGCACTGACATTTAAAACAAAGTATGTGTCAACCATATTAAATAATATACCAAGCTGTGGGTTATTAAGTGTGGGGTAATTTGACCACAGCAATTAAACTGAGATTAAAGAATGATAAAGGCAATGTTATACGCACTGTTCAGTGGGGTTTTTAGAACATATGGAGTCCTGAATATTTCCAAGTGTGAAAGCCACATCAGATATTAAGGCGCATGTCAAGTCGCAATCAACATCCTCCTCCTGCACCCTCCCTCCCCCCCTCCCCCCCATGAGATGATGCTTTCAAATGGCAATAGTTTTCATTTGGCATATATGCAACCAAGGAAACATCTTCTGACTTTTGTCTCCAGACTGCAGCCCAAGGGACACATTAGCAAAGCAATGCTTTAACATGGTAGAGCACTAAAAACGCATGATTTGTCAGACTCTCTTGCAAGGCAACAGTGAGCAGGCAATCCATGGACAGTCACTGTGAACACAGGCCACAGACTCATTGGCAAACAGTTAATTTTCAGACCAATAAGCCTGGTGAAACACCTACTCTTTCTTCCTCAAAGGGTTTTGTGATTTGAGTCTAATGGGGAATTCGCACATAACCATCTTTTCCGCACACATGAAAGCAACTGTATTCAGTCAAGTTAAATCCACAGAAAACTAAAACCTAAAAGGCATGAGGCAGCTCATCAGCAATCTGCTCTCATATCGCATCTACAGGCATTTCCCCTTCCAACGGGGTGGCCAGACAGAGAAGCAGTTAAGACTCCAGGTCTACAACAGCCAACAAAAGGGGCACTGGAAAATCACGATTGGAATTTCCTATGTATGGCCATATTCCTGCAAGTATTTTATTATTTAGAAGAAAAGACAAACTTAAAAATGAAGGTGAACTCGCATTCCCAAATTACACAGTTACCAAGCATGCTGTGAAAATGTCCTCAGGTAGCTGGGGAACAGACTTGCTCAGCAATTGCAGTAAGCATGGGTCAATTATAACGCACCTAGCTTTAATGTGCACAAATAAAAATCCTAATAAAATGATTGAAGCTCCTAATCCATTTATAAACAATGTCTCTTAGGATGATCCTGATGGAGAGCGCCACCACGGTGCTCCTCATAAATACTTTAGCCTTCCCTCTTTAATATTTCCAGGTGGCTGCCTTTGGGACATCTCTGAAAATTTCAAGTAAACAACATTTCTCTAGTATTTGCTCACCTCAAACCAGAACAATTCAGGTATAGTAAACAGAGGGTTTTGAATATCCATCTGTATTTTAAAAGCCATCCTTCCCAGAAAAAAAAAGCAGCAGAATGGTAAAGAAAATTTCAAAATCAGCTACAGCATTAAAGAAAAATAAAGCAACATTCTAGCAAAACATCTATGCAGAGAAATACATACATTGAGATAAGAGACCCTCCATTTAGAAATGTCAAAAGAACCCTTAAAATATTCCCAGCACTCAATGAAACATAAATGAAAAAAAAAAAAAAAAAAGACTGTGATATAAACCAGTCCACAATTGCTAAAAAAAAGCAACATACCCAGACCTGACAGGATATTGACATTACTAAAAATGTAAACAGCTTGCCTCTTATTTGAAGGCCTTTATACATATTAAAAAGAAAGCACATAAGTAGTTCTGTTGCAATAAATGAGGCTGCTCATATTTTTAAAGATGAGCATATATTTCATTCTAAAGGAAAAGGGAAAAGGGGAGAAAAAAGGAAAGCTTATTTAGCTCCATTGCAGTGATCCCAGAGGAGGGAACTGTCAATGCATGCCCAGCCTCTGCACTAAAACAATTTGAAAAAGTTAGGAAAATAGTTAAAATTCTAGATTTGTATCTTTTTATGTCCTTATCCAATATATAACACTAAATGTATGCCCTCTGCATTCCATCTCCCTTGTTATTGTTTTTGTCTTTCAATGTTACATTCTTTTTCTAATGATATCTATTTAATCTTCTGAATTTAACTTCTCTTCTCTGGATCTTTGACGACATCCCCAACACTACACACCACTCTATTATCCCCAAATGGTATTTCCAACAACCTACAAATTTGCTTTAAAAAGAGATTATTCTAATGTGGAATAAACTGTATTTACCCCTACCAAAGACAAAAGTTATTCTAAGAGAAGAGCACAGAGACCAGAACACATTGGCCACAGAGACCTCTGCAGTCTGAGTCAGACAATCAGACAACTTTTTCCTCTTTGGAAAGTTTCCTCTGGGTTAGGCCACAGCATGAATCTACCGTGATACGAGTATTATTAATAAGGCATCAATCATGAGTTAAGACTTTTTCAAAGGGAAAAACAAACAGAAGAAGTGGTCTCAGAAGTGAAGTTGACTCATCATTATTCAGCAGAATTTCTGAAGCCTTCAGGGATGTTCAAGCCTAGACCTCAGACTCTACAACACCCAGGCCACCTCAGGGCCACAAATAGCCTCAAAGTTCCCCAAAGGGCAGCTCTTTCAACACCTGGGCAGAATTTTTATAAATTATTTGTCCATCTTTACCACCAGCACTGGTACAGGTACTGATTTTTTCCTTGTTATTGTTTCTATGCCCATAGACCATGAGAATGAAACAGACCACAGTAAAAGAAACCAGAGTTTAAAATACTGGACTTAAAAAAAACTTGTCTGTGCTGTAATAACAAATGCCAAATTTCATAGCACCTTCTTTTTAATAACTGAGCTATAAACCTCTCAATAATGAGTCTTGTAATGGAAACGCTAAGCCTCCCTTTACTGCTGTGGCCTGAACTTGCTCCTATAATCAGCTATTTTTATCAGTTAGTTGATTACACCTTAGAAAAATGACTGCTGGCAGCACAAGTCCTATCTCATTAGAGACACTCTTAAATACTCCATTGTGACATTATAACTGAGAACTAAAAGACAGAAGAGCAAAAGAGAGTGAAAGAAAGAGGTAAAGAAAGAATGAAGAGTAAAACTAAGGGGCGAGGGGAAGGAAGAGAGAAATATGTGCAACGGATGGCGATCTCCTGACTTGTCATTTCCAGCTCCCACTAGCAATGTAAGGGGCTGCTTAATGCGCAGCCCCTGCTCAGGCAGGGTCGGGTTTGGCCCCAGGGTCTCTGCCATCTTGCCAGTGTCCTGTGCCATCCTGGAAATGTCAGCAGCTCTGGGCTCCCCAGCGTAGCTACCTGCCTCAGAGTCCTGAGCTCCGTGGGTCAAAGTCTACCACCACCATTACAGGTATTACAAGTTTTCCTTCTTGTTCTAGAAACCTTGTGGATTCCTGATCATTTCTGGGGGTTTTTTTCTTCTCCCTGGTTTCCCTGAAGACTTCAGCTGGCAAATGCTCACCCAGTGTATGGAGTCTGCAAAATCCTAAAGCTTTCTGTGACCCAGTTTGAGATACAAGTGGTATATATTACATACCAGTTTAGCCTATATAGTTTACTCCCTTTCGTAAGCAAGTCATGGGTTTCCTTTAATGTTCTAACTGTGTCCATGGCATGCTGAAAGCCTACATGATTTCCTGCAAACATAACATGTAACTAACTTCCAGCTGTGTTCTCTAGAGAAGCAAAAAAGGACACAGGGAAAACATCAGTAGCAGGTCTTTTCCTGAAAGATCTTTTAGATATACAAGGTGCAATGTGAACCAGAAATAGTGTATCTATTTTCTTCCCTTTGAAGAGTAAACCTAAAACCTTTAAAACTTTGTATTAAAATGCCATTAACAGTATTATCTGTGCAGGTGCAGCTACATATGGAGTATCCCAAGGACATGTCCTTATGTTAGTCACTGGGAGCTGGGGCTATTTCTACCAAAATCCTGCATTGCAATAACTACTTTCACTTAAAGGCAATGTTATGAGGTTGCTCAACAGTGAGATACGATAAAGGGAATCCATACGGCACTTATAATACACTATGACTATGTGCAGACATAACCCTTTGACCTTGAAAAAAGTACAAGTATTTGTAAATATAATTATGAAGAGCACATGGTTGCAACATGGTGACAATATTAAACATGCAAAAGGAAGGACATCCAAAGAAGCTTTTTTGCATGTGCAGAAACTGTACATTGTTTTCCTTGCTAGCATCCCAGGCAGCATCGTGCATATGCAGTTAATCATGTCTTTGTTTATACAGACACATTACAATTATGCTCAAGTTTTTCTAACTCTTCCACATTTAAATAAGAACCATAATGTTGACCATAAGACAGAGACTGTAAGCAGAGAAAACATAAATCCTGTGGATCTTGTTTCAGCTACAAGACGAGGAGGCATTAATTACATGACTTTGTAACCCTAATCTCTCAAAAACACTTTTTAGCACTGTTCTCTTAAAAACTTCAGAATTTAGCCCACTTGCCCCTCAAACAGCTTAGAAATCCTAAAATCTTTTGTGATCCTGCACTGTAGGAAACTTCCTCCTGACTTGAGCAGAGCCAAAATTAGACCCAAAGCAAGCTCTGTCCTCAGCCTTTGCATACAGATCATACTGCATTTCTTCCACTCTTCGGGGACCAAAAGTTAGCAAGATCCATGCCCTTTAAAGACAAGCACTCATCTTCCCAAAGGACTCCTTGTTCCACTTTTGTAGCCCAAAGATGCTGGGAAAATAGGAAAGAACACTAAAGAGACAAGAAGTAGAAATGAGATGACCGTTTTATATATTCAATCTCTACCAGATTCCCTGCCCCAGGTCTCTAATCCCCTCAGGAAAGACCTCAAGAAACATTTCTGCCAGGAAACATATCTTCATGAGAGGGGAATGAGCTTTTCACACACCCACACTGACAGAATACATATTTGTGTGGTTGCCCCTCTGGCAGAGGACCAATTTGTCATGGGTTTAAAAAAAAAAAAAAAAAAAAAAAAAAAAAGAAGAAGAAAGAAAAAAGAAAAGTAAAATACTTTTTTTTTCTTGTGAAGAAATAGAGTAAATTAATCAATGATATAAGAAGGTCTATACAAAAATGCTTTCAGCGAGACACACGTTGCATCCCTCAGTCAGGCAGCCCCATTAATATGAGTGAAGCTGAGCCATCTGCAAAGGTGAGCCATTGCCTCAGAGTTTCGCAGTAAGTATGAGCATCACATCCTTAGCCACAAGGCAAGTATATCACAGGTGTATTCCAGGGCAAGAGCACCGAGGCAGAGAATAGAATAGCATCACTCTTAAACAAAGCTTTTGTGGTTACAGAACAATTATAAGAGCTTTCATAAAACTGCACTGTTTTATTAAGCAGAAAAAGTCTCCTCCACGATGTTGTGAAACAGCAATTCCCGCAAGTGACTGAAGCATAGCCGCTATCTTTTCCTTTTTTTTTCCTTTTTTTTCTTTTTTGATAGCTTTAATTTGCTTGTTCTTTATGTTCATTGGCAGCCCTGCTATAATGTATCTTTACAACCTATTGTCTTAGGTAAGATTATATCAACAGCTCCAGATGGACCACTTTTAAAAATAAATTCTGCTTTCCCTTATCATTGACAGGAATCACATTTACATATTCTCCTGGTGGAACTGATAATGCACCAGATGATTAATGTGCCTCGATGTACTGATACCTGTAGACTGTTTGATCAATGTCTCGCAAAGAAAGTGTCTTTCATTCGGTATGCTCAGAGTCCAAAAACACCCTGTGATTAATGTAACTAAATGTTTGGGGTCAGCTGAAGCTACAGTTCTTGTTCCTGATTCAATATCAAGCTAAAGATAGGTCACAGGAGAGTGGATTAGTCATGTGAAGAAAAAGTCTGAGCGCGCAACTTCAAACTATCTCCTTAAGGGAAGCCACAGAAGAGTTCTAGCATTTTTCAGTTAGTACTCCAGTCATCTGCACCATTTTTCACCTCATTGTTAAACAGAGCAGCCCAACATGCTAAGCCTTTTAATGCCGGGATATTTTCAGTATAAAAATAAGTGGGTTTGATTCAGTCCTTGGCATTGAAGTTTGGATTTATTCAGATTTATTTATTACAGTTAGTGAACCATGAAAATCCAAGTCTCTGAAGTTATTCCCCAAAGAAAGCACTTCTTACACTTGGAAGATAACAAAATGTCTAACGAATGCTAGACCCTTTTCCTAGTTTTACTTGATCAGCTGGAGTAACGCTGACTATTTCTGTTTGTTCTTACAACAGCTGTTTGTGTCTCATTAAAAATAGATAGGAGATATAGGAAGCACGGGGACCCGATTTCACTTCCACTCATACTCCTCTTCTCCTCAAATGTGTAGGAGCTATAAGAGCTATTCAGCCAACAAGAAGAAATGTCTCCTCTATCCACCCTGCCAGCTCTTTTCCCATCTTTGTCTCATTCCAACCACATCCCTGACTAGGAGGCAAGAAAGCAGGCTAAGGAAAGAGACTTTGATGTACACAGTCAGCTGGATCCCTACATGGGGAACTTGGTTGCCTTAGGCTGTCTCTATAGTCATAGAAAGTCCTTGAAATTAGGTGAGATGAATCCAGGCCAAAGTATAGCGTGCTGGGAACAAATAAAGACATCTTGTAGGACATACACATTGGAGCTGGAATGACTACTGATTCCCAGGAGAATAAAGGTGATGTGCAGCTCCCTACATCCTACCTGCTGCTGGACTGCACCTCCCTCTCTTCAGCTCAGTACTGGCTTGCCACTCTGTGAACGCACACGAGTAAATACCATTTACGCTGAAGCTATGTCCTTTTGGTGACTCACATCCTCAGGCTTTTAAATAAGACCTCTATAACATCAGTTGAGGACTGTTTCCTGAGACTGGCTCACATGTGGCTACTGAGATGACTGAAACCTCTCTGCTATCAGACCAGGCGAAAGAAAAGTGCTGGGCTCCTGTGGAGAAGACAGCATGTGACAAAATAAAACACAATGCCATACTAGTAAATATGCCAGGAGAAGGGAATAAGGAAGAAATCATCACATTTTCTAATCCACACACAGTAATTTATCTCTTAACTAAACAATAAGCTATGCTCATACAGAGATTTAGGGCTGAACTGTACGTACCCTCTATGCAAGTGTGCTTGGGAGGAGATACAAGAGAGCTCACCTTTCCTCTCCTCCCATGCGCTCACCTGGGAACAGAGAGAGCTGCTTCAGCTGCTACCACTCCCCCCACCAGGTCCAGACAGTGTCTGCAGGGCAGAGCTGACCTCAGGGACAATTCCACCCCATTTGCTGCCACAGGTACACAGTCGGTGAGAGCGGAAGCGACAGTAACTGTCACAGTAGCACCTCAAAAGCCCAAGAGACGAATCATCTGACCAACCTTCACACACTGCAGAGGCAATGCCTTGGCAGCACACAGGACGTATCCTGAACTATATCCAGCCCCGCCAATCCAAAAACCTCTTCCTATGCCATCCTGCCTCTTATGCTATTCAGTTGCACGGCCAGGCTTCACAAGGCAATCAGTGACAGAGGAGATGATGTCATCTCATATGCAATATCCGGCAGAAAAGAAAGAAATGGTGAGATCCACCCTGAAAACTGCTGGTTTGCAATGTAGCTAATCTTATAAACCACAATGATCTCAAGAGTAAGGCGATGAAAGAGCAGGTAAGGAGATACATTACTCAGGAATTGTCACTTCTCTCCACATGTCCTGAGAACTGCCTAAGACACCACTAAAAGTATAGCCTGGGCCTCAGATTCCTGTGTTGCAAATGAGCATCTCTGCCAGCAAAACCCAGCTTGCAACTTGCTGAATTCTCCACTGACAAGGGCTTCAGCCGCTGACTCCTCGGAACAGCTGATATATTCACATATTGGATAAAGGAAGATGACAAGCCTGGTACCAAGTTTACACTCATGAAACGTAATCAGCTTCAGCAGCATCATTTCTGACTTTCCTTACAGCAAACAAAGGTTTCCAGGCCATGTCTTGAAGTGCAGTGACGCACAGGTCATTCATTACCCTCTTCGTAACATTTTCCTTAAACACAGCTTAATATGGCACTTCATAATTGCACTGTGGACTTACAGCTTTATAACTGATGACAGCTTGCAACTTAAAGAAACTATAAGAAGCTCTGAGATTGTATTTATTATTCAAGAAATACTCAGGACTAATAATTGTATCCTTAATACCAATAGAGCTGCAAAAGTTAATGCATGGAAAATAACTATTATGAAAAATATTATCGATAATTTTAGGAATAACGTACATGCATAATGAATGAATTTTGCCCAGCGGTAATAGCTTGCATCTTGGCCTGATTTAGTATGGAGAAACTCTGCATTATAATGAAAGGCAGAATTATCACATAGTATATCTGCTAGCTTTATCACGGCTTGGTAGGATCCTAAAACTGTCATCAAAATGTTAAAATTACACTCACTTAAATGATCTCTATAATACAAAACTATGTGCATGTGGATTTATTGCCCTCAGAATAATGTGAACAACTTCACCATCACTGATTTGTAAAACATTAATTATTCTGCTGTAAAGATATACGTCAAAATAAAACAAGATGGCACTTTAAAAGAGGGTAGGCTTGAGGAAGAGACTTTACCAAATATGCTGTCTCGATTTTAAGCATGGATGAAATTATTTATTTGTCATTTGAAAGGTTTGGGGTTTTCCTATTTAATTTCTTGGGTGTTTTTGTAAATGACACTGGCTTAGGCTACTAAAGCATAAAGGATTTTTCATTTCTGCGAAATAGATTTGATTTGGTTTTTTAAATGCCACATTGAGAAGTTAAATGTGACTTCCTTGCTTTGCGAAGAAGTTCAAGTTATACAGTGCAATCGATCCCTGAGGAACGACTTAAGAGCATGTTTCTCTTAAGAGAGTAATTCTGCCTGCACATACCCAAATCAAATGGCATAATAAAATGGAGTTGCTTTACAGACAGAATAAATGTATTGGGAAAATGTGAATGTTCTGTACACACTGTTATACTTAAGTTTAGCGTAGACAATATATGCTCAGCACAAACAATTACATCTCTAGCAAGGTTCTGCTACTATGTTAGGGATTTTATTGCACATCACCAGTAAATATGCTTTTCATCATCAAATACCATTTAATTGCATACAATGAGTCTTATTAATGCACAATATAGCAGTGTTTTAAATTATATGGGCCCATAATGGATTACATAAAATACGAACGCTGTGTTGTTCATCCAAACCTTTCTCCTTATACTTCAGGCTTACCAACATTATTTAATTAAAACTATTTGTTAGAAAGAATAAATCTAATCTAGCCTTATCTTCAGAGAGACTTCAGTGTAGCCTTTAAGGTCCTGATTATGCAAGGATCCCTCTACCCTTTTACACTTCGTTTTAAGGTCTTAGGTTTCTAAGATTTTCACACTCAGAATTCAGCCAACACAAACATTTGCAGATATAAAGACCAGAACAGAAAAAAACAGCTCATACACTAAGTGCCTTCCTCCATCTTGCATGTTAACAAATTTAGTTAACTAATTTTATAATGGTGACAAACCTATAAAGCAATATATATAAAGTGCTGGGAAACGGGAAGGAGGCGCATGTATGTGCATATATTTTGCTTGTTTAGTAGCAACAAAATAATAATAAAATTAAAATAACATTCCGCAGGGGAATTCTCATGTTACCACCCTCAATAAAATCCTGGAGGAAAAGTCAATCTGATAGAATATTACTAATTATTTATTGGCTGCTATTATTATATTATAACCCTCAGATATATTTGCAGGGTCCCTGATCCAGAAGCCACGAAGTTCTCTAGTTTTTCCACCAACTTCAAAGGGTTTTCACCTCTCTGCCTTGCTTTTATAGGACTAGGGCCACTGTGAATCCATGAATAGGCTGTAAACCACTCCTCAACTCCATCCTAGTCCAAGTAGGATTTACCTAATATCCGCTAACAGGAAATTTTTCCGCTTCAAAATGAACTCAGTTCTGTTGCAGCTCATTAGAAGTGCTATCCTTTTTTTCACAAAATGCTCAATTCTATAAAATCCAACTACATTTCTCTTTAAAAAAAAAGAAATAAGATAAGCATCTCTGCTGTATTCATCTCAGGCAAATTAGTTTCTTCAAAAACACATGAGTATATTGGGAGAAACATTTGGAAATGATTGCTGAAGAGGAAGGTTGCATGGGGTACATCTTCTAAGACATTGAAGAATGGAAGCAAATGGGAATGAATGAACAAATTAATGATTAAGGAAGATTTTTTTTTTTTATTTATGCTGGAAGCTCTGTCCAGCTTGGCCTCCCAGGTTCGAGCAATCTTTCACTGTCAACATATGCCATGAGATTGATTCAATTAAGATTAGCGGCACTAGGGAAAAAAAGTGGCATGGTTTACTTTTGATTAGTATTGTCTTTCCTCCCATCTCACGGTGGCTGTGACCCCTACAACCAAGACAGTTTAAATATATTAGATGATGAAAGTAAATCATTTGTCCAGTATGTATAAGCACAAGAGGAAATAAGCTTAATCACCACTTATATTTTAGATGCTTTTATATCTTTGTGAGGATTCTCCTCTCCATTACACATATTGAATTTAATTTACTTATGATTAACTCTTACTTATATCTAAAACAGTGGCAATGGTACAGTGCTGGAAAAAAGGGGCAGGGTGCTGAATACAGTTTACTGCATGAAGTAGTGTAATTCCCAATATAATTACCTTTGAAGGTGGATTAGTTTCTATCCCTCCTGCATGTGAAGTGCTTTAAGAGCATATAAAGGACACTTAGTTTCCATATCGCACATTAGCAGGTAGATTACATTTGAAAATTAGCTAGATATTCAGGGTGTTCATCCCACTGCTGTCACTAGCACAGCCTACATTTTCTGCTGGTACAAATGGGATAAACTGCCTTGAAAACAATGGAACAGAGTAGATGAGAATTTGACTGAAAGCCTGGGGTTTTTTTTCCTTACACCAGAATGAAGAAGAAAGTTAATTCTTATATTATCCATTCTAGAAAAAAATGTTATGGCATTTTTTTCTATTTTTCACAGTCTCCTAGGACACAGAAAGATGAAATCACTTAAATCAGGCAGGTATCCTAGGCTTCATGGTAAGGAACAACATTTGTTAGTGTGGTTACATTTTTGTCATTGTATCTAAAGGCTTTTTTCAGTTCAACAGAATACACACTAAATTTAGTACACAGTGTACATAGGTACGATGCCTTTACACTTCTAGAGCTATCATTAAATTAAAGGTTAATTAATACAGTTATTTTAATGAAAAAAAAAAAAAACCAAAAAAACCAAAACAGAAGAAAACCCAAAATCTGACCTCTAACTACCATAACAAAAAAATCTGCAGACCAGTATTAACAAACAGTAGCTTTCAGGAACATTGTCTTGGCCAGCAAAGGCCTGATTCTGACGCAGCAGGGAAGTTTCTCCTAACTTATGCTAAGATTTCAATCATGGCACAAAGGTTTACTTAGTAAAAGGTACTTATTTGCACTCCCAGTGTTTTATAGCAACATATATAAATCACTAGGGCTTTTTCCTGAGATACCTGGGGCAGGATCCTTGTCTGGATCCATGCCAGATAACACTGGTCGAGGGTTGATGGGTAAAGGACACGAATGTAGCCTTTTATCTTTGCCCCAAATTCATATTCCAAACCAGTCTCAGCAGTGAGTGTAATGAAATCAGAAGTCTCAGTTCGGTCCCTAGTGGCATTAGTTCACATTATAAAATCATTACACATCATTTGACAATGTTGTGCACTGTTAGCATAGAGAAGAACTTGTTCTGTGTCTCTGGGGGGGGCAGTCCCCACAGAAAAGATCAGGTTTGTGTGTGATGAGGAGGTGCGGCGAGGAGTGCAGCTGGCTGGTTGATAATGAGCACTTTGATGTTTAGCGTTTTTAGTCCCTTAACACTCATCAAGACCAATATTTGTCAGAATACAAAGAGGGGAAAAAAGTCAAATTGTTGTTTTCTAAAAGGGCGACTGAGTAACATTTACCTAGTACAAGTTTAAAGGGAAATTCAGATGTTGGAAAATACACGGAATCTATTAAAACACCTTTGTCTACTGCTATTCAAAACATCTTTGACTATTGCTATGCCGGAACTTCAATGTAGAAATGTGGACGTTTTCCTATTTCTTTTCTTTTTTCCCTTTTAAAGGCAGGTTTACAGCATAACATCTGATCTCATACACTTGTCACCGTGATACTCTCCAAAGGCCCTGAAAGACAATGGATCCTTCCAAGTCAAGCAAAAGAGCAAACGTTTGCAGACTTGGTGTCTAACTACGCGTCTGGGTGTATAGGAAAACACAGGGAAGACAGAACATGCCTCAGTTCACAGCCTCCCCAGCGGACAGTGGGCTGTTTGTAGCCCACGTGCACAGCTTGCAACAGCATATCTTTAATTAGTAGGAAAGAATCCTATCTTCAATTGTAGTTGAAGAAATAAGTCTCTTTGCAGGCCACAGAGCATGCTCTTTCTCAAGTGAGATGAGCTGCAATTGTAATTGGAATATAAAGAAGCAAGGACAAATCACTAAGCAGTTAATTAGCTCTGCAGTTTTAGTTAAAAGCTCTGTTGGCTTTTCAGTCATGGAAAAATCACCATTCCCAAGAGCATGGCTGGAATTATCTGGCCAGCTATTAGAAAAAACCCAGTCCCCAGGGGTCACCTAGAGCATCATGACTGCAAAAACTAAGGATGGTGAAGTCAGGTAAAGCTGGGTGGAAGCTGTCGATTAGCTACAGCATGAGTATTTTCTCATGTGTCGGTCCCATGATGACTTCAGTGACTCAAGTCAGGACCAGACAGTTGTCCTGTCTAAGCCACGTGCTCCTGTCCTCTGCCTCCCTGCTCCTCCAGTGGGGTGAAATGGCTGGGGTGGGGGGTGTCAGACAGGAGCCAGGGCCAGGACCATGCTGGGGAAAGAGGAGAGGAGCAGCTGGACAGGTCTAACCACAGCAGAAACACCACCTTGCTAAGGTACATATTGTACAATCTTGGCTCTGGCCTACCGTAAGCATTACATCAATTTAAGTAGACTGCAAGGCCTATTGTCACATTCATTGACAGAATAGAGGACTTTGGGTTAGAAAGTATAAGTCTGGATCTCAGTGGTAGCCATCAGCCTAGGGCCCACAAAAGCCATGGCTCAGGCCTTGAACATCATTAGCTTCTGGATTTGGAGGCATTTTCATTAATCAAATTGCACTTCCTTCTATGTCATCAAATTCTCAAGTTCTCATTTTATTTGGGCTTTTGCCTCATTTTCATGATTTTCTGTGAAACCAGCATGTCATGGTTCACTTTTACTTTTAAGACTAATGTTCTGTCACAGTATCAGTACTCAAACAGCCTGGGTTTTAAATAGAGCACCACTTACACTGATACAATAAAATCAGGAGACCTAATGATACTAGACATGCTTTAGGTAACTATAAGCAGGTTTATCTACTTCAGTGTAAATATTTTCAAAACAAGATTAGGGAAAGATGTTAAAGAAATGATT
>NW_009259531.1:2720516-2728429 GCF_000687185.1 Egretta garzetta | reverse complement strand
TGCTTCTCTGGCAGCTGTAGTCTGGGGGGGCGGGGGGGCGGAGAACCGGGTCCTGGAGGTATCTGGCTTCATTCACCATTCACCCTTAACTGGTGTAACAGTTTTATGGCCTTTCCCTAATGATCACCCATTGTGTAGTGGATTGCCAATCAAGGATCACTTAACGACAAAACAGAATAATTTAACCCCTATTCAAATGACAATGCCCAGAATTGCCCACGTAAATGTCTTGACACAACAGAAAGTTTTTCAGCGGAATGAGGTAAATAACATTAACAAGCTATTATCCCATAGCGCTTCCTCGCCAGTTACAAAAGGCTGACCTTTGAGCTTTGACCTTTTCCTTTGACCGATGGCGTCCATTATAACATTTGTGTTAGTCATTTAAAACCGCAGGTGTAGCCACTTACAATACCTAATAAAACGTGGAGGCTTCAAGGAAGGAGAAACACCGGCTCACAGCAACAAACCCACAAGAATTCGGGAGGGCATCTCAAAAGGCTTAATGTCTCCTACTTCTCCGGCAGCAGTGGCAGGCCTGACAGAGCACCCATCCCACTGAAGCTGACTTCTGTCAACCTCTGGAGCCAGCGCCAGAGCTGGGCACATCTGGTCAGCAGCTGGCTGGGAGCATCCTCACCTGCACAACTGGGCTGCACCTCTGCCCTTCTCCTGGCATTGTGATCTCAGCCTTTCGGATACTGATTCTCACCAAACACCTGGCTCTAAGGTCATTTTGGAAAATGTCACTTGGGTTGCTAAATCATGCAGACAGTCTTAAAAAAAAAACTAAAAAAATATCACATTGCACTGCTGTATGTAAGTACCACCAAGGAACGAGGGTGCATAGGTAGTGTGCTCATCCAGACAAGGAAAGTTAACAGCCTCACTTCATTTAAACAACTGATCATCACTTAACTTAAATGACCGTTCATAAGCTCATGAAAAAGATGAAACAAAGTGGTTGAGCATGATGGCAAGAGGGGGGAATTGCTGGGCAGGAGGTCTGTAAGGACCTGCTGCCTCAGTGGCATTTCTTAGAACAGACTTAGAAAGAATTTTTGAATCAGGCACAACACCTAAGGAACTGCAATAGGCCAATGGGCATTTCAGGAGCCACACAGAAACTAAAATTAGTGAATGCATTGCTTTCGTTAAAGCACAGCCTGGGGTTTACTGAGCTGATGCAGTGTACAAGGAACTGCTCTGCACCTCCTTCCGTGTCTTTGAAAGTGAATGGGAAGACAGCTTGCGTAGCATTGGCAGTACCTGCTACGCAGTTCCAGGACAGCAAGGGAAGCACCTTGCAGCTTCCCTGTCATCTTTACACTTTTTATTTTTTTAACTAAAACCAATTAAATGTAAGTGCAAAAATAAGTAAAATATTATTAATTTTTATTTGAAACTTTTAAATAGAATAGTTTCTGTCATTCTATGACTCTTGTGTTCACTTCCTAAACACATTCAAATTATTTGATTCCACTGTTCTTCACAGAAGGTGAAATGAAAAGGCAAATCAGTACAACACGACCACTTATTGGAACCAGATTTTACATTGCACAGTACTTGTAAGACTCGCCTTACAAGAACAGGCACAATATCTTTTGATTTATCCGGACACTCCGAAACAAGCCACCTACATTCCAGATCAAAGTTTCAAAATCATTCAGTGAGAACAACATGCACAATATATTTTTCTAGTAATAAATTTAAAGAAATTTGAACAGGGTTGTAGATATACTGCAATTACCAAAAGAGGGTAAGTTGATAGAATAAATTGTTCACTTTGAATCATTCATGCAGCTCTACTTTAAATAATTGAAATAATGACTTTGTTACTGTTTCAAGTTGCAAATAACATCTTAAAAAGTTTTTAGACATTTTTAGATAATTAGTATGTAACAGAAGCTACTCTAATGTAAGCAAAAATTTGCAAAATTGAGAAATAAAAAATTATTATGAATGGCTACTGAACATCGCCAGCCTTGAGGGGAATTTGGGAATTCTAAACCTATATTGTTTTAAAAATTTTTTTTTCTTTTGCCATCTTTTCTAACAATGCCTCACAAAAGCAGACTGCATGCTGACCCTATCAGAAAGGGCACACAGATTGGCTCTTATATTGATTACTCTCTTACAATACTATCGTCACATGTACGTAACTATTATGAAAAAAACAAAGCTTCATACCTAATAACCAACCAGGTAAGTCCTAAAGACCTGGTTATGGAAACCCAAGCCAGAACTGGAGATGGAGTTCCTGTCATGGTACATAAATACTCAGTAATTCAAATTAAACCATCTCTCTGCAATGGCAGAATGGATGCCAGGGATCTAAATGGGGATCAGCAGACCTGCCCTTTTTAGTCACTACTTTAAATAAAGGACTAGTCAGGAGCACCCAAAAGTCTATGCACCCTCAGCACCTTATCTGAATGAGATGGTCTTTATCATGAAAAAAGACACAAATCCATCTTCATGCTAAACACATTTCTGGCAAGTTCAGTAGAGATGACAAAGGAAGAAAGAAGGATATATTTTTTTTCTAAGAAACGGGACGTGTGTTCCCAGGCAGGCATGTCACTGCCTCTGTGCTTCCTCTGCAAAAGAATATATTGCAGCATTAGAGCTACCAGGCCAGCTGGGCCAGACACAGTTCCCACGCAGAACTCCCAGCTGCAATCCAGTTAGTAAATCTGGACCTTACTAATGTACCGCACACGATGAAGAGAAGAGGAAAAAAAAAGGCTACAATGCAATGGCAGCGCTGACTGATTCAAGACCAAGCGCTGCCCACAGTTGCTGGTGTAAATGTATCAGTCTCCAGTAAGGAAAGGAATCCCACTGTCACTGTTTTTTTCCCATTTTTCATTAGCTTTCTTGTGTTTAACATAAAACACGCCTACATAATGTACCAGCAATAATTGCATACCTCACAGAATAGGTTGGATACTTCAAATAATTGCCTACAGTATCCCCAACATGATTAGCGAAGAGCAGATGGAGAAGAACAAAGAAAGTTTTTAAAGAAATCTACGTTTATTCTATAGGTGGATGTCATTTAGTTTTGGAATACATATATTACACACATCTATCTATATATATATACACACACACAGCATGTACATTGAAGAAGTACTTTTTTTTTTTTTTAGGCAAAAGAATCACCAGAGAAGTTTAGGGAAATACCAAATACTCAAAATCACTGAAAGCACCCTAGCTTCACTACAAGACATGCACAAATCACTCTCTCTTCTAATTAGGGCCCTCTCCATGTCCCCGGAATCCCCTGTTATGGGTTATTTATGCTATCTAGTGTCAACCGCAAACACTGGGGGTGAAGCCCCATGGAGCAGCGCTCCAGCCTACTGCCAGGTGAGGACACCTATCCTCACACATGGGTCTGACGTTGTCTTATCTCGGGCCTTTTGCTGTTGACATTTGCCACCAGTTCAAAACTTATTACATACACCATCTCTGTTTAAATTTACGGGTATGTTTTAATTAACAGGGGAAAAAGTGTTTATCACCTTCAAGCAGCGCTAGGGTTTCAGGCATTTGTTATCTCTGGTGTGAAATTTCGGTGGATGAGGACCAGCTCTTCCCACGCTGCAGCTGCGGGCCAGTGGCCAGGTGGGGGGAATGGGAGTGGGCCCGGGAGCAGCCTGGCCCGGCAGGGGGGCGGGCTGGGGAGCAGGGCTGGGGAGCAGCCTGGCCCGGCAGGGGAACAGGGCTGGGGAGCAGGGCTGGGGAGCAGCCTGGCCCGGCAGGGGAACAGGGCTGGGGAGCAGCTGGAGCTGGCAGCCGCCGGGGCCTGCAGGAGGGCCTGGGCCCATGCTGCAGCCTAACCAGGACCCCGCTACCACGAGCACACCAAGCACATCTGCCTGGGCTGTGGGAGCTGGGCCCATGCGACCAATTCCACGTTAATGGCAAAGAGTTTAATTGTGAGTAAACGACGCCACGTTAAGGGGCAGCAAACACAGCAGCAGCAGCAGCTGAAAGGCCGAGCGTTCAAGCACAGATGTGGCTGCTCCCGTGCCTTCATTAACAATCCCGAGGCCGGAACACCCACCCATGGGCTCGCAGCCCCCCAGGCCCCGACACCAGGGCCCTCAGCCGGGAGGGAGGCGCTGCCCACCGCAGGCCCCAGGCGCCAGGAGAGGGAGCAGGGTGGGAGCATCAGCTCCAGGAGCTGCATCAAGCAGCACTCAGCACTTGCTAAGCACCTGCATTTTAAAATAACAATATAATATAACAATATAATATAATAATATAAACAATATAATAATATTTTTTAAAATAACAACCTGTTCCTTTCTTTAAAACTGCTGACGGACTAAATGTGTACCTCCCGCACCCACAAACACATAGACCAGGGCAGCCTGGCTACAGACGCTTTGGGAACAAGGATTCGTAGTCAGGAATATTTACCCAGATTCTGATGGCCCTTGAGCAAATCGTCTCAGCTTCCCGATGCTAAGCCTGAGGGAGTCGGAGCAGTTCCCACTGTGGCCGCCATGCCTTAGCTTCCTCCTCTGCAAAGCAGGAAGAATCCCCGTTCCTGTGAGCAGGAGGCTGTGGGGGTTATCTGCAGATCCCCTGAAACGGTAAAAAAAAAACCCCACACCAGGTGAAGGGGGAGATACCAAGTTCTTGTTCATCGTTTTGTTTCTCCATTTTCCCTTTACTCCCATTCTCATTGCTCATTGTTTCCAGCTGACATAAAAGTGACAGCCTATATTAAGACAGCAGCAGCTGAAGCATCAGTAAAGTCAACATTGTTATATGCCATTAAGAAATCTGCTGTTTGATGATGCACGTTTACCCCTCCAAGAAACGCCTTAGGAAAATGCAGCCTCTCCTGAAGGGGAACCAGTATGAGGTGGGTGGGCTTCAAAAAATGCTTCTCTGCATGATATCCAGTAGGAGAATCCTTTTCAAAAACAGTGAGATGGATGAGCTGTCATCAACCCGCTTCATACCCTGCTTTGCAGGACACTCATAAAATGGGGAAAGGACAGTTCTGGTTTGCTCAACACAAGATAAAAATGCACGAAAGGTGATTGACGTGGAGAAACTGGAAGTGTGGTAAACTACTGGAAACATACGCTTCTGGAAGCACTGATCTGCTAGAATAACTCAGTCGTGTGTATCCTCTAGTTGCTGAAAGACTAACTACCGCTTTAAAACAATTGAAATCCCTATATATTGTGAGTATAAGCTTTTAATTAATTTGCCATATTACATGTATCAACAGCTAGACAGAAGCGGAGCTTAACAGCAATTTATCTTCAATCTGCTTTTGAAGCCAACAAAAATATTTCTTCATTTCACCCTGCTTTTGACTCATGATATAACTAGAAGCAAAAGGGCCCAAACCACTGCTGGCATTAACGTCACAAGAGGTGTAACCTGGTTTAAATCAGTGGCACTGGCTCTCCTGTGTGCCAGCAATAAAGTGGGATCCCTGTCTTCACTTGTGTCACTCTGCAATTAAAAGAATTTGATGTAAAAATAACTATGAATGAACTCCTGAGACTCTCACTTTCACATGAAAAGACAGGGGCAACAGCCCTGCATGGTCCTGAGGCTGTGTTTTGACTGCTAGGCAGAGACCTTCCCCCCTTCTGGTTAGGGAAAATTGACTGTGCTCTCTCATCAAAGCTACATGCACTGTGCAAACCCCACACAAACATTCCCACCGACGTGCTGCCACTTCCGAAACCACGGTGGAGCGGGAGCCTCTGCTCCATGCTGACAGCAGCTCCCTCCCACAGCGCAAGCCATGGAGGAGGCAAGGCTCCAGCTAGGCTTCTCATCCTCCAGTGAGGAGGACACTCACCAGTGCTACTAGCAGTGTAATCAACCGGAGAGAATGAGAAACAAAACAAAAAAAACCAAACCAACCACACCACCACAAAAAAAAAAAAAAAAAAAGCCCACCACCAATGCGTGCGGGAGTAAAGGGCTTCCCCACTTAAGCTGTCTAGGTTTTTCTGTTGAGATTACCACCAAGAATATTACCAGGGTTTTGTGCTGGTGTACACAGGCACCACCTACTTTCACTTGACCATTGCATCAGCATTATACTAACAGGGCTCTTAGCCTAGGCTTGATGTGAGCAGGTAAACAAGGAATTCCCTCTATCTTTTGCCATTCAGCCCCATATGAGCATTAATAAGGCAAATCTCAAAAATCCAGACAGTCAAACCTGAGGAGTGGTTCCAGAAGGGCAGAAATCTTCAAGAGAGGCTCAAGCGATAAGAGAGACAACCTTCCCGAGACAGACGGGCCATATTTATATTCTCCAGTTTATTCAGTCTTCCTCTGATTATTTCATTAGCTCTTCACTTTTTAATGAGCATAATCCCACAACTCCCTGAGCATGCACGCTACACAGCCTGTCCCTAGAAATTATCTCCCCCTGCCTTTTATAAAAGCTCTCTCACAAACAGCCTGCTCCATGCCATACACACGTATCCATGTAACTAACACAATTTGCCAATTTGCCAAAGGGCAGAAAACCTCTAAGCTGCCTTTATTTGCCGTGGTGCTGAGTGATCTCAGCCCCAGTGCCTACGAGTCAAGCAGTGAGCTGTGGGGAGATGCCACGCTGCAGCTATGCTCCCCTCAGCTGCAAGCAGCAGAGCTGCCATCTTGCTAATCAGCTTTAATTTAGCTGTCTCACAGCTTCATAAGTAAATAAAGACTTACTTAGCGTCAGAAATATCAGTATTTAACCGTAGAGTTAAAAAAAAAGGGGGGGGGGGATGGTAATTAAAAGAGTGCCACAAGTCACAGCTCTCTGCAATCCTAACAGATTGTAGGGTTTGCCTTTTTGAACCTCTCAGCACGTTTAGAAACTTGAGTAAAACAACAAAAGGTGTTAATAGCTTTAAGGGGAGCACCATGCTGATAGATTACCCATTATGGTTATCCACTCACAGCGAAATGGCAAATAGGTTTGATCAATTCGATTTTAATGTAAAGTGGAACTTGAAAAAACCAGCAATGAGCCAGGAGAAGACCTTTTGTTGCTAATATGTCTGAAAAAAGCACTTAATTGAGGTCATAATAATATTAGCAGTTATCACCATCAATAATTCAGCCTTATTTATTACTACACGGCAAAGTTCTGTCAGACAGGAATCGGTCGGGCTTTGTTATACATGTTAACATGAAGCTAGCTGTTGGGTGATTGGTATATATTTCACCAGCTGCTCAAAACTGCGGGATAGCAAGAACTAATGATACTCTTTCTTGGTCCTCGCATTACCCAATAGTTAATTTGCTGGATGCAGAAATATACGTTACAAATATAATAGTCCCACATAAAGTATGCGTAATAAAAAAAGCATTATATCTGAAACAGCTCCTGACTAATCTTGCCTGAGCTATCTGTCATAAGGAAAACAATTTCAATTCCTGCATGATTTAGTACTCCTGTGGCAGGAGAAACATAAATTCTGCCTCTTCACACAGTTCCAGTCACCTGTGATTAGTTATCTTTAAAAAATCTAAACGAACGCATAATTGTACAATTATAGATGCTAAGTCCAGTGTTAAAATTTAAAATGTATTAGTCTCGTAAAATGCCTCATTAATCTCTGGGTCTTAAAGGACATACTTGTCCAGTAATGAGCCAAATGCAGGAAATATGTGTGTGACGGTGGATGGGGGAATTTTAGCTCCTAAGGATTTAATTTTTTTTTAACCTTGGAATCGTTTTGTTCCTGCAAAATCTGTTTACCAAACACAGAGAAGTTGTCAGTGACAAAGTCAGTAGTGGTTCTCTGGCCATTAACTACGGAAACAGGCTGGTCTGAGGAGGCTGGTTTCTCCTTACAGACGATACTGGTGGGTTTTATCAGCTGTACAATCAGCGGCTGGCGGTGCAGCCGGGCAGGTTG
>NW_009259531.1:2684921-2719915 GCF_000687185.1 Egretta garzetta | reverse complement strand
CACTGCACGCACATCTGGATTCATAGGTCTGATCACTGCCCAGCACATCTGGATTCACAGATCTGAACCTCTTGATCCTGCCCAGGTAACAGCTCCAGACTGGGCTGCGCAGCGGATGCTCCGGCCAATTTGAATGAGAAAGGTGGGGTTCTCTGTTGTTTAAATGGACAAGCAACTGTCCAAAACGATTTTAAACTGTGGACCACTATTGTTTACCCTGGAGCTTAAGTGGATGTGGGGTTTGGGGGGTGGGGTGGGGGTGGGGGGTGTGTTTCCCCCCTAATTCTTTCCCTGAAACAAAAGTTATCCTCAGGCTCACCAGTCTGGCATGCAGTTCATGACAAGAACAGGGCAGCGCTCAGCCAGTTTGTACCGAGCTGCCAAAAAAGGCTCCTCTTCTCCCCTAGCTGGTGGGTTGGTTTGGGGGTTTTGTTGTTTTTAAAGAGCGTGACATTTTAAAAGTTATTAGAGCATTAATGCTGCTTTTTAATGAATGCAGCTTTATAAAACTACTGATATGGAATTAACATAAGTTTTCCGCTGAATGCAAGTCTCCGGGTTTTTTTTCCTATTTTACTATCCATTACTTCATTAAATCAACACTGAAAAAGACTAGCCTTGCCAAATTTCTCACTGCACATTCAACTGTTTGCCCATGACAGTATTTGAATGTGCTTATTATTTCTAGTAAAGCCCTTATCATTTTCACTGTGAAATTTAAATCACCCTGATCCAACTCTTCTTAGCTAAAGTCAGCTTTATCAACCACAAGAGATGTGGGATTTTAAAAAGATCTGAGTAAATTCACATTGTTTGGATAAACTCATTCAGGGGGTTCAGCAAATGAAAGCTGAAATAGATATGTATTCCAAGGAGGTTATGGACTGCTCAAAACCAAAGAAGTTAAAGCATAATTCAAAAAAAAAAAAAAAAAAAAGAAAAAGAAAAAAGTTAATAGTATCAGTATCTTCTTAATGAGAGCATTCACAGCCCAGGTTTTGAACTGGTATTTCTGCACCTCCACAATAATTCAGGTGAAAAGTAAAAAAAGGTTAAACTTTTAACACAAAAATATATTTTTTTCCCTCTACAATCCACTCTGCTACGTTATCCGGTCAGTGTTGTGCTATCAAAAATGTTAAGGGCTGCATTTATGCGTTATCCCACAATTTAAGTAACTGTGTATCATGTATATTTAAAACCATCTCTCTGTAGTTTTAATTATCTCAGTCTGCAGGGACAAAACGCAGCTCCCATGCCTGAGACCGAAATGAAAGTGCTGCACGCTGACAGCTAAGATGTCTGTCCTAGCTTGTTGAGATTTCCTGTAAAATTTGCATTGAAAAGGCAGCTTTAAATATACTTAAAATAAAAAGAGCATTTGCATCTAATTTGCTACACTTGCAGTATTAAAGTTTTATCTGAATAAAGACATGTCAAATGGATTTATATAGTTAAGCTGATAGCTTTTAAAGTCAACACAGTAACATCAGCTAAATTCAACAAAGTAATGGCAGCAGCTAATGGCATTTATTAGTTTATCATCATTTACTTAAAAACCATAACGCAGATCATTTTATTTTCACATTACTGTTTGTGATTCTTTGACTCAGTTTGTATTGATTCCACAAATTATGGCAGAAACTGACATTTATCTAAGAGTTTTCCAAGCTATAAATGTTGGCTTTAGTGGGAAGCAATTGAACACTTGCCACACAATGGTTTGAGCCGTGCTAGAAACAACAATCTTCAAATAAACACGTTTGGCAACCATTTTAAAATACGATTGTTGCTTGTCTGATAATGACAGAAGGGTTTTTGTTCCTGATAAGGCTCTTATTACAAACCACTGCCTATGTAATCTACGGCTTGATCACACGAAGTGCTAAGCACATTCACCCCAACCCAGCAAAGCGCTGAAGCATTAAGCTTTGTTTTAAAGATATGCATAATAGCGAGCGAGTCTTTTTACAGTATTTGTCTTCTGCAGATGTCAAAGAACTTCCCAAAAGAGATCATCCCTGTTTACACAGAAGGAAACTGAGGCAGAGAGAATCCAAATCAAACCCAATTCTGCAGTGGGACTTGATGCTGCGAGTCCCAGATTTGTGTTCTGCACGTCATGTTTTACTGCCACCTTATGCTCCTGTTGACTTTGAAGTGTCAGCATCACTTGCCCAGACTTCAGTGGAGCTGCTTGCCAAAAGCACGTGCTTATGATAAAGATTGCCGAAGGGGCCTGAACTTTACAGAACAGTCTCTTGACTGTAAGCCCATGGTAAAAAGGAGGGTTTATGAATTATACTTTTAGTTCTGCTATAGCTCCCTGTTTCCCCCACTTCTTAATAATAATTACCCAGACCTAAAAATTTACCAGAAAATACTAAGCAATATTTTATTGCCACCATAAAAACTAGGCACCCACACAGTTTGATTTGTAAACATTTTGGGTGCGGACAGCTACGTGTCATCACTCAGTTTTACAACTGCATTTGAAGATGACATCAAAAGTTTCCAATCATGAGATCTACTCTCCTCCTCAGTGACATCTACGCCCGTTCTTCAGTGGAAGGAAAAAAACCAACCGAGTTGGAGATAGGGTTTATTTTCAGAACTATGCATGGAGGCCAACATTCTTGCTAACGGGAGGCCCATGTCTGTTTCCCTATGCCATATCCAAAACCTTTAATTCCAAAGAGAACACCAGCTTGTCTCTCTCTCTCTTTTTTTTTTGTTTTGTTTTGGTTTTGGTAGCAAGGCTGTATTCCCAAGAAAAGTGACAATCACAGGTCACATTTAGCAAGAATTTGAAATGATCGTGCTTTGTTCATGCCATTTATTATAATTCTCCCATACCAGTGGGCTTTGTTCTACTGTGTTCTCACCCTGAACTCTGGCTTCTATTTCATTACACATTTGTAATTTCCTATCCCTGGGCTGAAGAGCACAAGCCTCTGGCTCGCTAGAACAGCCTGAGACAGCTGGAGCGATGGATTCTGAGGCACAGCCATCCTTCTTGAATCGCCATCTCACAGCTGGCCAACTTTCATATGCGTAACTGCTGGATCGGGCAAAAAGGAGCGAGGAGGAACTAAAAATTGTATTGGCCTTCACTTGGAGCCCCAGTCTGACCTCATTCAACTCAACAGGAATTCTGTTCTTATTTTAACAGCAGCTGGTTCAAGCATTTATAAGGTTTTATTTTATTGAAGATTACTAACGAAAAACTACTGCAAAAAGTTATTTGGGGGAAAAAAATCATTATTTCTTTTGCTGTATAGGCTCTCTTCCTTCAGCTCGAGGAACACAGTTGCATATTTTACAGCTATTTCAATCATGCTGGACAGAATGACAATCCCAGAAGTTTCCATTGTGCCACAGAGACAAGGTGCTTGGGGCTGGAGGGGAGGCAGTGCCTCTAGCAAGACTCCTCCAGTGGAGAATATTATGGCACAAGTATTCTGAAACAAAAGCCTAGAACTGGGTAACTACAGCACTGCAAACAGCATCCATGTTTAAGAAGTAGGGCAGCTCAAAGGAGGAGAGAGAGTTATATTCAAAGTCAGAGAGAGAGAAAAAGCAACCTCTTGGTTTTCATCCAAATGCAAATAGAAAGCCAAAGCAGCTGCTGAAGAACTGGTTCCTGCCAGCTCCACCTGAGAAACAGGGATTTTGCACAGTAGCAGTTAGAGCCTCCATATGGCTGTGAGGTACAGCCCCTAAGCAGTTTAGTTTGACCTGAAAACCCTAGGGCATGGGAGAAGTTTCCCATGCCTGATCACAGACACGGGCTGGAGGAGCCATTCTGAGCACTAATCCCCCTAGAGTAACATGAAGCGGAGCAACCTCACTAAGTTCACGTCCTTTCAGTCCCATCTCACTATGTTATGGTGAGTTTTCCTTTTTATTTCAATCTTTGTGTACTTCAAACAGCTCATTCCTAACTTCTGCTAGCAATGGCCATTCTCCACTTTCATTCTCCCCCACCGAGGCCCTTCCTACCCCACACAGGAATGAAACAACAGCACCCCAGCTGGTGTCTGCACTGTAGCAGGCATGATAATGTCAACCAGATACAGGCCACATCCTCAACCGATGCAAATTATCCTAAGTTCATTTACTTCAGTGGAGCTCTTGGTGTTTTCTATCAGATAAGGACGTGGACTTTAGCATTAATCGCGTGCAGAGCAAAAACCCACCATTTCAAGCTTCATTATGAAACAAGTGCTACATTAGCACTGAGCATGGAAAATCTCAGAATTTCCCTTTAATGATCTTGAAGATTATGTGCAGCAGGAAAGAAGAAGTGGAAAATCTGTCATAAATATCACTGAATATTTTTAATAGCTAAAAGCTAGGCTTTCTTTAACATTCCTGCCTGAAAACCTGGAGACTATTCATTAACTAGGAAGCAAGGGAATTGGTTTGTCATTATACTATGCCTGTGACACAGAACACAATGGAAAGACAAAGTTCTCAGGCCTGGAGACAGCATAGGCTAGGAAAAACAGTAGATGGGCAAGTACAGTCATATTAAAATATAGTATGCATAAATATGGAAATGACTCGGAAAAAATCTCAGGATACACTTATTAAATATTGGCTGTTGCAGCCTGTTCTTTTCTCATCCTTGGCAACCCTTTTAGTCACTACACATCATCTGACGGCAGCAGGAAATACCTGTGATGGTGACTTGCTTTTCAGTATCGCTGGTGACAGCTGGAGACAGCTTACATGAGCGGAGTCTGCAGTGGACTCCCCCCGCTCCCTGATCATGTGCAGTAGGTGCACAGAACACCGCAATTCTGAGAAGGCATCAGTGTGCTACTGCCTGAATCGATTGTTATGGCTTTAGCTCTACAATGGTAGAAAATGTTCCTCAGATCAACTTTAACCCCATTTTCCAAGTCCTGGCCTATGCTCATGCACTACCTCAGGCTGCTCCAGTACATGTGCGTCTCCCAAGAACCCCTGCAGTTGGCTTAGGCTTGAAGAAAGACCTTTAGCACTGTCCTGACCTCAGAGCAAGGAGCGGAATCCCATTTCCTCTCAAAACAGCTATGGAGATGGAAGATTCTGCAGCTTTGCCCAGCACGCTCTTATGAGTCTAATCCACACTGACACAAAGCCTTGAGAAGCGTCCGCGTAATAAGAATAATGCTTGACAGGAGGACATAAAGAACTAGTCAGGAAGGGTGTAGTTATGACAATGTTTCTGCAAGGAGATCAACTTACTTGCAAAGGTGCCGTGGGACAAAAGCATCTTCTCTCTTTCGCGGGAGCTGGAAGTCTGCTATGAATTCCATGTTATTTGCTAAAAAGAAACAAACAAAAAATATTGTACGGGAAAGGAAATAAGCCAGTATGTCGCGTTGTATTTCACCGCCGTTTTTAACAGAATGAATTCCCTGGAGAGCTTCACTTGAGGAAAGGAACTGGCAATTGCTGCAACCTTTATAAAAATTATCAGTTCACTTTGATTGCCTTGGGTGATGGTTAGAGGAGTTTTTTGTTTCGCTAAGTTTCATTACACTCCCAAATTGTGCTGCCACACATAATTTCGCTTGCACTTGTCTACAAAAAAATCTTTGTATCTCTCTTTCTGCAAAATGATACCCACCATGTATCCTTACCCCACAGAAATCTTTGAGTACAGGGAAAAGAGCCCTTTTTCCTTCCTTTCCCTTATAGCCTGTTAATGACAAGTTTGCCCTCTTTTTGGAGTCACACTTTTGCCAAACAAAAAACCCAACAACAAAACCTTTGTGAGAATTAGGAATGAATATGCAAACTGCACAACCCCAAACATCCAAATAGGAAGAATAACAATAGAATGGTAATTAAAACATTACCATTCACTTTATGAACTGATTGCATGCTCCCCTTCCCCTCTCCCTTCTGAACCAGCCTTTCATTTAGAGTTGGAGGGAGCAACAGAAATCAGCTTGGTCTCAACTGCTAACCAGTAAGGCCTAAGACTTACAAAGCAAGTTCATTCTGTCCGAGCATGGCTTGTGAGCTCCCATGTATGTGTTTACTGAAGGATGGTTCCCACACAGCCATTACATTGCATTTTTGAATACCAAAGATTCAGGTCTTGAGAAACTGTTTTACTCGCATATCACCAAATAATGTGCCAAGTTGAAAAAACTATCTTCAGTGATCTGCTAATCAGTCTTTCCTACTACGGTCTACTCTATTGTCTACATTTGAGATAATGAATATTAAAATTGCACAATTCATCCCACAGGGTGTTTTTCAAATTATACAGAGCACAATAGAATCCCTTTTCTTGCTGTTGAAATTCCGCCTTCTTTAGGGTGGAAACACAGGAGATATGGATGAGCGGAACATAACACTGTGCAGCAGAGAGGGGAGGAGAAATCCATGCCAAATATAGCAGGGCAAACCTTTAATCTTACAGAACAATGAAAAGGTCGTTGGATCTTTGCAGCCTGATTTGATATCATCAGCCACTGTGCACAAAATCAAACATGTCCATGTGTAAACCACAGCTGGCCAGCTGCATGCAAACAGAGCAGGTTGCGTAAACAGCGACAAGATCAGCATGTGAGTTACTGAGGCTCGCACATACATTGTGATGTATGTCCAAGACGAGAAAGGGCTATCTTATACCCATATGAAGAGCACAAGCACATACTTGGGTGCTCAGGTCCAAAAGTCAATCCTTTCCCTAAACTACAGCTACAGCCCTGGAGAGGTGCAAGGCAGCGTCAGCCTGGCTGGGTGTTGACCGGGTACCCAACACTTCTGGGAGTTCCTAACTTGGTGTTTAGAACCCCAAACATCTGCTCTCTGGAAAGCAGGGAATGATGCAGGGCTTCACTGTAGTTTGGTTTTATAATAAAATTATTCCCATTTATTAATTATAATAATTAGCAAGTCTTTAGCATACCAAAACTTCGCAAAGACAGTAAATTTGAACAGAGTTTTTGAAAGTGATCCAAAATGACAAAACTCCTAGTGGGTTTGGTGAGCCTTTGAAGAGACCCACACTGAAGATGTGCTTTCAAAGGTTTGAAAAACTTTACCCCAAGAAACTTTCAACTCCAGAATCAAACAGAAAAACTTTCCCAAAAGCCTATCCTGAACCCCTCATCCATTTATAATTAGACGGGCAGACTATTTGGCTCAGACTTCCACGCCCTTTTCAGACCAGAAGAGAACCTCCAACATTCCTTCTAATAACCAGGAACAGAGGGGCAGGCACGGAGGGTGGGTACGTCTGTAACCTGCAACTTCAGTGGCAGCTCAGCACCCCCTTCCCTCCCATCCAGAACTTCTCTGTACATTGCAAGATCAGGTTTTTTAAAAGAAATGGGAAAATACAGTGTATCGTGTTAACTCCCCTCCTTCTTTAAGATATACCGTACAGGTCATAACTTATCCTTTTTAATAAAAAAGAAATAAATTTACCTTTTGAGTGTCATTTCTGACCACTGCTGCCCCTTTGCTAAAGCCACAGGGCTTCACAGTAGACAGCCTGATGGAATTCCAGTTCACAGCTTAATTTTCCTCCTGATAAAAGAGACAAAAAGTTCCTTTCAGTAAAAATAAAATTTAATACAGTCCGCAAATTTGATATATTACAACCTCTGACCTCAGCTTAATTGTTCACAAAGGTCTAACGGTACCGCTGGCAAGTAAATGACTTCTACAGAGTGTTGCAACTCTGATAGCTCAAGAGAAGGGGAGCAGCAGTCTGACAGATAATCAAAATTTTTAATGTGAACCATAGTGAGAGAGGTTATTCAGAGCACACCCAGACTGTAGGAGCCTTCCACAGCTGCCATGGTAGCTCCTTAGGATGAGAAATGCTTAAACATCATCCTCACTCAACTTCGTTAAGTGTTGTTGCTGTTAGTTACCGACCAATAGAGAGTCTGACACTTTATAGCAACAGACAGCAACGGTCTGGGATCTACAGAGACAGAAACATCGTACTTAAATTTCTTTGAGGCCAAACTTGCCCCCAGTTCTGTGGCCCTGAAGAGGTTTTCTTCGAGTTTGGCAAGGAACCAAGGGAAAGAACATGAAGACAAAAAGGAAGGAGTTGTGCAAAACCGTCCACCGCTGGCCCATGGCAGCCGACCTTCTAAAGGCTGCTGCAGGGAGCAGGATTTCAGCGAGGCAGCTGGGTCTGCCGCTGCTTGCACAGGTTTGCAAGGGGCCACAGGGCAAAGGGAGGGTGAAAGAGAGGCAAAGGGGAGGGGGTGGTCCTGGTTTGTCCTGGCTGGTTTGATTTGAGAAGTTAGGGAAGGACCGAATTTGCTGCATTATAACACATACTCCACCTCACTGCCTGGAGAGTGCCAAAACTGAGCACTCTGCATGCTCCAGGTAGGCACAAGAATATTTTATTTATGCTTCTTGGTTAAAGTTATACTACTCAACTTCAGATCCCTCTTCCTACTGTTGTGATGGGTTGACCTTGGCCAGATGCCCACCCAGCCGCTCTCTCACTCCCCCTCCTCAACAGCACAGGAGGAGAAAATAAGACAGAAAAGCTCACAGGTCAAGATAAAGACAGGGAGATCACTTACCAATTATTGACACAGACAAAACAGGCTGGACTTGGGGAAAATTAATTTGATTGCCAATTAAAATAGCTTTGGATAATGAGAAACGAAAAATAAAACACCTTCCCTCACGCCACCCCTTTTTCCCAGGCTCAGTTTTGCTCCATCATTCCCAGCTCCTCTCCCTCACCTGAGCAGTGCAGAGGGAATGGGGAACTGGGGGTTGCTGTCAGTCCACAACAGCTCCTCTCTGACACTCCTTCCTCCTCACACTTCTCCTCTGCTTCACGTGGATCCTTCCATGGGTACTCCAGGATAATCTGCTCTGGTGTGGGCTCTCCATGGAGGCTACAGTTCCTGCCTGGAGACCCTTCTCCTCCATGGGATCTCCACAAGCTGCAGTTCTTTCAGGGAATATCTGCCTGCTCCATCATGGGGGCTTCCATGGGCTGTGCTGTGGATATCTGCTCTGGCATAGTCCTCCATGGGCTGCAGCGAAATACCTGGCTCCACCGTGGTCCTCTCTGTGGGCTGCAGGGGAATCTCTGCTCCACTGTGGTCCTCTCCGTGGGATGCAGGGAAATCTCTGCTCCAGCACCTGGAGCACCTCCTCCCCCTCCTTCTTCTCTGACTTTGGTCAGAGCTGTTTCTCACACTTTTTCCCCTCACTCCTCACTGCCTGTGCAGCATTCTGCCCTTTCTTAAATATTTTTTCATAGCAGTACCACCAGCTTCGCTGATTGGGTGAGCTGTGCCCTGCAGTGGGTCCATTGTGGAGCTGGTTCCAGCTGTGTGGCAGCCCCTGGTCTCCTCTCACAGAGGCCACCCCTGCAGCAACCCTGCTGCCAACATCTGGCCACAGACACCCAGCACCGATATGCAGTACATGGGCAACTCACCAAGCGGACTCTCCTCCTGCAGTGGAGACCTGCGACACACAGAGCTGGTGTGGGGAGAGAAGGGGCCTGTGGAGTTTAAGGGACCATATTGACATTGTTACCAAACAGGTCCTTACATTCTCCTTGTATTGGGAGTACACAAAGCAAGTTACTTTGTGGTCAGGAAGACAGCATGATCTGTAAGCTGGTTTAGCCCATTGTCTTTGTTGTATTGGACAAAAGCAGGAAAACCACATAGCTGTCCTAGCAGCTAAAGGAGAGGTGGGTCAGGGGCTTACACAGATGTGCAGATGCTTACCAGCATAGTCTAAAGCCAACTAAAACCAGCACCATTCTTGTTCCTCCAGGATATCGAGAGGCCAGCAGCAACAAAAAGCATTTATTTTCTCACTGTTAATCTGGTTAGGATTTGGGGGCTGTATAACGTCATGAAAAGAGCGTGCCTATCAAAAATACAGCAGCAGTGTGCATGCGTGTCTATGAAGGGAGAGCACTTGCTGAAGCGCTGAATGGGGCATACATTTGCACCTTATCAGGTAGGTACAGGTTGTTAACAGATAGCGCTGAACACAGATTCCTCCATCCCCTCCTGATTCAGCGTGGGGTCAGCGGCATCAAACAGCTCCCACAGAGAGTGCTTGTAGCCCCCAGAGACCACCAGCAATTGCATTTGTTCTGGGAACTGCCACCCACCTGCAGGGTCTGCCCTGTAGTGGGTTGCCACTTGCGGGCTGAGGCTCACAGCAGAAAGGAGCCCAAACTGTATTCTACCAGAAAAAGGAATTACAAACCCCACGTGCTGGGTGAGAGGGTAAACGCCCAATGCTTCCTCCCCAAAACATGGAAGACAACAGCAACCTCCATGCTACCCTGCAGAGGCACTCCCCAAGCCATGGAAGGATCCAGCGTCTCCAGGATCAGCCCTGCAAACACCACATCTGAGGAGCAGCACCACTGCCCCAGCACACTAACTCGGCTACGCACCATTAACAACCACATTGTCTGGCTTCTTGACAGGCAAGAAGGGTGGTGAAAACTATCCCTGTCTTCATGCTGGTGAAAGACAGCTGAGCTATCTACATCTGCAAACCAAAGGGAAAGAACGGTTTTAGATGAGAGGGCATCTCTGGCTAAACATAGCCAAAATTGCCAGTCTCTTCCTAAATTAGGGGTGCTGATATATCCAGCAGCCACTATTCACATTGGTTGTCTCAGTGTCACTGGAAAGCAACTACCAAAGCCTTCAGAAGTTCATATTTCAATTTTAAAGCCAAGGCTATTTTAGCTAATGCCCCCAAGGCAATTGTCTGGTCAAATGTCAGAGTTTATATTGCTGAATGAAATCTCTAAGTTTATGAGATCTCTGCAGTTTGGGAACCACATGAGACTCCATTTGATCTTCTCAGATTATACTGTGTTGTGGATATCTTCTCTTCTTCCCCTCTGTTTGGAATATATCTCAATCTCCTCATATTCCTACAAACCATTGAAAATCTCTCTCTCTCTCTCTCTCTGTCATGTTTGAATACAAGTTTCATTGTTGTGGGATTTTCCCCCACTAATTCACTTATTTAAAAAAAGAATCTTTCCATTGATGTTGTTTCTGTATGCTTTTGAGTCTAATATCCTGCAAATTGGTAATTTATTTACTTTTTCTTTATCAAAACACTGCCTGGATTTTGGTCTCTTATGACTAATGCTAAGCTTCAAACTTCATTTTAACTCCTTGACCCCTCAGGATTCCCCTTCCTTTTTAGCGCTCGCAGCTTCTTGGGGTTTTTTCCCACTCGCTGCGTTACTGACACCAGGACTTGGCTCCTTTGTTTTGGCACAAGGACAGCACAAGCATTACCTGTTGCTGCAGATTAGCTCTGACAACCAGCTTCCACGTGCGTAATGCCCTGCCCACGTTCATGAGCTGCCACTGATCACGCGTTAGTGACCCAATGGCCGTGTAACTGAGGGTAAGGCGTTTGGAGCCTTACGTATCAAGTCACGTGGCTTGAAGGCATTTCTTGATCTGCAAACTTGAAAAAAAACTTTTCCAACCACTATACTACAGCACTTGCTCCTCTGCCAGATCTGAGTCATTAAACCTTTTTGCTATTTTTTCCTAGCAGTGGGTTTGTACTCACATTTTTAATGTGTCCTCTAGTTTGGGGTCTCTGTATTTCTGAGTGTCCAGCTCACGACACTCACAAGCTAGTGCCAAATGTCATGCACCGTTAATCCCCCTGAACTTGTTAGTTCAAAGAGCTCAAGATGGACACCAAAACTATGGAAATTTGGTTTTTGAATTTTGGTTTTGACAGAGGGCTTTTATTTGGCCAGAGAAGCTGGGCTGCTACACTGTATGGAAGAACAGCACTGATGATGGCGATGGACATCAATGTGAATGTTCCTATTGCAGAGTTTTTCTACCAAAGCTTTTAACTTACCTCCCCCGCACTTTATTTTGCTAACATATAAAGGCCATATTGAACGCTCTCCTTTACAAGACTGAATCAAAATAATACAGTATCTAATGAAAATCTACCTCTTTAAACACAGAACAGAGTGAATCCACTTTCCTGTTTCCACAGAAGACAGTGGTTAAGACCCCCATTGTCCCCCTTCATGTTCCCACTTCCCTACATAGGGTTGCATGACCGGCAGTGTTACCTCGGCACCCGCTTCACCCATCCATGAGAGCTTCCACCATTCCTCTTGCAATCGCAGCATGTGTCTGAAATAGAACGAAGTAAAAGCAGTATTTTAGTTGCAAGAGAGAGCGAGCTCAGTAAGGTTCACATACACTTTTTTCTTCTATAGTCAAGGTTTAACTTTTTAAACTTTGTTCTCCTCATATTTCTGCTAGATCCTTTCCATCCTTGAGAAAGCAGTAGGTGCCAGATGCTGACAAGATAGCACTGAACTAAGTCTGGAAATTGAATTTTCATATTATCTTTCATATAATGAGCATCTGTACTTTTTCCATTTATTTGTCTAAGCAAGTTCCTCCATTTTCTTCTGGATTTTTTTTTTATTATTGGCTGATACCCAAGTAGGTAAAGTATTTCAGTGCCATCCCATCTCTAGGTTCAAATAAAAAAAAAAAAAGAAAGAAACAGTCTAAGGTTGATCACACACTTGTTATTAAGTCAAAGCTGGATTCAAGTGTTTGTGTGAGGTAGAATTATCTCATTCTTTTTGTCTGTGTCTTTCTGTGATCTACCAGTCAAGTATGTGATTGGATTTCAGCTCAACAAAACCTTAAATTACACACCTATTGTGCCTGAGCTAAGCCTAGTTTCACAGCACTGGAGAAGGCTTCTCACTGCTCTTTTGGCACTGTTCGATCTGGCTTCTGCTATCATCCGCAGGTTGATGAATGAGTAATAGGATTAGAAAGTCTCATCTCTGAAATGCTGTAATTGTCACATTTGGTGAATTGACAAAAGGCCCGGGTGATGGAGAGGTGCTCCGCAACATAAAGTCATACGTTCAACCTGCACTCACTAGCCAACTCTAAGAGAATGGGAGGAATAAAAAGAATCCCTCCAGCTCTCTGTTCGCTCAACATACACAGATAGCTGCACACTCTAAATTAACCTTTAATGCATGAGTTTGTTGGAAGGCAGAGTGCTCTCCCTCTTATAGGATCTTATCTTGCTGCAAGGAAGATGATATATTTGTTGATGCTTTGGTTGGTGCAGGAGATCAAAAAGTCTAGGAGGGCTGGCTGGAAGCAGGGAGCAGACTTTCCCGTCCTCCCCAGGAACCTTAAATTCAAAAGACCAGGGGAGAGATTTTTCCCCCAGGCAAGCAGGAAAGCACAGCTCAAGCCACCGAACAGCCAAGGGTCTGAGCCTCTGCGTTCATACGGCCTGCCTCTCTACCCTCCACTGGGAAGGGCCAGCGGCGCGCCGGCTCGGGCGCAGAAATGTCACACGTTTCTCTCCGTGGGCCCACTTGTATGAGCCAAGGTGCGTCTGAAAATTAACGTTTTCAGTGGCTCCTATTCCAAGTCTTATTTCAAAAGGGCAGATTTCCAAAGGGATTTACAAGCCAAACTTGGGCACATGTGTTAGTAAGGCAGACTGGGAACCTACCTGCCTAAATAACTATGAGAACATAGCATTGAAAAGCCTGTCAGCAGAAAACAAGCAGAACAGATAAGTAAAATGTTTCTATTGTTGCTTTTTCCTCTTTACTGTTTTAATTTCCACTGCTTAAAAGCAATGGCAACATCCCTGTTTTCAAATAGAAGGATGGAAAATTAAAAAATACAGTGAGGTAGTTCTCCATTCTTAAGTTCTCCATTCTTAAGTACCATCGGCACTGCCTTCTCCGGAGAAACAGCTTCATACAGTGCATACAAATTAACAGAGAACTTTCTTCCTGTTCACCTTTTATTAAAAAAAAACCTCAAAAGCCAACATCACTTTTGCTGAAAGAATGTGTCCCCAAATGCTCTACAGATGCAGCATGTGAGGTCAACATTCGCCATCCCCTTTCTCTGTCAGTGCGAGTTTCATTTTAATTACAAGTGCATGTTTTGCACATTGTAAAACTACCCCTGGCTCTGACCACCATAAGAAAAGGAACATTTAGCTCAGGAAACAGTAGCTGACCCTGTCTGCTCTTTTTCTTCCTTGGCATCAGCTTAGACTATTAACACCTTATGTGTGTTGCCTGTGTGTCCCACATATGTGTGCTCTGCATCCATTTCATGCAATACCTGTCGCAAGTGCATACTAAAAGCTTCCTACTGGGAATTCTCTGCTTTGTTTGACTCTTCTTCTTGGCATCTTGCTTAGCTATTGAATTCATCTGCTTGACAGAGAAACCTTTCTATGTACTAAAAGCTTTGTCCTTGGAAAGCTGTGACATTAGACTTAAACACATAGAGGCCTTTTTCACCTCTCAGTTCACTTCTTAATTATTCATTCCCAACAGAGGAAATCGGGAGAAACCTCAGCAGCCAATGTAAACATTTTGTAGTGGAAGGCAATTTTTTTTCTCCCCAAGAGCACAGTGTGACCATGATAGTTGAGCTCCTTACTAAGAAACCACTCTGGGTTTTGTACAAAAAAAAAAAAAGGGAAATAAGAATACTTTATTTTTTGTGGGAAAGGACTGTTACAGAGCAAAACACAGCCCGTTTGATGGTGACTATTTTGCTCTGAGAGTCCTTTACCAAATGATTTCAGAGAAAAGGGCCAAGTCTCCAATGTACATTTACAATTTTCATTTTGTTCCACCCCAGCTCAGAGCAGCCATCCTACAAGCCCAACTAGTACCTTGTAACACAGGATAAGATCACCTGGTGACTGTTGGTTTAGAGATTTTCCACCTAATAGGGCAGCTACTCTAAAGAATCACTTTCCAGTAGAGCCGTGTCTGCCCCTGGGAGCGCCTTCCCCATTTCACACACACGATCTGAAACAGCCGCCTTTCAGAGCACTCAGTTATTAACGGCGATAGATGCCCTGTGCAAACAACTTGCAGAACCAGGGCTACAGCCAATATTTTTCCAGTCTCGCTGTAACCTTAACTGCAACACACAATATTGGCCTGCTCCCAGGAACCGTCAGTGGGAAGCGCATATAGCAACGGGCCACCCACCTACTGTTTTCTTAGAGAAAGTTTGCCAGGAGTGATACGTAGCTTGCACCACCGTCCTGAAATATTTCCCCACTCCCTGAGCCTGCACAGGTCTGCCCTTACCAACATCTCTCATTTCAAACCGTCTTGCTCCACCCCCTGCTCCTTCCACACAGCCAGCCTTCTCCTCCGATTGCTTCCTTTTTCTTCATCGCCTTTTCCTGGCTTTGTGCCTTTTTTCGTGCTCTTCCTAATGCCTGGGACAACCTCTGATGAATGTTCAGCGAACAGCCTCCTCCCCGGACCAGATCACACCCAAGCATGCTCCGTTTCTCTTATTCAGTGTTATTCTGACTCGTGCCTTCCACCTCTCCAAAGCAAAGGCTCTGTCTTGCTTGACAGTGATCAGCACCATTTGTTTCTTCAAAGCTATGTAACAGCGAGCGAGTGGGCCACGCAGCGTCCAAGTACCACCAGAGCTTCTCACGGGAGCAGTCAGTGGGACCATTTATGTATGAAATTAGCTACTCTCATCCCTAAGCAAAAGGAAGAGAACAGCATCACCCCAGTGCTGCACTGCGTTTTAAGATTACTTGCATGCCTTTTAATGACGATTGGTAAATAACACCACATCACCTGGTAACTGGTTTTTTTTTTGGAGAACTAGTTGCATGATACCATTCTCCCTTCTCTGGTTGTCCTAGGAGTCACTAGGAAGTGGGAATATTCTCATAGCTGCTTTGCTAAGGAATGAATAATGCACTTGCAAAGGAGCCACTTTTATGGTCCTTTGCTGTATGGCTTTTTCTGTCAGCCTTTTTTTCATTTTAATTTATAGGTAGGTTACCAGCATAGCTCGGTTTGGTGCAAGATGCCATATATCTGCTATGGTCTTTTGTAAAATCCATTTCCAGGAATCATTGTCATTGGTAAGGCAACATCTAAAATAAACTGAGAACTGAAGGCCAGTAATTGATCATGAACAAATACGGTATCATTTTTAGCTCTCTTAGACTGCTCCATATATACTTGACCTTCTGGGGCAAAATTTAACTTTCCCTCTTTGAGAAAAGGTAAGCTAAAATCGAAAACCGTTGGGTGGCTTCTCGCTGTATTGAATTTAGTTTTCTCAAGACCAGCAATACTCCCAGCATTGCACTGTTTCTCTAATTCTGAAAGTTTGACAAAGCACACGTTTAACACAGGTCAGCAGTATATTGACAGGACGTTAATTTTAAATTGTGTCAGCATTTCCTGTCTTGAGTGTTAATGTCAATTAGCACCTTGCTGCATAACCTCCAAGTCCTCCCTTATTACGGGAAAGTAGCAAAGCACGCAGCAAAAGCACTTCTATTCAAAACACCACTCACTATCAGCCAAACAAAGAGCTGTCATAACAAAACCAGCGAGGTGAAAGTGCCTAAGCTGCTATGGATTTGAGGTTAGAAGCCTCAGTCTTCTTCCTTATTCCTGATATTAAAAGTGTAAGTGTGTCAACTTGGAGCGAAAGGCTAATTACTCTGAGGCTCTTTGAAAAGTGTGTTACTGTTCAAAATCTCTAAGCCTGACATAAAGCCCTTGGCTTTAGATTGTGCTGTGTATAGCTCACCATAGGTCATCCGTTAGTATCCTTAATGCTCTGAAATGCGCAGTCATATTCTGGGAAACGGGAGCATTTCTGCACACCTGCTTTTCTTCGTATTTCACGCATGCTGTGGAAAGCGCATGTTCCAGTCTCCAGCATCTCAGTGAGACCTCGCTCCCAGGTGCCCAGCGAATAAGCCCGGTGACTTTGCATGTTTTCCTAAAGCACTGTGTAAGGACTTTTTTACAAACCTGACAAAATTCTCACCCTACTCCATTGCTTGACAGCAGCTCACAATACATATGTGTGTATGAAGGCCTAGATGGATACACATCGAGGCCTGGTACCTTTCTTGCACTTACCTACTCTCTTAAATTCAACAGTGTAGACACCCAGGGTGAAAAATCCGACTTAAGCCAAGGAAGAGCTCTGCCATGATGTCACTGCCCTCACTGCCTGTCTTTCTCAGAATACAGAGGTGTTCCCAGAATGACAGCACAAATCTCAGGACATCTAGCCTAAATTCTGAAGAAGGCTAGCTGGTATTGTAGTCTTTTATGAAAAATAAATCTTAATGGAAAATAGAAAATGTTACAGTCTTTCCCGTCAGCTCTAATCTCAGGCCTGTTCAGGAACAAAAAAAGATGCCCAGGGTTTTCATCAACAATTCAATATAAAGCCTAGTGCTGGATGTCTGGAAGCTCCTGTTGAAGTCCGTGGACGCTCATATTTTGAACAATGGTTGCTTACTTTTAAATGTCACTTTTGTAATTTTTCATTATAACTAGCTGGTCCTTCCAAAGAAATATTTTGGAAAGTACATTACCACCCATCTTGAGCATTACAGGAAACAAGAATAAAAGAGAAGCATCATACAAACTTATATAGGATTAAAATAAATTATTTCTATGCAAATCAAAAGCTCAGCGGGCACAGCATTAACAATCTGCAGTGAGCTACACACTACTGCCCCAAAAGGTTCTCATTTCATGTTGAATTGCACGTAGCTTTCCATTGCGCTAAAGCGGGGCTTCCTGGGGGGCCGATTCTTACCCGCTGTGTCCCAGGTGACCACAGCCAGTGGTGGCAGTAACTGGCACTCATACCACAACTTACTCCTGCAGCTCAGGCAGCGCATGGGGAAATCAGTCGTTCGAAGCATAAGAAGCATTTTCATACTCGCCTTCAACAAGCACCTTGTCACTTTGGTTCCTACCTTTGTTTCTCCTGAGCACGGACTCAAGGTGTGGCAAGGCATCACACAGTAAATCTCTTGCTCCTGAGATCTGGTGTAGAGATGACACAGGCATTATGCACAGACATTGCACTGGGTGCCTATGCTCTGCCAGATTCTAAACAAATTGGCCAAACAAATTAATGCCACACACCCTAAATTGGCTGAACAAATTAATGCAACACGCCCTTTGCACAAGGGTGCCTTTGAAGGCCAAAGCCCGTGCGTGTTACAGCGAGATGCGTTCTACTGAATAGGGTGTTTCAAACAAATCTGTTTTGAGAGAAGAGAAACAGCGTATTATATTTTCAAGTTAGAGCAGGGCTTTCACCTGAGAGCTTTTCAGACTCCAACACTGTGTGTTGACATTTAATTACTAAACTCTTAAAACAAATAATTTGTATGAGCAAATACTCCTCAATCATTTCATAATAACACAACTAGTGTTTCTTGGCAGTTAGAACAAAACCAGAAGCGTGTTGAAATCACACACACAATGCCTTGTCCTGACATGGGAAGAGGTGCCAGTGTGAACCCTCCAGGCTGTGGGAGCTGATGGGATTCAGGAACTAGGCGCTGCAGTTTTGTTCCCAAGGGCTGGCAGCAAATCAGCCCCATCAGGTTCACTTGGAGGTTGGAGTTTACTGATTTCATTCTCCAAACAACCCTCCCTCCTTCTGCTAAAGGTCCTTTCTTCCACCAAGCCCCAAGCCTCCCAGCAGAGGATTAAGGGAGTGTGCATTTTTGAGGCTTGTTGGGCAAGAGAGGTAGCTGGAAAGGCAGGAGCCTGGCAGAGGAGCAGCAGGTACACGCTTTTTGTTGCTGCATGAGTGGCGTGTACCTAAATTGATGGAACATTTCCTTCCACATAACTTTCAGTGTGATCTGTTGCAACATTTTGCATATCTCTGACACCAAGCAGCTAAGCACAAAACCAGTTCTAGTCAATATGTAAACCCCACACCTTTGCTGTCTCACTGCCTCTGTTAGAAGGTCAGAAAGTACTGCTCCCTGGAACAGTGCTGGTCTTTAAGTCCTTCTTTTTCTCGTGTTATCTCGTATGCCCTCATTTTCTCATCAAGCTCTTCAGGACTTGATGATCTTAAAGGTCTTTTCCAACCTAGACGATTCTATGATTCTATGACAATGTCTAAGACTTGTCAAGAGATTTTTCATAAAGCAGCAAAATCGCTCTCCTAAAGCATGCTCCGTATTCTGTGACTATCTGCTTACCTGTGTAATCCTCTCTGTATCTGGGACTTCCATGAAGAGTGATGTTAGCAGGTTATTAAAAGAAACAAATCATTTTCTGATGAGACTTAAAATAGCTGCAATAAAACAGCTTTGCATGTAGGAATCACAGCTTTGGCTTGCTGTGTTTCTCCAGGTCCAAGCCTCACCAATCTTTTATATTGTACAGCATCTGCCAGCTAGAAGATCTCTGTTTTCTACCACGCATGTGGTATGTTTTTTAAGGAGTCTGAGGTTCCCAAATTTAATGTGAAATAATTTCTGGTTTGAGTCACGACACTGAGGTCAACTAGGACTGCTCCTTCCCTCATTCCCCTTCCCTCCTTGTGTGTCCAGCCACCTACTCCAAGTCCTCCCTTTATTCACTGTTACACTCCGATCGCCTTCCCACTTTCTCCCCTTCACACGGTAATCCCACCGTTCCACAGGCATCTGCCTTCACCTGCATATCCCTTGACACATCCCCCCTCCATCGCTGTAGCATGTCCCTCGCTCCTGTTGCTACATATCTGTCCCACCGCTCTTAAGTGAAGTTAGCGATGTAGAGTGGAAACTCATGAGAAAAGAACTGTCTATATAGCCAGTTGCTAGAAGCACACTCATTCCAGTGGTGCAGGACCAGGCCTGAGTTTGATATGCAAGCTTTCCTTAGGAAGTTTCAACTGGAGACCACTCGTTTGTGGGAACTTCAGCTAAAATGCCTTCTTCACCATTAATGTTTAATAATATTCCAAGCTCGCGTTAGTGGTCTCAGGCTCGCCGTGCCTTCAGCTAGTGGACCTGCGAAACACTAAGATTGTCCCAGCATATTGCTCTCCTCTCTAATTAGGAGCCACCTATTGTGTTCCATTTTTCTCTCTGAAAATTGCCACCACAACCTTGCTATCAGCTCAGTATCTTACCATTAGTCAGGAGGGCAAATGTGTGGTGTCCTTGACACGTCAGCTAGAAGCGTCTGGCCCCCTTTCTCTCTCGGGAGCAAGCCTATAAGCTCTGTAATGCATTTAACCTCTATCACCTCAGGGAGTAAGAGTCTCCACAAGCAGTTTGCTGCTGCCCCACCCCTGAGCTAACTCATTTACCTTATTTTTTCTTACAATGTTCAATAAATTACACTCCACCCTTTAAAAATTATTATGGTTAATATATGACTTGCTAAAGAGGTGTTTATAATTCACATAACTCTGCGTTATAGCTTTAATCTCATAACATAGAACATTAATAAATGTGGCAAGGCTCTCTGAATTAATAGCCTGACTTGTATTCACATATTTAGACATGCTTGTATTTGTATACTTATCATATTACGACATATAGGCCAGATTCTGATCTCCATGTCAAAGGAGAAGAAAAAAAAGAAGAAAGAAAAAAAAGAGACAATTAACATTGTAGGCCATCAAAAGAAATATAATGCTTTGTTAAAATTACTAATTTCTATTGCAAAACACCGAACAGCTGGCTTTCACAATGCATCGACAAACAAGAATTTGATCTGAGTTTCTGTTTAGTTTTCATTTGAACAGGCTGATCTTTAAAGACAAATGTATTCTTTCTGCAGTCCTCAAAGGTTTATTAAATTTGATAAAGGCCATATCCCTTGGTTCTTGATAGTTGGTTCAATAATGAATCCAGCTGCTCAAATGTGAATGTTTAAAGTAAGACCAATTGCTCAGGCAAAAGCAGAGGATGTGCAAGAGCCACTGCTGGCCAAATACTTGGAAATTCCTTGTAACATTCATTTCCATTTTTATACTTATTAGCTTTTCACCTCTTTTTTGTGTTTGCTTTACCAAATATTCAAAGAGCAAACCAAGAATGTTCACCCTAGCGTGAAAAATGTTGAGGACCCATAGAAAGCACATTCCAAGTTTGCAAACCCAAGAACTCACACCAGAAAATGTTATTATTCTTGACAGGGAATTTCTCCATATAAACCAAAAAATATGAAGTGTCATGAGACTTTCCTTAATTGAGTTATGCCTGAGAGAAATGACAGTTGTTGCCATTTGGAAACCACAAATTTGAAAATGAATGTGTTTGAAAGCAAAACAAAACACAAGATTAAAAAGCCAGCCCAATAATCTTGAAGATCCCTGAATTATTCACAGCATCAAATCATTGTCACAGATACAATAAGGAATGCAAAAGCCTGTGATTCTGGACAATGGAAACCACAGTCCTACCACAATTCAGGCCTCAACTCCTTTATTAAACCCAACCCTGGAGTCCAACCTGCATGTTGGTGGCAGTGCCCATGTGCACGAACCCCTCATTAAACCCCAGCATTAAACCCACATTTCAAACATTTTGTGCCAAGTAGGCCAACTTCTTACTGGGCAGCCCTCCACACGCTTCTGAGAAGCATCACCAGTTGGGTGACCTTGGTTGGGTCAAAAGAGAAATACTTCCAGGTCTCCCTATGCAAAGATCAATTTTTTAATATTTTTTTTTTTCAGGAAGGGAAGTAATATTTCAAGATTTTCACTGCATCTTCTTGGATTTTGTTGGTTTCACTTTGTTAAAAAGTTGCAAACCCTATAGCCAAGTGAGCTTACGTGAGAATCTCAATTAACATTTAAACAAAGGAGGTTTCTGTTTGTGCTCACAGTAGCAGATAAAAGCCTGAAACATGAAAGCTCCAGAGTCAGAAGACACACAAAAAAATCTCAGCTGTAATTTTTGGGAAACTTGTAACCAAATTCTTGATTTTTATGTGTGTGCATGGGGGGGGAAGGTTCCCAGTTATGACTTTTGCATGCTGTCACTGGCAATACTAATGTAAATTTTTAACTAAACTCTGTGCTATTTATTAATTAAATCAGCTCCACCCAATTTACATAGTATTGTATATTAACTGCTGGCTGACTTGAAAACATCACTAAATGAACAAACTACATTTGAAAGGAAAAAGAGGTGATGTGCTCTGAAGACATTATTGACAGTCCTAGGATAAGGATCTGCATCAGATCCTACTTTAAAGCATTTGGCCTCAGGAGGGAGGGTTTAGTAGTTGAAACTCATCCTATTCCATCAGATAGATTAGTCCAGAGCATAGGATTTTTTTTTAAAGCCACTGTAAGAGTATATTAGCTATAACCTGCTACTGGGAAATGTCCACACCTATCTGGAAGTAACTGTGCAACCAGCTATAGAGCTCTTCTCGGTACATCCTCTGACCACAAATTTGCTATCTTAACACAGACCACAGTCTCAATGGAAGTAATGGATTGATTCTTCTAAATGCAAACTACAACGGTGAGAGCGTAACTCTGCTTCAGCCCAAGGGAGGCTGTATTAGTACACAGGGAAGGGTGGGCATCCTCCACAAGAACGAAGGGATGAACTGGAGATTTGGAAATACTGGTAAAAAATAACAGTGTAAAAAGTAAATGCTTTTAGGGACTAGGAACAATAACAACTTTGTAGTGAAGTGCAAGCATCTCAGCTGGCAGTGACAGTGGATGACTTGGGCATATTTGCCATTCACAAGATGGCAAGCAAGCTGGGTGATGTGGCCATAAAGAAGTGAAACACAATCCTAGAACACGAGTCAAGGCACGTCAGCCCCAGAAAGATGGGGCAATTTTCTGTACCGTGCAGGCTGGAGCATTAGGTATGGATCCCCTCACCTAAGGTATTAGAATTAAGGTAAATTAAACTGAAACAGGCACAGAAAAAGGCGAGTAGGAAGCACAAAGAACATATTCTAGGACAGGAGGCTAAAAGCACACAGTTTGCTCAACTAGGAAAAGAAGGCTGCTGTCTAAATTTGTGAATATGCATATTTAGTAAATATGTACTGAATGCTGCATGCAAACACCCCAAGTATAGAGCAATTATCCTTCTTCGTCAAAGCAAAAAGGGGAATAAATAATCTGGGGTTGGGAAAGCCGAGAATGACAATTTCCCAGAACAGGCAAGAGGAACAGCACCAGCCATATAATCACAGGACCTTACTTGAAGAAAGAATGGTGTAATGTGGATGTTCAAGGTTGGATGAAGCAGGTTGCTTCCAAACCCATGTAGTCCTTCAGAGACTACAAGAACCCCATATCCAGCCAGGCAAGACTGGTGTACTAAGATGAATGGAATTGGAGCTTGTAGGCCTGGCTTAGAAAGGGGGGGGCAGAGCAAGAAAGACAACTGGTGAATTAAAGCTTTTTCTTTCTCCCAAGCTGGTGGGTTCAGTCTTGTAACCCCAAAAACAACAGCAACAAGATGTTCAGGACGCCCTTTTAGACTGTTGGAGCTAAAGCTCTGACATCTTCCAGTTTTAATGTCCCTGCTGAGATAAGACAAATATTCTGACTATCCACTTTCATTTAAAAATAAACTAGAATAAATAAAATAAAATGACCCTCTCAAATGCTGAAATGGCCACTAAATGAACCCTATGTTTCCAGCCTTCTTTTTCAACTGCTGTGATGCATAAGAAGGTGAAATGCTATTAAGCTAGTTTACAACACCAGGAAAAAGTGATTTTCTGCTTAATAAGGAAATATCTAGTAATTGGTCATAAGGCAAATGACATTAATGAGTGGGCCATTTGGCTCTAAATGAATGGATCATAACCCAGAGGGTTTTATCTGCATCAGCCTTTGCTCTTTAAGAAGTTTTCATTTCAGGAGTGAATCAGTGATAAAATTATGAACTAAGGATGAAAGAACACATTGGGAGTAAATTTGGAAGCCAGTCAACTACTGGGATGAAGAACCTTTGTACAATTTATGTGTGGCTTTGGGAAGTCTCAGGACATCCTGGTTCAATTTCCCTGGTGTGCCTTGGAACATTCCTTGGACATTGTGGACAAAAGGAGTGCAGAGTCTCAGAAGATGAAATCCCTAGAGTCAGGACTGAGGACAGGGAATGGCAATTCTGTAGACTAAAAGCAATATAGAAGATAAGAATTGAGGAAATGAGAAGTCTCCATGTGGAATTACTTATCTAGTAATGGCCAGTACCCAGTGGAAACAGAGATCTAACAAAATTTTGTTTTGAAAACAAAATATATTAAAAAACCCTACTAAAAAATTAGTTTGCAGCAGTTGAAGTTATTTCAGTTTTGAGCAAATATAATCTCAAACAGCAAGTCTAGCACTTTGGCATTGGTGGAACACTGCTGTTAACTGCCTCTGGAGGCCTGAACTAAGCCAATGATTTGAACCATCCAGTATATTTAAACAAGATCTGGATGCTTTAAAGAAAGCATTTCTGAGGTAGTGGTTCTGATTCAGAGCTCAGCTCCTTCAAATCCTTGCGCTCAGTTTATGTTGACTTATTTGTCTACCAGCTGCACAGATAATTTAGGCTTAAATAATGATATATTAAGGAAATAATAAGAAAGAAACCCCAAACCCAAACATTTTAAGCTCACATAGCTCTTTGAGAGTTTCAACTTTACTTTGCTAAATGCAACTGGAAAGTAGAGGGAAACATAATATTTCTGTGTGGCATGCTAGTCATCTAAACTCTTCTCTGCCAGCTCTCTCCAGCCTGCATAGTATAAGCCACAACTGTTTAATTATCATGTGTTCTGCCAAAGGTGCAGTCAAGGGTGTTTATAAGTAAATGGAGATGGTAAGCCAAATTTCATTTGCAGATCAGACACGCCTGCTAGCAAACAAAGCCAAGGTTTTAGGTACAGATGAGATCAGTAGTTCTGTCCTCCGGGGAAGGCGGCTGCACCTCAAAAATTAATGAGTAATTTTTCAAATTGATGTTGAGAGGTAAACTAGTTATTTTCACAATTAAGTGCTTTACCAGGCATTTAGGAAACAGTAGTTTCTCATTGGACAATCAGTTCTGAGGTCCAACTGGAGAAGATACAATGCAAACCCAAGGTTATATCAAATCTACTTAACCACTGCGTGAATAATGTTGGGAAGGACATCTCTCTGCTGGGCAGGGAGAGGACATTCCATATTACAAAGGCACTGGAATCCAAGCTGGGTAGTTTTCCTGGCCATAGTAAATCATTTTGCTTGCTGGTTATAAAGCCATCCCTTTAAATTACAAATGTTGCTAATAATTATTAGTTATTTTCCTTCTGAGTCCTGCACTGGTTTATAATAATAATCAATACTTCTCTGTTCCACTGGTGGGGAAATGATGAGGCAACACACAAGACTGGCCTTGATAGTAACCACAGGGCCATCAAATACATGCTAGCCCACTTACCTCCTAGCCCACCTCCAAGAGAGTTTCCTCTTTACCTTCCCTCCGCCATGGGGCCACCATCCCTGTCAAACTTCTTCCTAAGCAAAAGTCTTCCAGAGGCCCCCACCAGGCTGGCTATGGCTTTCTTGCAAAGCATTGCACATGCCAGCCCAGATGCCAAGAAAATGCAACATCTCTTTTGGTGATAGAGGCAGTATACATAGACTAGGTGAACTGAACTCCCAGTATGCTGTTCAAGTTTCAGTAAGGTTTTATTCCTTGCCCAGCCTTACTGTGTACTACCAGATAATCAGTGCTCACATATGAGCGGATCCTAGAGCAAAGTTCCCTTGAAGGCCAGAGCAAGAGCTGCACTTTTGCCTACAGCTAGACACTATCATCCATTTCCTATCAGTTTTCAAAAAATTCATCACAAACCAGTAGCTTAAAGCATTAAATTCTTGCAGCTACAGTGAGGGGTTTTACATATTGCATCCCACAATGTGCTTGTTACAGACATCCAAGACAGACGTACAGAACGTCCTGCTGCATTTCCTGCGATCAGAGGTGGAACAGTGTGTCCATGCTGGAAACCAGCTGGAGTAAATCTACCCTTCCACCGGAGCAATACTAGCTCTGTTGTTACTGCTTCCTGTGCTGTTTATAACAGGGAAGCTTTTGTTGTGTTTTGTTTGGATTTTCTTTGGGGTTTTTTTGTTCATCTCTATAGCAAAGAGAACACAAAGTTTTAACTGACCTGATTTGGAGCAGATCTGAAGTTTCATGTTAAAAAAAAACCCCAAACCCACACACAGAAAACAAATACAGCCCTGGCAGACAGAAATGAAAGGCCAGCTATCCCTGTTATGCTGAAGACATCCACTTTTATTACATTACATATGATACAAGTCCTAGCTGTCAAAATCCTCAGGAGCACCTAAACAGATAATAAACAATCAGTGAAAGACTTATGGCTACATGTTTTTCATAGTATTGGAAATCACCTGGGAACCATATTTTAATGGAAAATACAGCTTGATGGAGACAAGCTTCATAGATTTATGAAGAAACTGCAGCACAAATCAAGTGGAGGGTTTAGCTTTCCAAAATGATATGGAAGTGCTAGAAAATAGCACACACACACAGAAAAGCAGAAAGGACGAAGAAGGACAACCAAAGAGGAAAGAAAGAAGTGCCCTTCTAATGATTTATGCTGTAGAGAAGGAATACACCTACTTGTGATCCTGTTACCCTTCCTGCTCTTTGTGATTGTTATTCTTCCCCTAAGAGAAGCGGTCATGTTACATACTGACAGAAAGTTACACCTCTTCAATGTGATTTGTCCACTTAAAACAACATTTATCATGTTGCCAGTTTATAAATCATTTAGGTCAACTAGATTAAGGCTATAGGAAACCAGCACCCCTAACTGATCCTCATGCCAGATAATTTACAGATCTGCATTTGTTTACATTAAACCTTGTCAGCCAAAATAGTAGAGTCCGGTGCCAGCTGAACTCCAGTTCCTTCATCTGAGTGAGAACACAGCACGAGGCGCAGCTTAACGCATTGGGAGACAGACTCCTGCTTCAAATGAAAAGGTACCCACATCAGCCCGCACCATGCCAATGTCCTGGAAGGCTTCATTAGCAGAGACAGCTCTTCCTCTACACTCTAGAGGAACAGAGATCGCCTCTGCACAGAAAGAGGAGACGAGCTGAAGAGGTTTAACGTTAGCTCACACTAAAAGAATAATATGGAATAAAATTCTATGTTGTATATGAAGGTGATGGATGTGGAAAATGTCCATTTTTAACCTATGAAGATACGTTGCCCCCTTGTTGAATATACACAGAAACAAATCACGCAGCACTCTTTGATCATCATCGATTCCAGAAAACTGAAATCATCAAACTTGAAATTGGCCTTTTGTCCAGTTATAACTCTTCAGACAGTAAGAGGAGGCTGAAATACCAGCTGGGACACACGATACAGCCCGCATCACTGTATACAGTTACTGATACACAGCGGGCACCCGCTCCCAGTATGCTTCACAGGTGTACATGCAACGAGACAGCTCGTACACAGAATGCAGCCCCCAACTAAAAGACAGAATCTTAATTCAACTTTGAATAAAGCCCCAAAGCCCACACTTCTTATAGTGCTAGGAGATAAAAAAAAGCTAAGCATTAAAAAAGGACGAGCTTTGAATTCAGAGGATTTCAAACTAATTGAGAAGCAATTAATAACCTTAGGCCTGATGATCTTTACATAAGAGACCTAGCAGAAGGGAAGAGGAACTACAGGGAAAACCTTGGTCATTTCATGTCCTTTGCCTTAGGGGTGATTTTTTAAATCCACACGGAGAGCTATATTAGTCTGTATAAAACACTAGCCAGTCAAAGCTCTTCCATAGAATCTTGTAATCTGAAGCTCTTACATGGTTTGTGATTGTTGTTGTTTTTAAAACAGCAAACCCTTAGAAAGTGAATTATTCTAAATCCAAACCACAGATGACAAATTACAGGGACGATATCACCCTATTCACCTTAGAAGATACAGGATGCAGGCTTAGCACACCAGGCTCAGGTACTCTTCTCCACACAGCATCACAGGCCTCACTGCTGGTTTTAATTATAGGCACATGGATCAAGAGATCAGATTAAGACTTAGAGTGGGTCTTTTAGCAATGCTCATGCACATCTGCCTTTAACAGATCATCCTGGAATATGAAGTAAGCTATGTCTTGTCACAGTTACCTTCGCGACTGGGGCCTGTGCTATTTTCAGTCATCCCCATTGCTTCTCCCTCCCCTACACCTAGTTGATTTTCATTCCTCTCTTGCTTTGCTGTCTTTCCTCTCTTTGGCCTCCTGCAGAACCTTCTGAAGTCCAGGTGTGGAATTCACTCCTATGCTCTTCTTATCACCACCTTCTAAAATGTCCAACACTTAATGCTAACACCCACTTCGCCAAGGGATTTTTCAAAGGTATGGCGATTGCTTCCTGAGGAGGTGGCTGTACAAAGATACTTGCCTACCTCTGACAGCCTGTCCTGGGGAGAGGCTAATATTTAACACCCAGAAAGCTTAAAAAGAAGCTGGAAATTCACAGCTGATTTTTCAGAAACAGCTACTGATTTTGGAGCAACCAGCTCAAGATGCCCTGGACCTGTGTTCTTCAGAAGTGCTCAGTATAATGCCTTGGTCTTGTCCCTTAACAATTAGAGAATATTGAATGTTGACATGCGTATTGGGATATTTACTGTTTGAGCTTAATCTTAGATGAGGGCTATCTGTAAAAAATGAACAGAACAGTAATAAACAAGGCAAGATAACGCACTTCTCTGTGGAGCAAGAGAAAGGAACCCAAACAGCTTAATAAGAAAGCTTCCCTTCAGCAAGAGCATCTCTTCTTTGAAGAGTGGTGGTCTGAGACCTGTAACACCCTAAGAATTCAGCAGAGGCCTGCCTGGAATCACCACAGAGGGAGAAGTAGTCAGTCAGCACAGCAAAAAAAGACATGCATGAAGTGTTCGATGCTTTAACATTTTCTTTAGCTTCTGCTCAAAGGCAAAAGGGCTTTTAAGATGGACGGATACCCAGTCACCACGTACTGCTGGTGATGGACTCTTGAAGAAAACTTCTGGCAGAATGAACTCAAGCAGCCAGGCCAGGACCTGGTCTGACACAAATGGAAACCCATTTCCAGGGGTGAACGTACATCTGATACCTGAAAGGAGATACTGAGACGAGGGCAGGGACAGAGGTGATCCGCTCTGATCATGACCCTGAGCACTCACAAGACAGGCAGCATCAACAGGAGCCACTAGCAATCAATTCCTCCAAAATCTGCTTCTGAAACATGAAATATGCAGATTCAGAGCCTTTGTCTGTAATTATTATTCTTTGATTCTGCAGAATATGAATCTGCTATATTTGTATAGGCCATACAATTACAATGAGACAAGAAGAACGAGCCCCTGGGCAGCATTTGACAAATCGTCTCAGATAGTGGGAGAAACCCTCTCTAGGGAACACTTTCTGGGTACAAAAAAAGGCTGCTAAACAAGGTTTTAAAAATGTTGGTGTTCAGGCAACAAATTAAGGAATCCACAGCTTCCATGTCATTCTGTAGAAAACAGCTTGCAGTTTTTTATAATGTAGAAGAAAATAAAACAGTTCTAACAAGTTTTATACCAAAAGCAAAACTTCTAAATTTAGAAACCTTTGAATTTAACACATCATTGAAGATCCTCTTGAGCACTGAAGACTTAATGGCACTTTTGATCAGAGCTAGAGCACGCAGTAATTTCCACAATGGGAACTCCCTTCTCTCTACTGACCTCCCCCATTGCTCTCCTTCAGCATAAGGTGCTTTCTTACTTTCCATACCCAAAACGTTGCACGGAGCCAGTGTCTCTGATCTGGTGTGCACCAGCCCAGCCCAGGGGGGCCGCCCTTGGATGGGAGGTAGATAATAAAGTAGGATAATCTATACAAATTTGGAACTCTGGCTACACCTTAGAAGCACGCAATAGGGGTTACAGAAGTTTTTAAAATGTAAATGAGAGAGAGAAAAGAGGGAGGGATAAAATTATCAGAACAAGAGCATAATGGAACAACCTTTTTTTTTTTTTTTTTTGTAGGAGAAATCACTGGCTTGCTTTTCACAAAGGAATCATATAATAAATTCATGAAATAGATGCACTACCCAAGATGTTTAACATTAATCTAAACTCAGCATAACTCCACTGGCTTCATTCACACTGCTTTGTACACCTACCGGTTACAAACAGAACTGAACCCAGGAGTTTAGCAGTTCACTTCAAATAAATGCCAATATGAATCAACTGCCAAATGCTTAGGCTGCAGGTGTTTTTCTAAGTTTCTCTAGCCTCTTGCCTCTCTTCATTATATTCTTCCTAAGCTTTTTCTTTCATATGGGAGATATTTCTGGACACTGAATCCTGATGGATTACAAAACCTGCCTCTTCTAATGCTCAGGCCAGGACTTGGCCCTGGATTGAAGGAACCCCCTCATTAGGACAACAGATGTTAGAACAAAAATAGAGGACCAGATGAAAAGACAAATACAAGTGAAAGGGGAAGGCACGACCCTCCAGTGGCAACTGCTCAGGGCCTGGCACTGCTCCTCTGAAGCCAAGCGCATGCCCTGCTCCTCCTGCACCCATGTCTGCACTCAGCCCCGGTGTCCTCAGTTTGTGTCTGGAAGCGGACAGAGGTCACTCGTCACAGCGAATCCAAAAACCTGGTGTTTGTCCTGCTCTGTGCCAGGAAACACGGTGATCCAGGAAGAGGGATGCTAAAATCACGTGACTTCTAATCAGGCTGAGAAAAGAAGCGGTGAATCAGCGCATCAGCAGTGATGGTGCTCAGAAAGAGGAACGGTGATCAGCAGCAAAGAGTTTGTGTAAGGGAGCAAAACTTTTCACCAAGGAGCTCTGCAGTAATAACTGAATCTAGTACTATTAATTTTGATTTATCGTGTAATAGGAAAAATTTCTTGTGAAACCTTTTCCGTGGGCAATAATTTCCCCAAGAGAAATAAGTAGAGCACTATTAATGGAGAATTTTAAAAAACAAGACTTGGTAAAGCCCTAGGGAATATATACATACACACACACACACTAGGGAAAAATCCTGCTTGGGAATAGCCATTATCAGGTGACCTCACAGGTCTTTACCATTTCCAGTTGCACTGCTCTTAAGAGCTCAGCACTGAAGTGCTGCACAGAGTGACACCAGCTTTTCCACTCATAACTGAGCTAGAAAAACAGACCTCTCAGAACAAAAAAAAGGTTTTGCTTTGTTTCATCTTATTTTACCGGTAAGTCACTGCTGCTTGGTTTAACAATAGACAAGCCTTCTCGGGTGATGGGAGGAATGAAAAATGTGAGCAGTAAAGAGCTCCTGATCATTGAGGAGATATTTGAGACACAGCTCGATTAACTGCGAGCTGAGAGACAGAGGAGAATATCGTTGCTTTTTGCCACTGTGTTTCAGCATAGCAAAGATACACACAAGATGCCAGTCTTGCATCTGGATCTGAATTTCAACAGCCACAGCTGGGTAGGGGTTGACATTTAATTTGTCAAGATTTTTTTTGTAATTGGTTAATACTAATACCCACTGTAATCCTCAGGCTGCCTTAACTGAACTTAAATTTCCCAGAATATCACATCATGCAGCTTAAAACTACTGCAACTACTGTTTCTCTGCCAAAACAAATGCACAGCAAAAATACCATCATCTAATACCAATTTGTAACTACATCCCACCTATACACATCCACAGCAAACACACGAATTTTGGCTTAACGCCTTCCAGATCAAAGTGCACCGGATCAGATCATGTTTGTTATGGCAAAAAGACATGGAATAAAACCCTCCTGGCCTTGCTTTCTCATGAGTAGAGGGAGCCCACTCATCTCCACTGCACCTTTAGGGATGGAAGGGAGTGAATTGCTTTGATTACTGAGAACAAAATTCACCTGGGTCTAAGTCAGTGCCTGCACCTAACACACGTGCCTAAAAATCTGCCAGATGGGAAACACCAGTGGCAGATCCTACTCCACTGAAATCTAAAAGCAGGAAGGCTTAGCAAAGTTCAGATCTCAATGCAAACGTTTCCCTCAAATCTTGAATTTTAGGTCTGAGCTTCTGGGCTGGATGCACGTCTACTCCAAAAAGATCAGCACGAGACAAATGCCAATGCTTCACCCTCTTTACAACAGAAGATGATTAAGTATCTGTCACCTGAAAATCACGCCTCTTTGGGACAAGCTTTCTCAGGGGAAGCTGTTACAGGTGTCACCTTAGCAGGACTTTCTGCTTGCCATAAGATTTCTGTTACTGCTCATCAGCCTTTGGTGTAGCACCTCAGACTTCTGAAACGCACAGACACAGGACAGAGAGAAGAACTGAAAGTTAAGCTAACGTTCAGGGGAGAAGTTTTAAGAGGTGATTCCCATTGGGTTGCTACTCGGCAGAGACCAGTCGCACAAAAAAGGCTTGAAATGTGTCGGGTTTTAAGTGGATAACAATTGTTTAAACAATCTGAATGTAAATGGGAATGAAACGCTCTCCCGCGAGTTAAAACACTCCTTCCAACCTCTTCAATTTGACCTCCCTAAATGTCAAACTGTTTGACATGGTTTAGGTCTCTTGGAGATGTGAGTGCTGACCATGGACTGCTGATCAGCCGGAGGGCAGAAATAAGTCATGGAGAAGAGCAAAACCTCTTGCAATAATTAATTTGAATTCAGCCTAAATGTAAATCATAATGAAGATTTCCAGTAGGGGAAAAAGCACCCAAAGAACTGATGAAATACAAAAATCTTTAAAAAATTAGCACTCTGCAAGTACTCTTCAACCAACCAAATCAGAAAAGGGTGCACATTTTAATCACCCCAAAGTTCAGCGTTGCTCATTTCAAGGGGAATGATGTTGGTTCACTATAAAGACATTATCACCAAAATTTGAAAATGTCTCCAAACCAGGTTTCTAGCCCAAATTCAAACTTTTACCTTAACTCAGCAAAGCAAGTATCATGTTTAAACGCTTTACTGAAAAACAACCTCTGAAAAGTACAGTGTAATTGATTTATGTCTAATAAACCACCAGTGATAAGGGATTGACCAAACATCTTCAATTCACCTTGGAAGCAACACAAACAACATTTTCTGAATTAGATGCCTCTTCTGGTCTGGCTTTTGTCGAACAGACTCCCTAGCAGAGCTTTAAAAAGTTTCCTGCGTACAACTGTGTTACAAATGTCATTAAAATAGCCCCTTCACAGTTGTCTGTGTCTGATCCCCCAAAATCTATTAAGATAAAAACCAGTTAAAATGTGAGATAAGCATATAGTTAAGTGAATTAAAATATTCTTATTAGCTTCTGTTCTCAATGAGAATTCAGTTAGAATTAGTCTACCCAAGTTCACCGTTTGTTGAATGTCATCAACCCCAAATTACACGATCTCAAGCCAACTAGGAATCAATGTACATGTTTATTTTCCCTTAGGATTTGTACCCTTGTTATGCAATGGTGGAGAGAGAGAGAGAACCAAGTTCATTAGGAGGGCTAAAATGAGAATATTGCAAGAGAACAAGAAAGCCCTCTACTATTAATTTTACTCATAGTCTCTTAGTACAGTCATATCCTCAGAAGTTAGAGGCACACATATATAATCTGGGAAGTCTTCCAGATTTCTTTTTAAGGAAATGAAGCTCTCAACACTGGCTGCATTAAGAAGGGTATTTTTGGGTTTCCACAATGCCATCAGCAGTGCTGAGTAGGGCTCTGAATACATACTTGGAGGTTGTGCAGTATGTAGCTCTGTCCTTGTAGAGCTAAAAAAGCTGTCATCGCCATACCAAGTACGCCATGCATCCAAGGTTTCCCAACAACTGTGCTAAATCGCATGTTTCTGCAGCGCTCTACAACAAAACCCATCTCAGAGCTGGCTGCTTACAGCACAGCGCTCATCCAAGATGTGAGCTTTCAAGAAATTTTTTTTTTTAATGAAAATACAGCTATTTCGATAGCTATTTCAGCTATTTTGGCTGTGAAAATCATCTTCAAAATGCACATTTTTTACATGAAGACATTTTCACTGATAACTAAAACGTAAAGAATCCCCAGTATAGCCCAACACTTACTTCTCCACGTAGCAGAATCATTTAGTCAATGTGCTAACGCCACAGTCCAAAATTGTTTTGCCTCCCTCAAGTTTCAAAATTCTCATTAGTTCTTCTCTTGAGTGCCCAGTGCTCCAGAGTTCCCTACCATAACTGCTATGAGGTATTTTCACAAACTGAGAATGAATCTATTAAGTAAATACATAATAATAACAAAAAACCCCATGGGATTGTGTTAAACAAATTAGGGTAACTAGAAATCTCTGTACTTTAGGATTGTACTCTTGCTATGTGATGATGGAGAAGGAAAGAATAAAGATTATTATGAGGACTAAACTGAGAGTATTGCAAGAGAACAAGGAAACTTCATCTGCTGAATTGTTTAATCAACTTCTGTGGAGTTACACTGATTTGCTCAGGTAAAGACTGCTTCACTCAGCTGAAAAAAAAGACCATCATGCCAAATGCAATGTCAAAATACAATATTCAGTACATACTACATTTGCTCATGTCAGATTTGAGAACATCTCCATTTCAGAATGTGAAGAAGATATCACTGAATTGCCAGGGTGTCACGGAACCCAGGAATCTTGCCACTTGTTCACAGTGGAGTGTTTGGGATTAAAACATTTCTCGTGAATAAATTAATGAAGTAATATAAAAATTGACAGCTCAGCTATAACATCTGCTCATCCATAAAAAAGTCACTCCACCCAGCTGAGTGGGTGAAGTAAATTTTACAAGGTTGAATTAATGTAGGTGCTGATGGAAATATGACCTTTTTAATCAGCATAATTTCAAAATAAATTCTTAAGTAATAAAAAATTAAAACACACATGCTAAAGCGAGTGGAGTGAGATGATCTGGATTAATCAACCATGGCTGTACTCTGTTAGTGGGCCTGCCCCATTAGTCCCTTAACGTTCTTCTCTCCCACCTGCAGAGAAACCGATAGGAACCTGGATAGAAATCTGGCTTACGCAACAAATGGGGTTTTGAGCCAGTATTCAAGTATGTTTGAAATTATCTGAAAAAGCTCAGTCTATACCAAGTAATTTCATTTTTCAGGACAAAGCTTTCACA
>NW_009259531.1:2681697-2684906 GCF_000687185.1 Egretta garzetta | reverse complement strand
GAGGGGGAGGCAGGCAGGAGAAAGGTACCAAACATTTGAGCCAATTTGCTGAAAAGAGTCTGAAATGAAAAAGTTCTCATCAAGAAAGCTCAGCCCACTATTAGCATAGGACATAAAACCAACTCAACAAAACTAAGCACCAGCTGAACTTCAAGCAGAAATTTTCTTTCAAGGCATCAGTTGTCCAAAAGCAAAACATCCCATCTTTACTGACATGTAAAAGCAGAGGGAAAACTGATAAGAACTCAGAATTTCACATGTACAGGTGCCATGGGAAAACCAGAGTCCTGCGTAACTGCAAGGCCTAGCTTAAGAATAAACCCACTTTAAATATGAAAACTATAAAAATACAGAAACATGGTAGTTTATCGTGTACCTGTCTGTTTACCTACTGGCTACAGGTATGAGATGTAAATGCTGTCCTGACCCTAGCACACATAAGCACCTTGATAATAACATTTCTCTGTCATAACCACATTACAGCTGCAAATGTCCATGCGCGCACACACGTTACACTGGGGCTATTCAGCTGCAGCAGGATTACAGTGCAAATTGGTTTGACCTATGTATGTAATTTTACTATCTTCACAGGGATGCATTCTCTTCTTGCTGATGGGCTCAGCGATTATTCCTTGTCTTTATCTTTTGTGCTTGTTTGTTTGCTTACTTAAGTGGTAGCAGTGTTAGTGACCATGACAAATAGCTTGGACAATTCCAAACAGTTGAGTATTTTCTCCTTTAGCAGCTTTATAGCAACTCTTCATCAGCAGCTTCTTCATTCCTGTGCCTTGAGAACACTTCCATCGCTTTGGGTTTTTTTCTTCCCCGATACATGTGCATCACTCACCCCATCACTCCGACTCCTCCAGTCCCTTGATGGATCTGCTCGGGGACTGAGAGCACATCAGCCAAGGGGAGCAGCCGCAGTGGCCTGGTAAGAGCTACTCCACTTTTCATTCATTTACAATTAGCTCCTGGTGCTGTGTTTTAAGGATGAAGCTCTGGGCAAACCACTCGGAGGAGATCAGATAGGAAAAGACCCTTTGCAAAGATGCCTCAAACATCCTTAGAAGCTGCTAACATAAATCTACACAGGGCTGTCAGGGAACTCCTGTGGTTTGGCTCTCCTAGGCATAAGTTTTTCCACAAGGAAAGCCCCTTGCTTCTCTGACTGGCAGGAGGAGAAAAAAACCCCAATGCACCAAAGAACAACAACAAAAAAACACGTTCACAGGGCTGCTGCATTGAGAGAAGAGTGCACAAGGAGGGGGGCAAGCATTTTGGTTTAGTTTAAGACGACTGACCTTAGTGATGACACTGAAGCAGCTACACAAATTATGTTTAGCGTTGCAGCTTCATATGTATTCAGATGCCAGCTTTAAGCTAATATAGTGTATTTTCAAAGTTACTATACGCTGCACGTTTAGAACTCCAAATGGAAGCCATTCCCTTTGCTCAGCATGCGAGATAAACCTGGTAAATTAGAGATTTGTTTATATTCTGAGCAGGTAACAAGAAAACAACATACCTATTGCAGTTCAAGTATTGCATTTCAAAAGTGGACTACAGTACATTTGCACTCTGGTATCACATTTACATTTGTAACTCTTGTGTATTCTGCAAGTAGCAGGAGTGGTTGCTCTCTAAAGCCTGTTGGTGAAAAGAATAGCATTTCTACAGTGATTAGACTTGTTTAGATCATCTTATAAAATTCAGAAATCACAATTCATCTGCAAACAGCTGCATTTCCCCAAATCTGTATGCCCCAGGGTTTTGTTGATAGGCAAAGTCTAAATAGGGAAACTCTAACTTCTGAATTTATAAAACCTGCTTTGAGCATAATTAGGTTTTCACTGAAGGCCCATTAAGCACCCACCAAACCAGGGTCCTTATCCATGGCTGAGGCCTCCAGACAACTGCCCCCATATAGATGATAAGTAACCACAATAAAACAAGTTCTCAACTAATATAACCGTAAACTGATACCTTGGTCAGAACCCAAGGTTCCAGAGAGATGCTGAGCCACATCAGCCAGTGCATACAGATTGTGGAAGCGATGTAACCTTGTGCTATGGAGAGCATCTCGGTTGTGTTTCATATGTGTTCTTCACAATTCTTACAAGGGATAGTTCCAGCTCGGGAACAAAACCAGCCTTGCTCCAAGGGTATTGTATGTAAAGATTAACAGTGTCAAATGGTGACAGCGCTATCGTAAATTCCAAGCACACAAAAACTAAGATGTTAAATCCTATCTCTATAACTTCTGTTCCTCTCAATGCGAAATTCAGAAGGTGTTGAATGGAAGTGATCACAGAAAGTAGTAGCTTGATTGATAAAGTCCCTATCTGGTCATTTACGATCTGGCTGAAGGAGAAGCAGCTTTTGCCAGACAGAAAAGCAATTAATCTGCAAACAAGCCGAGGAACAGCAGGGCTGTGCATTGGAGTCTCAGGCTGCTGGGAGCTCATGAGAGGAGATAAGACTGCAGCCTGCTATTTATTGTACATTTTAATTAAGTGCTTGTTAACGGCAGTTATCTTAACAGTCATAAAATTACTGTTGTAATGCATTTTGTTTGAGGAAAAAAAAAATGGAGGGAGCCGAAGGACTTTATGAAAGCAGTCACAGATTGCTTTCACTTTAAATCAAAGAATAAATTCTGAAGAGGAGGGATGTTGCAATGATCTAAGCCGAGCCACTAATGGTTATTTAATGTGGCCATCAGTGTTTGTAAGTCCCTAGCATACGGAACGTACACAATAGCCTCCAAACCCTCTTTAACACTTATTTGAGATGACAGGAAAAATGAAACCGTTTGTGCTTTCAATGGAAAAGCAATCATTGGTACATTATATTCTGCTTGCCCTATCATGCTAATGCATGGTAAAAATGTCACCAAATGTATTTAAGGACCTGATGGAGTGTTGCTGTTTGATTCCTGTTACCGGGCTGATTAATAAAAATCTTCAATTTGTATGTAAATGCAGTGGGGTTTCATATCATCCGCATACCTGCACCTGGAGAAAATAATAAACTGAAGTTTAATGCAGCAATTATAAGCATTTATGGAACTCTTTAAAGAGGCTGCCTGCCTCCCCTGACCATCAAGATGAGATATTCACAGAGGAATATTACTGATGCTCAGACAAGCAGGGCTGCAGATGGTCCCCAGTGCAAACGCTGCCAATGCAGATTAACTTGCCGACTCG
>NW_009259531.1:2664568-2681685 GCF_000687185.1 Egretta garzetta | reverse complement strand
AAATAAAATCAAATTGAACTCTTCTTTGGAGTAGTATGAAGGGTGGTAATTAACATTTCAAATGAGGTGTGTTTGCATCATTTACACTTTTCCTGACATCATTTAATTCCCCCGTGCATACGTTCCCATGACAACATCATCACCACAGATAAAAATTGCATCGGTACAACAGAAACTCTTCAAGATATATGACAACAGATGTTTGTTTATTTTTTTTAAATCCCTCTAATGATCTTCAGACTTTTAACCAGTGACCCCCTAATGGCTGATCCTTAATAAAACAAAGTATGCAGCTATTTGCATCTTCACAGATGGATATTGGAAAGGGTTTGTGGTTTGGGTACTAATGGAATAATAAGTACCACGTATTGGATATGGTCATGTGGAGGAATACATTACAACATAGATAGATATCAGCTTTGATGTATGCCCGTGCACAAGCTCTGCTCACATAGCAATCCATGATTAAGTGCATATGACATAGGCGTTCTTAGTTTGTTGTAACCATTTGCTCATCTGCATTTGCAAATTTCAGCGAATGTGCTCAAAATGAGAAACAAACATATTCAGCTATAATCCCCGTGAGACACGACATTGGATAAATTACTGTTCTATTGTTTCAACACTGTATTTTTATTGGAGTGCAATTCTTCACTAACTATTAGCAGGGTACCAATGCGTTTTAATGACTGTGATGCTCCTCACAGATTACAGAGAATGAAATCAGTGAGCTACCAAAAGCACAACTATAATTAGTCTTTTCTTTAATAGTCTCAGACAAGGCTTTAACTTATCCCATCCACAGCTGAGTGCTCTGTTGACACCGAAGAGCTGTTTTTATTCTGCTTCCCATGGTGCACGATCAAGCCACTCTCCTTAAAGAAGTTTCGTGGAGGTTCACCCTTGGTTTTAAGCCAGCCTCCGGCTTGTCACCAAGCAATCGTTCTCAGGCCCAGCTGTGGCACATTTGGCTAGCACACAGTGTGTACCACCTGAAAAGCTCTTCCTCGGCTTTTCTGGGGTAAAAGCAAAATGCGTACCCCGCTCAGAGAGTAATGCAGTATTTTAACCAAAAAGCACACCAAGAGTCCCTTTTGGGCATGTTCTTTGACAAGTAACTGTTCTAGAGGCAGCTTCCCAGGCTTGTGCATTGACAGACTGAATAAATCCTTACCAAGAAAGCCTTCCCTCCAGAGGTAGCTCTAAATCTAACTTCCAAGCAATACTGTAACTGTTGAGAGAAAAGCATCTGTATCAGAGGTCTCCAGACACAAAAAGTCAGAACCCATTCTGGGGAAGAGGGGCTTGGCCATCACCAGCCAAACAATTCTTTGTTTACCATCCTAAATAGCAAATCTAGATCCAGGCAGTCAGCAGCACAATAGCATCTCGCTGCAGAGGGAAAGCTGAACTATCAAGATGCTCCACAGAACCATCGGTCACGATGTTCACAGGTAGGCAACACGTCAGGCAGAAACTAACCAGGAAGTTGTTGAAAGCGGACCCAGTTTCTTGACACGCTCACAGAGATTATCTGCTTTTTAGCCAGGGTTCCATCCAACCTGGTAAAATGCTGATCTGCTCTTGCACCTGCAGCTGGTGAACTTGCAAGGAGTCAAGTCCTGCTGTGGTTTCATGCATCTCACTAAATACAGGAGTTGTTAGTCCCACGCACCGCTCTGCTCTCCACTCTGTTCTGGAAGGACAAAGGGAAGAAGCCGAAGCATCTCCACTGCCAGATGGACACAGCGGCTAAGACTATGATCGAAACATTTGATCTAAACACCATCAAACTAAATGGGAACTCTATTGTTTTTGCCAGCAGATTTTGGATTAGAAACCTCAGGTCTCAACCAATTCCAGCTGTACAGCTCTGCCTACCTCTTAGAGAAAACCCACCCTGGTCCCAACGCTCTGCCAGTGCCTGCCTCTGCAGTCCCCCCTGCCCGGAGGCGAGGAAAGCTGGGGCTGCAGAACCACCGAGCTGTGCAGGGCTGACACCAACAACAGTCCACCTCGTGTGCTATCAACACAACTGGCAGCTAAATTCAGATGATAACGTCTTTATTGCTGGTCAAAACACAAAAACCAGAAAGCTTGCCAGCCAGTTTTCAGATCCCAAGCAGGCTCTGCAGCAACTACTAAAAAAATAAGGATATGCCATTAATACTGAAGGATAAATATGGATCCCCACAACAACAGTTAAATAGAAATACTTCTGACTACATTTGAGGTGAGGTGCAAGACTGCTGAAGTCAAGAAATTAAGTTTCAATTGTACACAGGATTATAGAATTTAAAAAAAAAAATCTCAGAGGAATTTGAAAGTCAAAGGTATTGTTGATCTTCACTTTCCTCCTCTCCTGCTACAGACCAGAATTGTGTTGGTTCTTAAGTGGTAATATCCTCAAAGAGAAAAGAGTTTTCATTTTTTTATTTTTTTTTTTATTGCTCTGCCATCATATTAGGATAATGAATCCCTGTACATTGCTTCATCCTTGCACCTTGCCCTGCAGAAGTAAGGAGAAAATGGGAACTTGAAACATGAAGCGCCCTGCTTCTTAGAAGAGAAAATTCAAAACAATCCACCCAAATCTCTACGTTCTCTGGAAAATGCCTGCTTCAGTGCAAGTCTGTGAATAAGTCAAAAGTTAAACAGCATTTTCAGGATTAAAATACTTTTTTTTTTTAAATAACTTTGCACTGATGTCATACTGTCTTAAAGTCAAATTCATTCTTACCATCAACTGATACTGTTGACCTGGACTTCAATTAGTAAAATACTGAAAGCTCATTTATACAACAATGACATATACAGAGAATACGTTGTTTCCACATTTATGTCTATGTGTATTCTGCTCCAACACACCCACAGAATCGGCACTGATGACTTGAAAACCCCAGTACACACCAATATATATTCACAATGTTATGTCAGTGGTAAATACCGTAAATACTGAAAATGCGCTCAGAGATTCTGAACAACATTTTGTTGTCATTTTTTAACACACAGCTTCAAAAAACCTGCAGTCAGTACCTATGCAGCTTGCTCAAGATAAATCTGCATCACAGTGACCTTACAGCAACTTCACATTTGGGTTTGGGGGATTTTCCCCACTCTTTCTTAGCAAGTTTTTTAAAAGCCCGTTCAGCCACAAGCAGGCTTGCACTGCAGAAGCACGCTGCCTCCTAAGAGTAGCACATGGCGGGAAGCACCACGGCTTTACAGCGTTCCGGGCCCGAAGCTCCAGCTCCAACAACCTGGGCGCATCACCCGATCTATTAAAGAGAATCACGCCTCTTGTACCAACTTTACAAGTACGTGGAGAAGTTTGATCAGTCCCATTTATAAAAAGACCCAAGAGCCTCAGGTGAAGGGGACTGGGTACTTTTGCTGTTTGTTCCCTCCTTTATAACTGCTTATAAAATGACTGATTGGCTTTAGACTGACCTACAGATTTTTCAGACCCTGTACCTACATCCTTGTGTCTACACACACATATGCATCTACACACCACTTGTTTCCTAATTCTATAAATCTTTCAAGAATCTCACTATTAAGCCTTAAACATGTAGGCTTTGGGCAGCAGCCCCAAGCTGCAGTTTGCAGATCCCATTTAGAGCAGTACCAAAAATGCTGCTTGGTGGCTTGAAAGGAGCTGGACAGCTATACAGTGATGGCATCTCATTTCTACCTCTTTGGACACCTCACCAGCTCATTACACAAGGAAGCAACATAAAGGGAATTTTAGTGTCATTCAGGTGGTGGGAGAAAGGAGAAATCCAGTGGAAAAAGTTCTGACAGGCACCTCAATGTATAGCACATACTGTGAAAAGATCTGTAGTGTCCTGAAGTTCAGTCTCCTGTGGTAAAGCTGCTCTGAATACAAACTGTTTTGTCCAGGAAAAAAAAAAATGTCTTTAAATAATGTACTTAGATATGCTTTGAATACTTACAAAAAAATAACTAATGTAATACCAGATCCCTGCAGGTCTGCTGGATGTTTAGACAGCAAGTCCATCTTGTACTCATCACTGGTAAATTCTACTCTCCTCTTCACAGCTCGTTACAGCTAAGGCCATCTTCACGCATCTGCATGCTCATCTAGTTATATTTGTTACAGCATAGGTGCTTGTAACCCAGCATAGTACAAGCTGTAGTGTTGATATAGTAACAGCAGCGTAAACATGCCCTACTTTTGTACAGCATGGGGCTGGCCTACGTGGTAACGTGACTGTATAATAAGCTGCAGTATTCGGGTGTACTATTAACTCCACGCTAATTACTGTATGTTCGTGTGAGGTGAGGTAGCTTACTCTTATGCAAAACAGAGCAAACCACACAAACGCAGCCAGGTTGCTTGCTAAGGCTACATCTAGTAGCCTTACCAGTACAACGAATTAAACATGCCAGGGAATATTCCAGGGCACAGAGGCTGAAGGGCCCCAATGAGCTCGTGTCTCCTCCCCGCCAGACCACGCTGGCTGCTTGCAAACCCCCAGCCCACTCCAGCTCCCAGCCACAGGCAGAGGGCTTCAGCACAGGGTGGCCAGTGGTGGTCCAAAGCCCACCAAGAACTTCCCAGCGTGGCTTTCCACGTGCCAGCTCTTGGGAACGCTCCCCAGCAGTGTTTAATTTCCTGGTCTAAATGTAGCCTAAGTGTCTGCATAGGGGAGCTGGGTGAACACCAAAGCTATTTGGCAGTCACTCCGCCACGCAGGTAAGCATTTTTTTACTCCCGTGTATGGGAAATATCAGCACGTTTGTATCAAATTAATTATCAGCAAAGTTAAAAGTAGTAAAACTTGTGTTTAGACAAGGCTTTAAAACTCCTTTCTTCTCCATTCGGAAAGTTGGTTTTACTGTTCTTCTACAGTATTTTCAATGGTTTCATGTATCATTCCCTGCTGAAGTCCAGGACTCCGCATGGTTTGGTGGAAAAGAATGGGTCTTATTACTCTGAGTTTTATTTTAGTTTTAAATGACCACTGTAAGGATAAATTGTCTCAAAAAATACCTCCAAATCATTAGAAATACTTCCTAACCTTGCCATAAAGATTTCTTTTACCACTGCGACCTTAATGAGAATGTTTCCCTTAAGAATTGCAGGGAGTTTTATGAGAAAGCAACAACAAAACAGTGAGAAACCTTGGCAACATTGAGGAAAGAAAAATCAATAGAAGAAAAAAAAAACAAAACAAAAATAAAATAATCTCTCAGAAAAAAGGCCAATACCAACTTTTAAGATGACCAAACTCTAATATCCTCTCATTTGTAAGTTTAATTTGTTTTCTGTACTATTTTTATCTCACTGAACTGCTATTATGTGAAGTACAGAAAAAAAGGTCTTTTACTTAGAAGAATTCTTGACTAGCTTTCTCCTAAATATGATATTCTTGGGAAAACAGGATATCACTTTAATAGATGGAAAGAACAGTCCACAGCCACAATACACAAAACCTGATCTACAGCCTTAGCTAACCCACTGCTTCACATATGCCTGGTTTTAAGCATGTGACGTATTCCCTAAAAGCCACCGATTCCCATCAAACACCTCAATGGACCTAGTTTGAGCACCCTGCCAAACCTATGCCGAGCATAACTCCAAAAAAATGAGAGTAAATACAGCGTCCCAAGGAACAGCAGTAAAGGCATAACCATAAAGATGATGAGAAGCTGTCACAGCCATAAAGAGAACATTTTGGAGAAAACCTGACCTCACTGATATTCACTGGTCTTCCACGCTCTGTTCCAAAGAACCAGGAATTCTCTCCGTGGGCACACTTTGTCTACGAAAAACAAAGCCTGGCACCCCACTGCACATTCATTATTTGTAAACACCCACATTTCATAAAAAAATCATGATTTTATGTTTGGATTTTCAGCAAAACCCCCAACATTTTACATAAAAATTTGTTAAAATTTCTATTGAGTGAAAAAGCATTTTTTCCTCTCAAAAACCAAACTCTTCTGTGCAAAAAATGTCAAGCCTTTAGTTGATTGACAGTTCTGGGAAGGGACAGAGAAAGATACTCACAGTCCTTTCACTAGTTAACTCACTGATTTATTATACAATTACACCATTTCAAAAGCCATTCTGAAAAAAAAAAACCAACCCTCATGTTCAGTTATACATTTCAAAATTTGGTGACTGCCACAGCTATATGGCATTTCTTTTTTTAAAAAAGCAAATGACATTTCTGTCTTGAGAACAGATTCCTCATATATTATCTAACGAATAAGTTGTTCTTGAAGCAACAAGAAAGTGAACCTATCCAAACAACAGCAAAAAAACCCTCTACATTAACAGTTGAAACTCCCACAATTATATGTTATTCTGAACCTTTATTCACAGTAATGTCTTTCAAATGGATGGAAAGGAGTCTCATCCTCTACATCCATAAGCTTCCCACTGAGGAATCCAAAGAATTACATGCTGCAGTGATTCTTCCAATATTCTCAGCGTCTTGACTGAGACCACCATCTTTTCTAAGTCACAGATATAAGATGGCATAAAATACTGACCTCTTCCAAGCTGAGTTAAATAAGTGAAAGAAGCGGTCCTACAATGAGACCCACTCTTTATCAGACCATAAACATGTCCAAGTAATCGCTATAAGAGGAGAAGCGGCACTCTGACTGCTTTACAGTTTTCTACAACTGCCACATCAGGTCGGATACCATATTTGTATTTGCATGGGGAAGCCAAAGAACTGAATAAAATAAAGCCTTACCTTCTGATCCCCTAGTATACACGCTGACAAGTCCTTTTAGGATGTATACCAATAGTTAGCATGTACGCTGTTTCACAGATCTTTGAAGAAACAGAGTCTATTTATGTGCAGAAAAGTACTTTTTAGAGTTCAATATATGTCCAATATTTATTCGGAGAACCTAAAGTGCTCTGCAGACTTCACAGAGTGAACTATAGAAGCAGGGAACATTTTACCAACCACTGAATTCAGGTATCTCAAGCACAGAAGACAGCAACCATTTAATATGACACTGCAATACCATATCTGAGTTGAGGATATGAAAACACAGGGAAAAAATAAGTAGCTATAACTTAAACTCATCGCTCAAACTCTGGCCAATGCAACAAAACTTATATTCCTCCTTCCGCTAGAAGCACCTACAGATCTTTAACGAAACAGCCACAGTCTCAACATAACGTCTCACTGAGAAAGTTGTCATCTTCTCCATCCGGCGTCCCTCCCCATTCCCATCACTAGCTATTACATTGATCCAGAAACTGACTCCAAGGGAAAAATACCACTCACTAATTACCATAGAGTGGTGTTCATTCAGCACTTCAGTTTTCCTTGGAGGCTTCTTACCCAAACATTAACCCTCAACCAAACCAACCTCAGCTGTTTCAACATTCTCTTTTTCTTTTTTTTTTTTTTTAATATGTATATAGAAAAGAAGAACCAGACCAGTTGCAGTCAGACTTCTTGGCAATTTAACATTTTTAACCAGAGTAATTTATAAATTATGCAAGTGGAATATTTATTTATGTGAAGAATTTTGTGGGTTTTTTTAAAGGTGGGATTGGAACTGCTTTTATATAGTAAGTGACTGAGAAATCTCTGAATGTTGTCCTGTATAAACTTCACGCTAGCAGCAACGCTACAGAACAATTTTGCTTTTGTTGAGGGCATATGTACCCTTCAATTAAATACTTTAATTATGAGGCAGTTGCTTATATAGCTATGTGAACTGAAAATGGCTTGGGTGTTAGTTTTTGATCTGTCCCAATATAAAAGACAGCGTAATTTAAACATAACAAAACTAGAGTGTTCTTCTCTCTGCAGTAAGAGGGGAAAGACACACAGCAGGAACTAAACGAGGACTTGAAAGGAGCCATGCTGGCCGACTATCAGGGTCCCCCCTATTTGCATACCAAAGGTACCAGACATCTGGGGGAGAGTCTGTGCGGTGCCTTATTGCCGTCTTCTGCAGGGCCTGCGCCAAGGGAATTCTCCCCCAGCCAGAAACGGGGCTTCCAGCCCTTTTATGCTGCTCCGGCCTGTTTACCTACCATAACGGGGTCAGAGCACAGGAAGAAATCTTAACCCTACATTTGAGGCAGAGAATCCTGCAAACCAAAGGACCTGGCCACATGTGGGATTCAGTCATCAGCAGCAACCCTGGTAACTGGCGCTAATATAAACCCCAAAAGTAGGACAAAAAACCTCAGCTCAGCTGCTCCTGCTTGAATCCTACTTTGAGTCTAAAGTCATGTTGGAGAAGCGCTCTGAGACATTATAACGGGCATCACAGAAACGCTAAGGCTTTTGGTTTTTTCCAGGCTACTTTTAGAAAATTACTGGAAAGCAAGATGTATACCTCTGCCACGTACATTGTATTTTCCACACATGCATCAGTAACACAGCCAGGTAAGTATGGTCATATGTGAACATACACACTCAGAGCAAGCACCATGTTATTTTTTTTATTTTTCTGGACATTCTTTGGAGATGCTTCCCCCCCTTCCCCGGCTGACCGCTGAATTGCCACACAGCCATACGATGTGCTGCTGTGCTTGGACATACTCCAACTCTGGACACTCCAGAGTGTAAAGTCAAGTAGAGAAAGGAAGAGAATGTAGAGAGATGAAGGGACTGAGAGGAAGGAAGCTATCAAATATCACAATCCCAACAAGCTATTACTTTTCTCTGGGATCAGCTAGAGGGTTAGTAATACTCTAACTCCATGCCTAACAATAGCAGCAAATTAGTAACAAATTAGTAAATGTAGTAAAACAATGGCTGCCACAATGGACTCCTTGCAACACAACTTTGAATATTTCACTCTTGAGCTCAAAGCAGATACTAAATGATGTTTTTGTAAAATACCATTTTGCATAGACTGACAACACGAACTGTGCCCAGATACGTAAAGCTGCAGGGGTTGGGGTGGGCAAATGAACTATTTTAAACCACAGCATATTAGCAGGAGAGGTGGCTAAGTACTACAGCATCTGATTTTTTTTTTTCAAAAAGAATTATTTTGACAAAATTTATCTGCTGTAAAACCAGTTTAAAAATTCCCAGTACATCTTTTAATGGAATCCCAGCTTCAGTGCATCAGGTAACATGTCTCAGTGAAACAAAGCATTCCTGTTTTTCAGCCAACTAATAATCAGGTTGCATTTGGTACCCCTTAATGGACATGAACAATTGCTATTAAAGGAACATAGCAATTAAATCACTAGGGCTAAGTTGCCACATCCTCCCGGATAGCTTTAGGAGTGGGCTTTTTGTGATGCAATCTCCACTGAAATTTCTTCACGAAGATTCTCTTGCAATGTGTCACAGGGGAGAAGGCAAAGGTTTGCTCTCCACCTCTGTTCAAAAGCTGCTCCTAATCCTGGAGGAACTTTTAGATTTTGGGAGGCCAAAACTCTCTGTTCAGAGGCCCAAGATTGCCACAGCCAGCCAGAGCCATCTTTGCCATGATCTCCCCTGCTTTCATTGAGGTAGAACATCCCTACGAAAATTAATGTGGTTTGTAAATCACCTTTTCACTGAAACTTTTCTGGTGGGAAGGTGAATGTTATTCACCTCTCAGCTCCATCTCCAAGCTATATCCACAATCACACATGGTAGGAGCTTCCACAGCAGTAATTGGGGTGGGTATCACAACCAAAGTACTCCAGCTGGTGCTCTGAAAACAGGCATTGAGATCTTCGTGTAGATGCACAGCTCTCAGAAGCATGATCTGGCCCCCGGACATGATAGGTTTCCTATAAAGAACAGCGTTACGATAATCCCTCTCTTGTCATGAAATATTCAATTTTCTTTTTCATTCTTAGAAAATAAAATGCTAAATTACCCAGTTTAGTAGGTCAATGTCAAAACTTATGATGAAAAAGAATCTTCCTAAGAGAGTTTCTTAAAACCTGTATAATCAGGTTGGTAATGCTGCCCACAGGGAAAACCCATTAGCAGAAATCTCTAACACATTTCAAAAAGCTAAACCTAAGTGGATTGTGGGTGTGCCTAACTGGTTGTTATATCGCAAGCAGCCCAACTCATCCGAAAGCGTTACTACATCGCCATTTCCCTCTGCACGTACTTGGTGCAGAAATCAGCTAAAGCAGCCAGCAGGCAGATTTTATGAAGCCGAAGAAAGCAGATTTCATCTTCCTTGCATAACTGGAAGAAATTTTGGAGCTGTTTTAAAGGGTTAAACTCTACTTCTGAACTTCAATACTCAGAAATTCTATGCACTCTCTTTTTAGAGTACTCTTCCTTCCTTCCTATCCGCCAACACAATAGGGAAGGCTTTGTTATCATTAATCATCTTCAGAACCCAGGGGATTCTCGGAGTACGAGCACTGCTGCAGCCTCACTGGAAAAATCCACGCAGACATGCACCAAAGTTTCTGTTTGAGTTCACTCGTGCAGATTTTCATTAGTGACTGGATTTGCGAGCTGGGGATGTGGCTAATGGTTCATCTAAAGTCAAAGGAACTAAATCTTTGATCATTATCACCAGAATCAATATTTTCAAATAAAGGATTTGAACTTTTTTTTTTCCCCCCTGCACCATGAAGATCTGTAATCTGAAGGGAGGGAAAAAAGATGGATTTTTCAGTATAAAACCCAAATAGTATCTTGCACTGCACAAAACATCACAAGATATTAGAAAAGGTAAGATAAACAGCCTGAACAGAGATGGAAGTGCATCAGAAACGATACACTTTTGAGAGGGAATGATTGTGCCTTGACAGAGAACAATTTATCCAGACAAAACACCTTAAATAGCAGGTACTGTATAGGTTTAGCAACAATTCTTTGACTAATTCATCTTGTCAGCCTCCTAACAAATAGCCCCCAAAAAAGTAGCCTGTCTCATAATTTCTGGAGACTTTGAAGGAAAAGGATATCCTGTAGAAATTAAAGAAAAGCAACATGGCTGAGAAAACATTTGTAAATAAGTCATCAACATTCTGATTAGATCTCTAACTCCTTGATCCAAATCTCTTGGTTTTTTTCTTGCATTCTGCTACATAAAGATAGTTTAAAAAACACACTCAGTACAGCAATGAACAAAGACAACAAACATAGTCCTGATTTCTCAAACAGGCTTTTTACCTGCAGGTGCAAATTCTGCACTTAGGTATAGCTGTTTCCTCAATTTAATGCCTGCTCTTCTTAAAAGTATAGTGCTGGCATTAATGTAACCAACTGCCTATCTGAAGCTGGAAGATATGAGGCTCAGATGTGGAGAAGTGAGTTTTTACAACTCATCAGACAACACTTCTGAATTCCCCAAACAATCCAACACAATTCTGTAACTAAAAATAAACGAACGGCTTCTGACTGAGAGTCCAGTTGCAGCATCCCCAGTGCCAGATTGCACAGAGCATTTGTGCTTAAAACTAGTCGAATGCTAAGTCGTTGTGCAAGTGCATGTCAAGTTAAATGCCCCTATCAATCCGCAAAATGATTATTTTTATGCATAATTGCAGTAACAATGCATGCAGGTTAAGTCCATAGCATTGATTTTACGTGCCTACCCTTGTACTACTACAATTTTGATAATTTGAATGAATTTATTCTCATTATTTATACAGCTAACAAGATGCTGTGTGTGTACACAGTGGGATGTGAGTTAAGACTTTGTGTCTTGCTCCACAGAATTGCGATCTAAACAAAAAAACTGCGTGCTGGAGAGTGGATTGGTCTTCACTCCATCAAGAAACAGAAGGGAGGAAACAAAAACAGGCAGCAAGAGTTGACAGGAACAGTAAGGCAGGGACTGGGCAGACTGCAAATAACCAGGCACATGATGTAAAAATTAACAGCAAAAGTGAAGGACCTGGGACTTGGAGACTTCGGGAGGTATATGGAGATGCCGTACAGGCTTGGAGCAGTGGGACTATGGGCACATTTTACATCTGATTTCTATTCATAATCCCATAAAAGGGATTTTCAGTGTTTTCCTACTTCAGAAGGACATTGAGAAGATACATACAGTGAGGAAAAAGAGGCGGTGACCAAAAAGTGGCAACAGCGACCAAAGCTATGGACTCACGTAAGGTAGATTGAGATAGGATCTGGCAGGTTAGGAAAAGAGATCTGATCAGGATGCGGTAGGAGATGCTAAACAAATAATAAATTCCCTCCCTTCTCCCCCAGACAATGTCTGTTCCCTCACCTACTGAGGAAAGGGCTCACCAAAGGAAATGGGCTATACAGCCACATTTATGGCACAGTGCTCTTTCCAAGTCAGCTTGCCTTTAGCAGGCTTCAGAGCAGGCACACCTGAGATGCATGGTCTCATCAAGCACAGTATCCTCACCTGCGCGCCTTTTATCTGCCAGCCCCCATGTTGTGGAGCCTGTTCTCCCAGATGCTTTATCCCATCCTTTAAATGCTCCTTTAGACAACATTTTTTTCCTCCTTTTGATTGATGTCCAGCCCAGCACATTATCCCTCCCTTTAAATTGATGTCACTTTCTCTAAGAGCCTAAGCATTACTCTAAACTGTGTTTTAATTGCTATTTATATGTCCCTCAAGTGTGCAGAACCATGAATTGTTCAGCAAAGGCCAGGACATTTTATAAATAAAATCCTTGCTTGCTACTGAGAATGATAATATTAGCCGGCAGCATCTGGATACACTTTCAAAGTGAAGATTTTACTTTTACAAGACAAGGCTAAAAACACAGATGGCATAAGCTACTGTGAAACCTGCAGAAAGCTTTTTCCCCCCCTGTTCTTCGAATACCATCGTAAGTCGTTGAGTGGGAGGAAAGTTAAAGCTTACATACATCCCAGCATGCCAACCCATGCCCTACTGAGATACTTGACTGTCTAGTGCTTCTAAGCAGCTGGAAAAATGTCAAACTGTCATCACTGATTAAAATGGGATTTTATAGAAAGCATCACGCATATTGTCAGAATTCAAGACTTATTTCACGCGATGGAAATACAAAGAGTTGCTAATTTTACTTCAAAACAGATTTCTCTTCATGTTTCCCTCTGTATTCTACTAGTATTTACTCAAGGCTGTACATATCCAGTAATTATGGACTCCACCTTGTTTTGGAGAGTTGGTGATTTACCCACCATGATTTTTCTCTGGGAAGCCTGTACTCCTCCTAAACAGCCTGGAATCACGCAGATGTCTGCACATCAACATTTCTGCTGCTTGCTGTCTCCAGGCTCATTCCTGAGCACTTGAGTGGAGCTGATGCCGGTGATTTTGATCTCCACAGCTCACCTGCAGTTCCCTGCCTTCCCCTCCCTCAGCTAAGGAAGTAACTAGCTCTGTTGTAGCAAACACCTTGTTAGAGATAAGAGGACCACATTACCAAGGGCATACTGTATTAGCTTTTACTATTCAACACAGACTTTTGGATTGACAACCCAGAGCCACTTGACTTCCTTCTCCTCTTGCCATCATGAGATCTACCATTGTTTTCATTTGCCTAACCCTGAGAGAAAGAGCAAGAATGATACTGTTTTATCTGTACTCTCTATTAGGTGGTGAACTTTCTGTGACACATGCAATGCTTTCCTACATGCGTGCAAAGATGGCATCAGCCAACCTTGCCAGTATGCACTCACCAAGACGAGACCTAGAAGGTACTTGATGCTGAGCATGGAAAGGGAAGATCTGAAAGCCAACAACGAGTAAGACATGACACCTGCTCCCAATGGCGTTACAGAAGGGGACAACTAAATCTTCTGCATCCCAGACCAATGCTGTACCACCAGCACAAGACCCAGCTGGCCATGTTGGGGCAACCTGACCCTGCTGGTAATGCAAGGGAGAGCCAAGTGATGCTCCACACAGCCCGCTGCTGTGGGGCTGTCCAACCACCAGCCCCCGCTCACTGCCACAGAGCTGCCCACAGCATGTACCCTCTGCGATGGTGTCTTGTTAAAGGAATTATCACTTACAGGTTCGGTAAGTTCAGTGCTCCTCAGTACCACCAGAAAGACAGCATTACACACAGCTCTGCACCTGGCACATCTTCTGAGGCAAAGGCACTTACTGGCATTGCAGAGGCCATGACAGGCACTGCCCTGTCCCTGCATGACCATGGACCTTCCCCCAGCTATGGCCTAGGCCAGCCCCAGCACAGCAGCAACCTCTCTGGGGCATGGGCTGCTGCGGACAGCAACAGCCCCTTCCGCATCAGGACTGGCTTTTCTACGGGCAGAATTCCCATGGCCTTTTGGCACGTCACCAGGCCAGGTGGCACAGAGGAGCAGGGTCATACACCAACACACACCAGGACAGCAGCTAGAAGCACTGAGGGGGCTGGCCTGGGTGAGCACTTAAATACCTCGAGGGGGGGCTGCGATTGGCCGGAGGGCAGGACTATGTGGGAGCAGAGGATTGGTGGAGAGCAGCTCTCTCTGTGTGGGGATTGGTTGGCAGCGGGGCTGTGGGCACCATGGCTGGGCAGGCACCCCAGACCTACTGGGAGGCCCATGGGGCAGCCCAGTGGGGTGTCCCTGGCCCCAGGGTAGTCACCAGACGCATAGGTGACCCCAGCCTCAGAGCAGTCTCCAGCCCCATAGGTGACCCCCACCCCAGGGCAGTCACCAGCCCCATGGGTGACCCTATGAGAGGTGGTCCCCACCCCAGGGAAGTCTCCAGCTTTAGGGGGTGACCCCTACCCCTGTCCAATGCACTCAGGGTTAGGGGTGACCCCAGCCCTGCAGTTCCTGGGGCTATGGGCTGGCCCCATATATCCTACCCAGAGCCTGTGCCCCCAGCCCCATATTGGGTCACCGGCACCTTGCTCCTCACCTCTCAGATTGAGCACCCCAGCCAACAGGCTGGAACGCAAAAGGAGGGGCTGTTTTCACAGCATCTGGTTTGGTTTCTGGTTTTTCTTCTTTTTTTTAATGCAGCTATAACTGCATCTTGCAAGAAATGCGCTACAGCTGCCCCAAGACAGCCTACCAAACCCAGCCCCGTGCTGAGGCAGGCACTGTTGGCCTTGCCTCTCAACACAGTGCAGACGTTGGTGGGAGATAATGATGAAGCAAGTTCAAGCATGATGAGCTGGATATTGAGCCAGGCTTTTCGGATCACAGTTTTGGCCTTAAAAAGCTGCATCACCTGCACCAGTGGCCCAGACTGGGTGCTTGAGTCTTCTTCTCAAGCCCGTCCTCCTTGCAATTCCCTGAGCACCCAGCGAGCCCCTGAGCAGGAGAGCCCCCAGGGACACCGCAGCCAGCTGCCCGCCGGCCTCCTGCCGAGCTGAACCACATCATCCTGGGGGACATGAGATGGAAGCAAACCTGGATCACTGGATTCTCCACTGACATTTATGCTGGGAGGTCAGGGAGAGAACCAGCTCATCTTGGAAGAAATGGGGCCTGTTAGTAACGGACAACGGATGGAGCACCACAAAAATGCAAGCTCTGTCATAGCAATTATTGCTCTTTTTTCTTTTTAGCCAGTCACTGCATCACTCTGAGCGATAGGAAACGGCCTGTGTGGGGAAAAGAAAGTGACCTTGTTGCAAACCCTTCCAGACAGAACAAAATGATGTAAACACAGCCCTCCCCACAGTGCACCTGCAACCCTCTGCACCAGTGGCTAAACCTCAGCCTAACCCAGATCTCTGGAGAAAACAGAAGGTTAAAAAGTTAATTTTTCTCACCTGGACAGCACAGGATTGTTTTTAACTTCTCTTGGGACAGACTGCAATCAGGCAAAGGTGCAAAGAGAAATAGCTGTAGACTGACCATTTCTCCAAACACAATAAATTCATCAGTGCAAGAACTCTTGAAATACCACAGATATTAGAGCCTGTTGTAAACAAAGAGTTTCCAAGTATAATAGCCAAAAAGATGATGCTCAACCCCTTAAAGCAAGCACACTGATCGCAATGTAAAATGAGTACTTAAAAATTGTGCAAGGCGTTTGCTGCATTCCAGCCCTGAGCCGCTGACCGGATAAGAGGTGGGCAATGCTGTAGTCCCAGCCCATCCCAAGGAGTTTGAGCTAAAGCCAAGAGACCCAGGTGCACAGCCACGCTCCCAGTTCACCAGAGGTCTCTCACAGGAGGCACCTTGGATTTTGGAGAGATCTTCAGCATTACCCAGCCCTGCACAGCCCTTGAAACATCACACAGGGGGATCATCCCCCCCGCCAAGCACCCTGCACTGCCCCTTTTTTAGACACAATATTTTTAGTGGGTTCAGCCCATAAAGATGGTTCAATGAGACAGCTCAGGTGCTTTGCTCTAAGCTGAGCCTGGCGGCAGCGTGCACAAGGTCCTGCTGCCCAGCCCAGCCTCTGCGGAAGCAGCCAGAGGAATTTGGGGTCGCATTTGGATATTCTCGGCCAAAGATGGTTCCCTGGAGTCAGAGGGGTCTCACAGGAAAGCAAGGTGCTCCTCAGTGGGATTAGGGGCACTAATTTGTCCCAGAGTTATTCTCAGTCTAAAATCATATTTTTACATCTGTGGTTTGTTTAAGACTCGGTCGTAAACCCTCAAATAAGCAGCGGTGCAGCTCGCACCCTGTCCCCATAAACACGTCCCCTCGCAGAGGTTTCTACCCAATACATCAAACTGACCATATGCGCTAATCAAAAATATCGGCAAATAAAGCTTCTTGCCCATATTTTCCTCAACTGTACACCTTTAGCACATTTGCTGATACTGAAGTATTAACCAACCACTCTTTTATAACTGTGAAAAGCAAATATTGACTGAGCATGGAGGTACGGTAAATAAATTACATTTACCCTGACAAAGTGTTCATTGCCTTCCCTAATTACACACAGCGAAAAACATTTAGTCTGGCCATTCAAGAGCTGGATAAATAGGCTTAACAGTTACCGAGACAGTTAGCACTATGAAAAATAAAAATGCATCTTTAAAGATTAAAGAGGAAATAGTGTTATTCCATCTATACATGACTGTGATTGTACTCAATACAAGGAGTTGTCATTTGAAATGATAAATAATTTATTGCTATTAGGCAGGTTTACAAGCACTAATTTCCTGGTGCTATTCAATCATATGAAAAATATCTTTTAAATCTTTTTTGAAAAGAAATGTAAGTGATTAAGGAGGGAGGCAGGGTGTACTAATGGCATGGGAATGAGCAAACCCGTGTCGTTGTTTAGTA
>NW_009259531.1:2660729-2660953 GCF_000687185.1 Egretta garzetta | reverse complement strand
GCCCCGCCCCAGCCCGCCCCGCACCGCCCGCGCTCTCCCTCCCCGGCTGATCCCGGATGGGATCTCCGCACCTCCTGCTCGCCCTTACTTACTTTTAACAAATCACTACAAGCCCGTGCAGCAATCAATAGCTCTGAACGATCGCGATTGACCTGCTTAAGGAGAGGAAAGAGCAATAACACCAGCGCCGGCCTCCCCCCCCTCCCCCCTTTTTTTTTATTATT
>NW_009259531.1:2655560-2657056 GCF_000687185.1 Egretta garzetta | reverse complement strand
AGGGGAAGAAAAGAAAAAAACAAAACAAAACAAAAAACAAAAACCCAAGCAACCAACTCAGAGAAATGAAAGGGGAAAAATAACACCGAGAGGCCAGCTTTGCCCGAGCTGGGAGCAGGCTGCTGTTCAGAGCTGCCCCCGGAGCCTTCAGCGCCTGCCAATGGCCCCTTACCTTTGCTTACCCCCTTGTGGTACACAGTGCAGTCTGGTCTGCTTAAAAGCAGCAGCAGCAGGAGGAGAACAGGATTGCGAGCAGAATGGGGACATTATTTCTCGAGGAAATAGGCTGGCAGGAGGCGTACAGGACTTCAGGTCTCTCAGGCACTATTTTTCCCTTCTCGCCTCTGTGCAGAACTGGAGATAATAGTTAGGGCTGCAGGTAACGGAGTCTGTTCTTATTCAATTTCCCTAAATGGCCTGGAGAGCACTTAAAAGCCCGGAGAGCTTCTGGCCAGCATTTTCTTATTAACTAATTTCACTTCGATCCTATTAAAGTGTATGCTTTATAACCTTCAAATGAACCTCTCCCTCTCCCTTTCCCTCTTCCTCTCCCTTCTAAAACAAAGCCATTACCTTTTAATGACAGAGTAAAGCTTTTAAAAAAAATGTTGCTTCCCTCCTTCCCTAACGTTACAGGGTGCGCATGACGCACACAGCGCCCCGCAGCACCCACTGCTGCCGCACCCCCGCACCCGGGAAGGCTCGGCCAAGGTTCGGGGGTCCCAGGGCCCGGAAAGAGGCAGCGAGGCCAAGGGAAGCCGTGGACAGAGGCCGCTAAAAAACCGGGATTGGGGAGAATCGCTTTATTTCGCTTTGGGAAAGGCTCCGCAATAATGGGTTTTAAATGGATACATATATTTACCATCTCAAACGGGTTCTGCTGTTTCCTGGTAACGCTCACCACAAATGGTAATAATAAAAGATGAAGTATTTTTTCTCACCTTAGGTCATTAGATTTACAGACAAGGTACTAAATCATTTTAGCTCCCCAAACCTTGAAGGAAAGGCGCGCACGCACTCCCATCCCCTTCTCTTCTCCTCCTCCTTCTGAAGAAACCTGCAAGGGGAACGGAGACAAAACAGTCGCCGGGGCTCGAGGAATGTCTCCCTTTAACAGTTTACTAATAATAACAATAATAACAAAAAAAGTTGACGCTGGCTGCAGAGCGCAGATTGTCAGTGGCCTCGTCCCAAAGCCTTAACATGAAGGGTCATTAATCGTGTTTTCTTTCCAAATCGTATGTCACTGCAATTAACAGATTCTGATCAAGAGACTCCTTTCAGATTGATTCCATATGTGATAAAGAATGTGCAGCTTGTTATCTATCTGTCGCCTTGGAATTATGGAAAAGCTTCAAACGTGTAATTTGAAGAGTCTTTTACCCGGCGCTTTGATCTTTCCCTCTATTTTTTTTAACTCTTTTTTAACTGCGGTCCCTCTCCTCCTAATCCCACATTGTTTGTTTGCCCCCCGTCCCTCGGCGGCTGCGCCCCGT
>NW_009259531.1:2653304-2654209 GCF_000687185.1 Egretta garzetta | reverse complement strand
GCCGGCGTGGCGAGCACGACTGCATCAAATGGCGACTGATTTTTCTGATTTTTCATATCCGTCCCTTTTCTCTCCCAGGCGGCTTATTTTTAAAAGTTGTGGTCCGCATCCAAGCTCCCCCCCCTTCCTCCCCGACCCCTCGGCACCGCATGTCCCCAGCCCAGCGCTTCCTACGGAAAAGTTTAAAGCAGCCCGGGACGTGGGGTTCGCTGCCTGCTTTCCTTTTGAATTAAAAAAGAAATAAACTTATGACTGAATTTAATATTGTTATCTCCATTGCATTATACTATCAAAAGCTATTACAGCACCAACGTCGAATAGAAGAAAATAAATTCCTCCAACCCAGAGTTGTTTTTGCACTAGATTAGCAGATAGGAAATGCTATAAAGATGAACTTAATACGATTAGAGATGTTTCCTACAGATTTTCATATATTGATTCAGGGAATTTTAATTCTGGAGCTTGCTTTGCTATAATCCGCATTTATTACAAGCTGATATAGTTTTATTATAGCAAGCTATCAAGGTCGATTCCTTTAACTGCATAATCTGACATGAATTTCATTTTTAAAGAAATGTAGTTATAAAAATCCATACTGTGGGCACAGTGGTTATATTGTACCTAAATCATATTTTAAAGGCAATAAATCCAGAGAGCATTTAGGAAGAGGGGAATACAGTTAAAGGGCTCTCCTCCAGTCTCAACTCCTCAAAAGACCCTTCAAACTTTTTTTTTTTTTCTTTTAATAAATTTAAACACCCAGTATTTAAAGCAGCAGGCAGCGGTGGCAGGCTCGGGTTCCCGCTCCCCTGCCCGCAATCACAGCCCCACAGGTTGAATGCAGTCCCCACGTTTCACCCCAGCCTCTCCCGCCGCTCGGCTGTAGCGGAGCCGGGCGCTGGCGC
>NW_009259531.1:2651968-2653279 GCF_000687185.1 Egretta garzetta | reverse complement strand
GGGGGGAGAGGCGGGGGAAAAAAAAAAAAAGCAAACCGTAATTTAAAATGTGTTGATCGTAAAAAAATATCTTATTCGGTAATTACAACGTATCTTGACTCCTTCCCAATAGCTCCTTGCAAGCCCGTGCCACTGCTCCCTCTGCAAATGTTGCACGTACCAGGTACTTCCTTCTAAGCCTTGTAGTGATTCAGAACAGAGGGAATAAGCAAAATGATCATAAATTTCCTAATTAGAGATTTCGCACCAAGACAAAAAGGTGTTAATGAGTTTAATTCCAGTGCCTGTCATTGTCCCTTTTTTCACACCACTTATTTACTAATGGCCCAGAGGGCTGCTCCCGTCTCTCCTTTGTTAAGATTTTAATTTGCCTTCTTTTCTGCCTTTGATGTAAAATTGTGACCTACAACTCTTTGAAGTCCCTTATTAGGAGGAAAATTAACTTAGCTTTTCCACTGTATCTGCCCACTGTTAGCCCAGACAAAATGTAGAGAACTCCTTAAAGATTCAGTACATCAGGAAATTTTTCAAGGTACCTCTGGAAATGCAAATTTAAAAAAAAAAATTCTAATGGACCTTTAAATCTATATTAGGAGATGTAACCATCGCCAGGTCCGGAGAGGGGGAAGGGAAGGAGGGAATATCTTAATAAAGAAAACAAAAACAACCCGGACAAGGAAAGGCTGTAAATTTGAAAACCTGAAAAGGGGGGGGGGGGGCGGCCTCTATTTTTAAATGTCACAACTTTTTCCTGTCCCTCTCGTTTGCCGCTCACAGCTGACACCCTGGCTTCCTATGCTCCGGGGGAGGCGGGGGCTATGAAAGAAATTATATCTAAATCTATCTCTATATAATTAGAATACCATGAGGCAGGGTTAAACCTTTGTAAAACACACAACTGATTGGCGATCGCCAAAACGAGATTTGAAAGCAACTCAAATAAAAGATCGCGACGTCAGTAAACAGATTTAGGAAAAAAAAAAAAAAAAAAAAAAAAAGAAGGGGAGAAAAAAAAGCAGCTAGTGACAAACCCGGCGAGAACGAGCTCTGGGCATGAGAGAGAGAGGGAGGCAGAGGGAGAGAGAGAGACTTAAAAGAAATAGGAGGGGCTTGTGAGAGACTAGAAATGTCAATCAGAGCCCTGAGTCCCAATAATCTCAGGCAATCTGTTAGGACCTGACCTGGGTCCACTCAGATCAATAGGAAAAGTGAGAGAAGAAAGAAGCGATCGGATCGTTTACCGCGGCGGCCGAGGACAGGAGGGAGCCCGCGGCCTCCGCGCACCCCCGGCTCCCCCCCCCTCCCCATGTC
>NW_009259531.1:2650608-2651191 GCF_000687185.1 Egretta garzetta | reverse complement strand
GGCCGTCCCTTCCCTCTCGCTGCTGCAGGGCGCCCAGTACGAGCTGAAGGAGAGCCCGGGGGTGCAGCACGCCGCCTTCCCCCACCACCACCCCGCCTTCTACCCCTACGGGCAGTACCAGTTCGGGGACCCGTCGCGGCCCAAGAACGCCACCCGGGAGAGCACCAGCACCCTCAAGGCCTGGCTGAACGAGCACCGGAAAAACCCCTACCCCACCAAGGGCGAGAAGATCATGCTGGCCATCATCACCAAAATGACCCTCACCCAGGTCTCCACCTGGTTCGCCAACGCGCGACGACGGCTCAAAAAGGAGAATAAAATGACCTGGGCCCCCCGCAGCCGGACGGACGAGGAGGGCAACTCCTATGGGAGCGACCACGAGGGGGAAGAGGACAAGAGGGAGGACGAGGAGGAGATCGACCTGGAGAACATCGACACCGAGAACATCGAGAGCAACAAGGACGAGCTGGAGGACGAGCTGCAGGACGCCGACCTCCTGCACTCAGACTCCAAGACGGACTCGGAGGGCTCCGAGGGCTTCGAGGACCTGCCCGGCGCCGAGGAGCGCTACCTGAAGGCCGCC
>NW_009259531.1:2648301-2649757 GCF_000687185.1 Egretta garzetta | reverse complement strand
CGAAACCCCGAGAGTTACCTTCCTCCGACGGAGATACTTTTTGTTGCTGTTGTTGTTGCTGCTCAAATCGTCTTTGCGGGAAGGACCCGGCCGTAAGGCTTGCTCCGGGCTTGGCTTATTTTCCTTCTGAGGGTCGCTCCTGCAGCAAGGCGGTCGTTGCGTCGTCTTTGCAGCGTGCTGAGAAGAGATCCTAAGTCTAGAATCTTAATTCAGGGATGGGGGGGAATACAACGAGGGGCTATAAAGGAACGCTTTTTTTTTTTTTTTCCTTTCTTCTCTTTTTAGATCGATCTAGTGCCTTGGAAGTAGAGAAAAAGTTAATAAAGACAGCTTTCCAGCCAGTGCAGAGGCGGTAAGAGATTGCTTCCCCAGTCTCCTAAGGATATATGGAGGGGGTTGTCAATGGTTAGCTTATTTTCTCCGCTTCTTGAGTTCCCTTTCCAGGGCTGTTTCTTGTTCTTCCTCTGCGTGCGTGGTGGGTTATTCTGATTACATTTTTTTTTCCTTTTTTTTGTGTGTGCTGTTCTTTCTTCTGGACTTTGCGAGCGGTTCCCGCGGGCAGGCCGAGCACCCCCCGAGCGACCCCGGTGTCGCCTGGCCTGGGGGAGAGGTGCAGCGGCAGAGGGAAAAATCATAAATTGCAATAAAAAAGAACCCCAGCTAGCGTGAAAACTTCCGAGGCTGAGCCTTGCTGTCCTGAGCCTGGCGTAGCCGTCGCTGAAATCAATTGCTCTTGCGACTGACTGAAACCACGGGGATCGGGCCCCGGGTATTTTCGTAGCTCAATAAATTTGCTACCAGTCACTCTGAAAACTTTTTACATTTGGCGATCTATTTTTTAAAAAAATAACAACAACAACAACAAAACCAGTGCTACCTACTTAAGTTAAAAATATTGTGCCAGCCCAATCTGATTAGAAATCCTATTAAATATTTTTTTTTTTCTGTGTCATTTTTTTTTCCAGGCCCCAGAACCAACTTGATGCCGCTATGGTTCTATCGGCGTTGTCATCATCATAGTTAATTTTTTATTGTTGTTGTAATGATTGTAAAAAAAATAAATCTCTGTATAGTTACAACTTGTAAGCATGTCCGTATATTAAAACTAAAAAGGAAAAAAAAAAACAACCAAACCAACCCCGCTTCTGTACTATCATCTGGATTAGCTGAGTTTGTGAGGTTCTTTGGAAGTCCAGTGAGAATTAGGTGTTTCGATTTTTTTTTTTTGGTTGTTGTTTGTTTTTGTACATACAGTAAAAATGTACATATGTGTGAACCAAATTGTACAAGAAAGTATATATTTTTGGCTAATAAAGAAACTGTTGCCACTTTGACTACACTCTCTTTTCCCACCTCTGGAGTTATTTTTCTCGCCCCCCTCCCATCCCGTTTCTGTTTTTCCGTGGTGGCCGAGGCCGCGCTGGGGCCGCGGCGGGAGCGGCGCATCCTCGGGCGG
>NW_009259531.1:2627664-2647415 GCF_000687185.1 Egretta garzetta | reverse complement strand
GGGGGGGTGTTTGCCCCCCACCCTTTCTCTCCTAACACTCCTGGAAATGGCATAATTACGGGGGCGGTGATTAAATAGCTGGTGCTTTTCTCGTTTTGGTGACAGACCCTGCGGAGGGGGAGGGTGCTCGGAGCTAGGAAGCAAGAGTTAAAATGAAGTTAAAGTACAAACAGAAGCACATAGCTGACATGCTTCAAGTTTAGACAGTACAAGATATGCAAATGCGCAGGGCTGCGCGCTATTGACATTTTGAGGTCATAGTGATAGGAATGTATTATTTATAGGATTGGGTTGCACTAGGCCGATAAACTACATTTTAAATCCTAGGCATTTGTAAGTGGTAAGATTTATACACGCGTTTACACTATATATACGGAGGTGTGTCTCTACACACATTTTATATACCTGTTGTAATATTTCACCATTAATATTCTTGCTGGCAGGCATGACGGTGGGGACACCCCTCGCCTGGTGCACACCTGCAGCCTCTCCGGGCTGCTGGTGGCCATGGCTGCAGCCGAGCCGGCCCTGGGCCTCCAGGGAGGCCAGGGAAGGGACCCGCAGAGTTTGCGGCAGCCTTGCGATCTCTGCTTTCTCCCCGCCGCGTCCCCTTCCTTTGCACATCCGTCCTCCCTGGCCGCAGCTCGCCCTGGAAACAGTGTTTGCCTCCTCGCAGCCCTGGCAGCTCTGTCTGTCTGCCAGGAACTGTTCCCCCTCTTGCGCTCCGGCAGGCTCCTGAAACGAGGGGAAACTCTGTGGGTGGGTGGTTAGAAAACGGATTGTTTCTCATGTAAATTTTACCCGGTCTCTCTGCACTTTGTATCCCTGCTTAGCCAATTCTTGCTGAGGGAAAAAGGAAAAAAAAAAAAAAAAGAAAAAAAAAAGATTAATGGCATGTAAAGTGGGGCGGGGAGTGGGGGGAGAGTAAGCTAGAGGCAAATTTCCACATCCCCTTCCTCTGGACATCCTGGTGGGTTTTCCATAGAAACTTTCACACAGTGGCCAGACAGATGCTTAAAAGGGATGGAAGAAAATAATGAGACCACGATGGGAAAACAATTGCATCCCCAGCTTTCCACCTCCATTAAAGGCTCCTTTGCTGCTGCAGCAGAGCCCCTCGGCTCCCCGTCCCCGCAGAGCCCTCTCCCTTCACCCTGACCGGCAGGGATGTTCCTGTGGTGGCTGCGTGGCAGCCATGGGAAAGCCGCCCCTTTGGCTTCGCAAAGTGAGAACTTGGTTTCCCTGCAGGGGGAAAGCAGCCTTTGTGCCTGCCTGGCTTCCCTAATGTGGAGAGAATTCCCATTAATTTTGTGAGGAAACATTTTGTTATGCATGTTTCAACAAAACATTAAAAATCCTACTCATGTTTTTTTGGTTTTTTGGTTGTTTTTTTTTTTTTTTAGAAATCACTCTCACAGCTTGACAGCCTCACTGGAGCCCCAGCCAGGCCTGCCGGAGACGGCGCAGAGAGGCCTCCCTCTCCCTCTCCTCCCTCTCCCTCTCCCTCTCCCTCTCCCTCTCTGTTGGCTGCTCTTTTCCTGTCTAATCAATTATCTCCCTAGCTAGTCCTTCTCAAAGGTGAGAGCTCATTATGCATATTCATAAATCACAGCTCCCAGACCTGACACTGATTGATGTAATCATCACCCGCTCCCTCCCTGCCTGCGCAGGGCCGGCCGGAGGAAGCGCCGGCGAGGAGGAGGAGGAGGAGGAGGCAGGAGAAAGAGACTTCCAACTTGTCAGACCCACTTCTGCGTGGAGCAGCTTGCTGGGTGTCGCGGGCCCTGTCAGGCTTCCCATTCACCGCAGCCAAAGTGCCCATCACAGCCCGGGGATCAGACAGGAGAAAGCCCCATGAGCTGAGAAATACCAGCGAGCGGCCTCCAGCACAGCTAACTGTTACGTAGGCAGACGGGTGTAAAAAACCCCCCCCCCCCCCCCCCAGTCTTTCACGTTAGCTAATATGCTTGCTGTTATTTTCCTTAAATAGTTAAAGCTGGTATATATAGTGTATATATAGTGTATCCCTCTAAGAACAGATGTGTTCTGTATGGATTCTCATCACAAGTATTTAGATACATGATATAGCAAACATCTTTGATATCATACCTGCAGCTGTCCTCAGTAGCTATACAGTAAAAAAAGGAAAGAAAAAAGTTGTGAACGATGTGAGTTACCCCGTGAGGGTTTGAGGGCAAAAGGGCTCCTCCAGCCCAGCCTACCTGTTTTCCAGATAGCAACGTGTATCGCAGCTCCGACTCATTTCCCAAAGCATGCTTCAGCACGGCAGCGTTCGAGATGCTGTTCAGATTATGTGGTTTACCTGTATGGTTAATATTTACACTTTTAAAATACCTCTTTTTATCACTTTGATCGGAACCATCAGTGTACTGAAGTAGTAATACAAAAATATATGCCCTGGAAATCATAACAAGATACAAATCAAAGGGAGCCCTAATCAAGTACTTTTGAGAGTGTTATCTTCCTTGTTAACAAATGGTAATAAGAAAATTAAGGCTTATAGCTTGCTTGCTCTTTATCTAAGAAAACCAATAAAGATATCAGATGTTCTTTGTTTTATATGTTTGAATGTAAAGCAGAATAATGAAGAACATGTACCTTCTAAGGCTTCATTTGCTTTATGGGTATTAACCCTTCGGGATGCCAGTGCAATTCTGAATTTGCAGAACGAGGCTGAGGCTGTGCTGCCACCCGGGGTTTTGAGGCCCATCTTTGCTGCAGTCAAGACAACATCTTTTTTTATTAAATGCTGAAATTGGAACAAAGCAACAATGGCTGCTTGCTAACTGTGCATGTCCAACAGGCCTCTTTGCTATTCAGCAAATGGAAGATATTAAACAACATTTTGCTTAAAGGTACACTGAGGCCATTTCCATTAGGACATGGTGTCATTCATTTATTCACATGTTAAGTGGATGTCCTTGTGGCTAATGAGTAATAATCAACAGTGACTCCACTTTATTCCTTTGCTCCCAGCAATGTTAAATACTCTGATGGAGTCTCTTTGCTGACACACTAGAGAATATGGTTAAAAAGTGCTAAAGGACATTTTCAGCGTAGAGCAGCCACATACACGCATGCTGGAAATAGCACTTTTATTACAGTCTATTCTATTAGGCTTTGTTCCTGTTTAAGGCATGGCGCGTGGAAACCGCTGATATTTATTTGAAGGTACTTTATGCCTTAAGAGCTGAGAACTCTCTCAGTTTCAGAGTCAGTGTGGTTATTGCTGGGAGATGAGCTCTCGTCCAACTGGTTTATAAAAAAAAAAAACCAAACCGCACCTTACGGTACCTTCTCTAGATTCTGTGCAGGGCTTCAGAGAAGCGTTTAGTGGAGGAGTGATTTAGGACAAAACCTTTCCTGCAAAAAAAATCTGGTTTGACATTTATTTTATAAAATAAAGTAACTCCCTTACCAGCTAATTAATTCCTTTTATTACATCAACTGCAGCAGCTAAGTAGGCTAATAAACTATGTTAATATATTTTTTTCCTTTACGTGATTGCTTACACTGGAGGCTGCAGCTTGGTTGTCTCCTGTGTCAGTTCCTAAAGTTTGAAAGGTATAAGTGAATCATTCTTGGTCATGATTAAGCTTAAGTTAGAAATAAAATATGTCAATCAATCTGGTTGGAAATGTTCCTGCTGTCTAAGTTGGTTATGCAAAACACTCTAAAGGTGTGTAGGCATGCTCAATTAGGTCAAGGGATCTGATGGCACTCCTAGCCATAAACGTGTGTCACTTGGATTCCTCATTATTTTTAGCAGTGGTGAGAATGCATGTCAGTAGGCCAGCTAGCCAGGCTAGAATCAAATTACTTCCTGGCTATGCATAAAACCGAGGGTTTAATACATTAACATTGTACTTATTTTCAAGCAAAACAGTGAAAAGAAAATACGCCTCTCCCCCTCTCCCTCAAATATATGAGTCACTCTATTGAATTTCTCGGCGATCATTAGCGTAATTCACACTGGACTATGCAATACTCCAGACACCTTAGCAGTAAAATTTAAGTGCCTAAAACCATAGATGTAATGTGAAATTAGATACAAGGAGTAAAACATCGATTTGCTCTGTTACAGTCTAACTTGCTTCCAAGAGAGATAAAGCTTCACTAGATTAGACCAGCCCCATTCCAAAAAAATTAATGAAAAAGGACACTCGAGGTGGCTACTGAACAGTGGCGCTAGCGCCGGCGTTCTCGGATGGAGACTTCTGCAAGCGATTCCTACAGAAGGCAGTGTCAGAAATTTATGCTTGATAGACAGGTTTCCTCTGGTGTACTAAATCACAGCCTGACACTAACAGAAATGTTTCCATGTAATTTGAGGAAAGAAATGCCAGGAAAAGCAAGTTCTAGTGCTTGTGCCTGCCCTCCTGGCATCTGGTGTAGTTGCCGAGATTATCCAAATGGACTATGTGAGCAGGGCTAAATCCTCTGCTTTTAAACTTTCCATGCTGGTACTTTGAACCACACCGAGACCTTGGGCTTGGGCACAAGAAATTGAAGGAGAAACCACCCCCCCCCCCCCCCAACAACCCCCAAAAACCAAACTATGTGCAGGAAAGTGGCAAACTAAAAGAAAAACATTGCTTCCAAGAACGAGAGGCAGGACTAGTACTGCAGGTAAGGCTTCCAAAGCACCGTTCTTAAACGTGGTGTTAAAAAGATGGCAGTGTCCCTTTAAGAACAGCACCATGCAGCTAATATTTTCTTTACTGCCAATAAAATGCAATTAAATCTCATGAATTAATATATTCACTTGAGGAAGAATTCCCATTCTTTTCTTCGGGTATCAAAATGGAGCCATCATCAGTCAGTTAGTTAAATAGGAGAATCCAGAGAGTAAGTAAATGGAAGAGCTTTCAAATGCAGGCCTGAAAATGCCCAATGAATGTGTAGGGAGCTTCAATAAAAAGATTTTGACTTGTGTTTTCACCCCTTTCCCACTTTACTCATTGTTTACTGACACTGCTATGGACACAGTATTCAGTCCCTGCCCGCCCCAGCCCTGGGATGTAAAAATGTCATCTCTATTGTGCTGCCGGGCCAGCTTTGATGCTGCCGCAGCCCTTTGTGTGCCCTTCTCAATCCCTTTATAAGGCTGTCCCGATTGTCCATACTGAACATCGCCACAAAAGCTCGTCTTATTGAGAAAATAAAAAAGTCAGAGAGGGGCCAAATGACGGGAGCTTGGGCCTTTGCTGTAAAAGACCTACTATTCACATTCAGCAGTCATGTTTTCACCAAGGAATTGCAAAGTTGGGACTGCGGCCGTGCCGGCAAAGCTGTTTTAGACACTTTCTTCTTACATTCTATTTATAATCACTATTATTAGTTGTTGGTTTTTTTTTTTTTAAAAGATCACACAGTACTGAGAACAAGCATCAAACCCTAGAAGCAGTCACAGAAGGTATTCCTGCCTTTCCAAAGCCAAACTACTGCATAGCTTTTGTGCATGTTTCATCCGGGAAGTTCAGGACTGTATGGAACTTCAACTACATATATACTAGAAAAAGGGCCTGTTGTGATAATAAAATAAGCCAGAATTAGACCCCATCTTCCCCTGCTATGTAGGAGCACACGTATTTGCAACTGAGAACCTGAGACCGAGAGTTTAAATTGTCAATCTGGAAAGTCTCTACCAGTTGTTCTTCCCCCTGATGCTATCCTAACTTGTACTGAGTGTCCGTGGGCAGGATGGAAACAAAGGCTGGGTAAGGTCTTGTTCTTTGGGAATGGGCTATCGGAATGGGAGGACGGTGATTTCATGGCTTTTGTTACCAAGGTTAGGGACCGAATTCTCTCACTGAATTAGAATGGTAACAAGTGGGACTGGGGATCTCTGGCGCTTTTGTAGTGCACTCATCTGAGAGATTGTGCTTTTCTCAGCCCTTCAGATTTATTTTGCCAAAGTTACAGGGCAATTATGGAAATGCGCCCTTTGAAGCTAGGCCGATTTCTCTTTATTTTCTCTCCCCCCCCAAGCAAAGCCTCCCTCACCTCCTTTCTTCAGCAAGTTGGCAGTCATTAGGCAGCGGGGTTTCAAGTGGCCATTCAAATATTCTTTTGAATAGTGCGAGAAAGTTTTAATAAATATATGTTAAAAAAATAGACTTTGAAGCTTTTTGGGAAGGAAGTGTAAAATAACAGCAAGGTAACGGCATCCTAGAAAATAGGCTCTGTGTGTGCGAGGCGCTGGAACATGAAATGCTTCCCATGAAAAGAGGCTCAGTGCGCTGGGACCGGGGCCGGCCGGCAGTGCGCGGGGTGTTTGGGCAAGCGAGGGCCCGGGCGCTCCCGGTGCCTGGCCACGCCGGCGCAGTTGGCAGCTCTGCAGCAGTGCTTTGCTCCTCGTCCCTCACACCGCCCTAACGAGAGGCCCCGGACAAACAGAGTTGTGCGTTCGCACCTTTGTACATTATTTATCATCGGAGTTTGGAATCTCAGCGCTGCCTGTGAACCAAGACAACGTATTTTTTACTTCACTTGATATGCTAACATTAAGGAAATACATCTGAAACCAGATGGTGAGACCTGGAGCGAGGCAGGCTGTGACCAGGGCTCTTTTTGCCCAGAAACTCAGTTCTGTACGTCTCTGTTCACTCTCTACTCTGTTTCTTCATTTGTATCAGACTATTTTGCTCTTGTTAGACAAATTGGTGCTTTTCTGGGCCTTTTAACAGATGCTATGGGGCAAATTCAGACTTGATATAAGAGGGAGGTGATACTATCCGTGTCTCTGAAAGTTATATACACTAGCACAGGGCCTGAGTCTGGCCTGAAATGTGGACCTTCCCATCATCAGCAAAACATGGTAGGAATATTAAAGTTTCTTATCTGAGTTTTATTACTGAGGTGCAAATATCTCTTTTGCTCTCTGTGGATTTAATGAGGGATCTTAGGACAACATCTACAGCAGCATGGAACATGGGAGATTTGCGTTTTCTGGACGTTAGGGCTTACTAATACTGCAGCAGAAAGTTCCTCTTAATCATGAATCTATTCAAAAGCATGAAAACCCAGCTCAGTCCTCTACAGAAGTATGCTTACAATAAATTAATACTTTATCTTAATAATTTCTACTTAATAATTTCTCATGATGGGTGCAGAAGGTCGAGTTCAGCACTGCATACAGAGGTCTCGGCAAACAAATTCCCCATGAGCTGGGCTGAGCAGAGTTGCAGTAGGTACCATGGGAAGACCACCACCTCTCCAATCTTCTCCTCATCCTCCTCCCCTAGTTCCCTTTCACACATCTAAATTTCTTCCCCAGTCTCACACAAATGCTGAGGATTCCTTCCTATTCCTCTGTACCTTCCCCCAATCTGGGATCATCTTAATTTTTTCTGGAACTCATCCCATCATTGGGATGAATTCCAAATCTGTCTAAACTGGATCTGTTGTTTAAAAGCCTTCCAGGAGCTTTGGGGTGTCTTATTCATTTCAAGATATGGCTAGGTATGGTGTGCTCTCGCTTTGCTTGTAATAAGGAGAGGAGGGCTTGTGGGGTACCGATCCAGGTTCAGCTCTGGGTACAAAACCTTCAAATTGGTCTAGGTTCTAATATGCTGGTCTACTCCAAGAACATTTCTAATCTTAAAAACTTAAAAGTCAAGTCAAGAAAAGGCAAGCTAGCTAATAATATTAAGAAGCTATCCCAACTGTAAATATAACAGGATGGGGAGTTGACTCCTCTGAAAAATGGCAGTATTCATACTGTTGGTACCTTTGTCATAACCCTAGGAGACATGCAATGGCAAATGACCATACCTTGCTAGGGAAATCAATGCAATCCTTCCATTTCTGCCTTTAACAATTTCTATTTACTTATTTATTTTAAAAATCTACTCAAAACCCAAACAGCACACTTACGTTTTGAGCTTCATGTTTGTCACAGGTGCTGTAAAGGATCAGCTGGCAGCCTACAAGGCAGATATCACCCTTCAAGCAACAGGCTGAGCTTGCCTAACTCAACTCACGGCTTTTTTCTTGGGCGAGACGGAGAATTGCTGTCTGGGCAGCACCGCCTGCCTTCCTAGCTCTCTATCCTTGCTGCCTGCACAGCCAGGCACCCGGATCCGCAAGGCTACCCAGTACCCGTGGGATGAGACATGTTTTCAGACTGCCTTCGGGTACCTCCAAGAAGAGGAGGGCCCCTGTCCCACAGTACAGGACAGTTTCACCTGCTTTTGTTGTAGCTATAAGTAGTTGTCATGTGCATCTCCCCTGAAAAACACCACGGTGTGCAACGGCGTGTGGGTTCCTCAGAGAGTCTGGCTTTCCACAGTTTTAGGCTTTAAACACCAATAATTAAAAAGAGTTTGAATCATACTTGCTAATGTGGTTTGCCGAGTGCAGCGTTCACCAGCTTCCCCAGGTGAGGGCCCTTGAGCAGTCATGCTTCTCTCCAGCAGCTCCAGCCTGCAGGTGATTTTGGGGGGTGCATTGTAGTACTCTGGCCTCAAGGCCACAGAGACATAGGTCACCATGGCAAAGCCTCTGCCTGGAGGTAAAGGTCACAGATTTTGAATACTTTAGCTATTTTGTAAGCCACTTTTGAAGACTCTTAAGAAAATGGGTTTCCATGTTCAGTGCTGTCAAAAGCAACCCTGAGGACGCAACGCTTCTCTGCGTGCTTGGGTCAAAGCCCACCAAGAGGTAGGGCAGTCATTAACAGGGTGAGATCTTCCAGATACCTTGTCTTACAGGGAATAATTCTGGCTCATCTGGACTGAGTTTTAACCCCTGGGCCTTGTATTTACTCTATAGTGCAAGCAAAACTGCAGGTCAGAGCTGTGACAGGCAGTGTCTTGAAGGTTTAGAAATAGAGGGATGGGCATTATAAACTATAATAAGCTAATTTACAGTACAAAAGATTATGTCTCTCTACTACTTCTACAAATAGACTTCAGATACGGGTATCTACTATCTGACTGTTGGTGGGAAGTGTATATCTCATCAGGCTCTGACCTGGTTATCTTCTAACCCTGAGCAATTAATCACTTGCATCTAATAGGGAGTAGCTGTGCACAGCAGTGTTTGGTGTCCAGCCTGTTCAAAATAATGCTTTCACCTTTTCTACAGCTATCAGACCTATAGCTTCCCTCAACGTGGGACCTTTCCTTTGGAAGAAGAACTGGCACAAAATTAACCTCCCTCTGTGAGGGGAACCCACCAACTCCAGTCTCTTTAACAAAAAAACCCCCCCAACCACCCAAAACAGAGCAGCTTGTGCAGTAAAGCCACCAAATGCCAAGGTCTCAGTAATCAGCTGTACTGCACATGGGAGCAGGTGAATGGAAAGGGTCCCCATTCCCCCTGCATGTGGGTTATCTGTGTGTGTAGTGCCTGCGTCTGCAGGAGAGGACTAGGCAAGGGCTGAAAACTGCTGTTCTTTCACGCTGGCGGGGAGGGCTGGGGACTTTCCCCACTGTTTCAGCTGTAAGCAAGAGGAATGGCTTTGTCTGCAGTGGGCTGTGCAAAGTTGGAGTAAGGTAGTGAAGAATCAGGCTCCATCGATTCTTTGTAGTGCTGGAGCTTTGTTTTGAAGTGCAATAAAAATACAGGTGGCGGAGGAGATAATGCACGGTACCGTTCCTTTGGGACACTCAGGGAGACGGTAAGGAATTCCAAAATACAGAGCGTGGGTTTTTTCCTAGCATTGATCACAAACATTAGTTCAAGAAAACACCCAGAAGTAGTAAATATGCAAATTTTTTATGAAAGAAGAACGTACAAGTACCTGCTCTGTTAGAGAATTTGTTTAAGGATATTTGATCCTCATGCAGAGTTTATCAGATTACAATTTTAATTTGCGCATTCAGGTTTTTTTTTTTTTTTTAAAAAGGGTGGGGGCTCCCTTTTAAAAATCTCTTCTTTCTCTTCTGCTCCAATACTTGTAATGGAGCTATCTCACTTCTGCTAAGATACAAAAAGTGTGTTTACAGTGTAGTATAAATCTGGGCTGGAGAATACCAATTTCATATAAATTAGACGGCAGAGCACTGTTCCGCTATTTTGTTGTCTAAATTATATGGAAATTGGTCTTATGCAAGGAGTAAGTCCTCACAGAACAGGGCCCTTAGGCTTTTGGTTTAATTATCATAAGCTTCCATTTAATTAAACTTATTAAATGGTTTGGTGTAAGAGCAGACTATCATTTTGCAGAAGCTTTCTGGAAGAGAAAAATATTTGTGCCTTAGCTGCTTGGGAAGGAAATAACACTTTCCTTTGGAGGTTTCCCCAGGTACAAGAGGGAGGGCCACCTGGGCCAGCCTCCAGGCACCTTCCAACTCTTCCTTCCCAGAGGTGTTTCAACCTGTTCCTTACTATAGGGCCAGTAAGTTCAGGTTGTCCTGCAGTTGGTGTTTCAGTCTACGGGCTAGAATCTGTAGGACAAAGTTGAAAGTTGGCATAAGAAGAAGCAGACGTAAATGAACCGCGAATACCTGGAAACTAAAAGAAAGTCCTAAACCATCAGAATAGGGAGGCTTTGTGACAGAACAAATCCCCAAACCAACCAATCAACAAACCAAAACCCAACCTCCCCAAACAAGCCCTTATTTGCTTTCAGATCAGCTTGATAAATTAGTTTTGGACATTACCCGATATGGTGTCTGTGTTAACAGGAGATGGCACTTGATGACACAGGAAGCCTCGTCCAGCCTTTTGTTCATAGGCAACCCTTTCTCGAGGCTTTACTCTCATGAAAACACGTAGCTAACGGGGCACACCCCAAACGTGCTGGCCACCTTCATATGCAACCATTGTCCATGGTATATATCAGTTTAAGCAGGAAAGACCTTGTCTGAGACTTAGTATAAAAATCCTTGGTCTGATAAATTTGACTCTTGGTGACTTCCTACAGAATCCTGGCTTTATTTATTAAGTCAAGTCTGTAACACAATCACTGGCATTGCTGGCTTCTGGGAAACATTACACCTCTTCTTGTATTCTACAAACCATAAAACTTTGTCTGGGTTAAAAAAAATATACTTATTGGTACTATTGCTCCAAATACAGTGTTGTGGAATAGCATTATGTATTAAAACTTGTGGTACTGTGTACCGACTCCTTTAAAAAGAAGGAGTAATTGGAAGAATAATTAGCTGAACATGTGAAATTGAGATGCTTCTTCAGGGACATGCGAGAAGCTGATTAATAAGAGGAAGGAGGGCCACTGTGTGTCAGGGACCTAATAAATATATTTAAGGACAAATAGGTAGAAAAAGAAAGTACACATTACTAATGTTGATAGAAAGCCTTAACTGCCTAATGAATTTCAGAAATTGGTTGGGAATAGTTAATCTGTGTGATAACATGACCCCCAGGGTTAGTTAGATCTGTGAATTCTTATCCCCCTGGGGACTTAGCAAGTTTCCAGAGATTCACACCAAATTCTTACAAGGAAAAGGCATTCACAGTTGGAAGATTTCATGCAGGTTTTGCTTCTGAATGCCCATGTTACACAAAACCCAATATACTCAGATAATGGCAGAGAGTTGAAACTTGGTACTAGCCACACTGTTAATTAAAATTTTCACTTTCTAACAAACAATCATGAACATTTGGATTTATTATGGCATCATATAAAACTCCAGATGAAAGGAAGTGGTTTACCATAACAATACTTGATTCTTAGCTGCTTCTCTATGCTAAATTAAACTCTGTATATATGCTGAAAAGCAAATGTATCAGTTGGCATTTTCCTCATTGGATCAGGCATTTCTTACACACCCTTTACAAAAATTTCATGGAAAACTCACAGAAAAACCCACCTAACTCATACAGACCAGAGCTATAAAGTGCTTAGTAATTGCAGTCTCATCAGTGTTTTAGGAACACTGCCAATGGATAAGGCAAAACCAAATTTTTCAGAGAGCGCTCAAAAGAAACTGTAGGCAGTGTAAAGTGCTACTGACCCCAGCGGCAGTGTCGTCGTGAGAGCTCCGCTTCCGGAGCCAGCAGGCACCAGCGCTGCTGGCAGGGAGGGGACTGAAACATGTCCCCTTGTGAGCACGGGGGCTGGAAATGCCATTTCTCGTTTGCTTGAGAGGCCGTGTCCTGGCTGGCCTAGGAGAGAGGTGCAAAACGAAAACTCCCTCGCAGATGTCAGTCTTTACACCCCCCAGAAGACTATTAGACTGGGATTTCCGAAAGAATTTAGGGCAGTTAGGCACCCAAATCCCACTGAAATCTCTTCTGAAAAACCTCAGCTGGAGCTGTTAGTGACAGGTTTTAGCAGCAGCTTTTTCTTTTGAAGAATGGGATGGATTTCATTCTCCTTAATATGGATATAAAGGTGCAGAAGGGGGCAAAAAAGGACAGACCCTGAGTCCACAGAGTTGGCAGTAGCACGGATCGAAGGGACATGCACGTCCCTGTTTGTGTGCAGAATCTATTGACTGTGAGCTGCGTTTATGTCCAACCTGTGCTTTTGTCCAAACTGTAATCCAGGGCCTGCGTTCCCGCACAGCGATCTTCAAGGGTCTTAAAGAGGTAAGTGAGACCAGAGAGCGATGGTCCTGAAAATAAAAAGCAGATATACATTTTATGCCTGTATCTCTGACTATACACCTCCGTCTCACCCTCTAAAATCTATTGACTGTGAGCTGCGTTTATGTCCAACCTGTGCTTTTGTCCAAACTGTAATCCAGGGCCTGCGTTCCCGCACAGCGATCTTCAAGGGTCTTAAAGAGGTAAGTGAGACCAGAGAGCGATGGTCCTGAAAATAAAAAGCAGATATACATTTTATGCCTGTATCTCTGACTATACACCTCCGTCTCACCCTCTAACCCCCCCCCCAGATCTGTTTGTTACAGTGACACTAATATAAATGGTGTTGAAGGTATACTTTTCAGCAAATACTTAAATATAATTTAACAAAAAAGAAGCTTTTGTACTAAGAAATTATGGCTTAAAGCTTTCTTATTTGGGAAAATTCCAGCCTTTGTGCTCGTATCCCAGTTATTACAGTAAAGACTTCCAAATGGGGATATTTTAGAAGAAAACAGTACCAGAGTGATAAGGGTTCTGTGCTTATTTTTCTTCAAGCAGTGGTATGCTTTTAGTTTGAGAAGGAATTTTAAAAGGTTCTAGATGAGATGGTACAAATCAAACATATTCTTATAATATTTATACAAAATATGTCAAGAAAAAGGAATAACAGGGACTACTAAAAACACTGCCTAAGAAACAAGAACAATAGCAGGTCAGAATGCATCTGACTGACCATCGCTGTCAAAAAAAAAAAAATCAGTCTGTAGCACAGAACAATAAAAAATATTTTAGAATCACAAACCCTTTACTGAATAAGAACAGCATCTAATTTGTCGTTCCACTTAACTGCCCATTAAATATGGCTTTTGTGGGAAGACATGTACATGGAAGACTTGCATGGACTGCTGCTGTTAAAAATACGCACAACGGCCAAACCAACATGACGTCTCTTGACTCTGGAATTAGTATTTGCTACTGCAGTACCTTTTCCTGTAGGGATATTAACATACAGATAACATTAACAGAAAAGAAAATTTATTAGCAATGACAGAAAGGCAAGGAAGATTGGCGAGTAAGATCCAAGGGTATGAGGGGAAAGATCAAAAAACATCACAGAGTCTATCATCAGTCTGTTCCTGGGTACCTACAAGAGAAAGCGAAGCATCAAAAAGATGAGAAGAAAGCTGATGATGGGGTGACAGAAGCAGCTCCTCGCCAGGACAATGACAGAACAGTAATTATAGACAACGATGACATGTGATGGAGAGTTTTACCCTCCAACTTTACAGGAAAGGATCTAGGCAAAACACATGTATCAACACACTGTATGATAGAAGGGATAGGGAATGAAAGGAAAGGTGAAACGCATCCTCTGCCACAGCCATATCGCCATGCTTAGGGTATCAGGAGCGAGGAGAACCTAATGCAAGAGAAACGGATGTGTTGCTCTGCAGAAGACAAGCAGGACACTTCAGGGCCAAACCCGTGGTGGCTGGGCAGCTCCTCTGCCCCGGACGATGCTTGGGGCTGAGCTTTCCTCTTGCCTTGATGGACCGACAGCGTGCAAGAACTGAAGATCAGTGCTGGATGCTGCCAGCAACGATCCCAAGAATTAGCAGTTATGTATTTATTTCAATTTGCAATATGTATATTGACAGTGCTGCCTTTAGGCTGAAGATATCACAAAACAAAGAACTGCCGCAGCAGCCACTCCTGCAGAAGCAACGAATGATTACCAATGTCAACAGCCAGCCAGCAGCCCCTTACCACAAAGACCAGCCCACGAGTCGGAGTAGCAGAAAAGCAGCACTCAAAAGTACTGCTCTGAGCAGGGCTTTTTGGAGTCCCAGCTGGCACCCGCAGGCAGTGCACAGAGAGCGCCTCCCCTCCCACACCGAAAGGACTTGTGCTCGGCCACGCTCCCTGCCCACAGCCACCACCCTCCCGGTACCGCGGGGACAGCAGACTGTCTCATCCTGAGTTTTCCAGCGCTGTGGCTTGTGATCTGGTGTATTTTTATCCTAAGGCTAAAGGATGGCAGGGTGCGAGTACGACCAAGTCAAGAGGCTGTTTCAGACCATACGATTGGGGTGCCTTAGCGCTGACTCTGGCCGCAGGGCCGGGCTGGTTGGGATTGAAACGCCATGCGAGCAGGTTTGGTTTTGTTTGGCTCAAAGTGGAAGTAAAGCAAAATAAAGACTCCACATTTCACTTTCAATAAGGCACCAGAAAAGTACCATTTTTAAAAAAAAAAGCTTCAGTGAATAACAGTATGTTTCTGAGACCTGCACTCTTTTCGTCAAAGGAATGAATAATTAGTTTATTAGATAATGTTAAAAGTCATATTTTTAATTACATCTCCAATTAAGTCCAACTGACAGCAACCAACCCACTGCTAAACTAGTTGATTTTATTTTTGCTGAAAATATTTCTAGTTCATTTGGCTATATAGTTGCTAAAATTTCTTTTACCTACCTTACCTTGTCAGGAACAATTGCTTACCCGATGCTCCTGTCAAATGGCGTGACTTTTTGCTTACAGGGTATTAGCATCTAGGGAGGCAGGCAGGGATGTAGGACAGTGCTTCCTTCTAAATGACACCTTATGAAAATAATAAGCACTGGGGACAGGTGTTTGCTGTCCTGTAAACTCAGAGCTCAAGGTTGGGCTCCATGGATTTCTGTCCCACCCTACCACTCACATACGGACCCGTCCTTTGCCTCGAGTCTGCGCCAAGGCAGGTGGGTGACTGGCCGGGGAGCAGTGGGAGCACCCCGCTGGTGCTGCTGGCTCAAGCCACGTGGTGTGGAGGATTGGAGCCCATGTACAAGCCTTAGATGTAACCAAAGATCCCAGTTGTCACCTCTGCGTAGCGTATCAAGAGAGTGCTGCAAGGGTCTGAGAAGAAATAAATGCAGAAATTTTTCCTGTTTGCATGCACACCCACCTGCTTGCTCTCTCATAAATGCACAGATGCTATAAGGACCAATAAAAGATCAAAAGCAAATAAACGAAGCAAATTAATGAAAATGAAGTGGAAGACTGTAATCACACCCAACCATGCAAAAAAAAAATCTCCGCACCAATTAGTATGTAATACACTACTTCAGACAGATGTTCAAACAGGAACAAACGGAAATAAGGAGCAAAACCATACAATGCTGGCTTGAGAACTTTCAGAAATATGAAAAAAAAAAAAAAAAGGATAATTTCCCATTTAGCCTGGAGCAGAAATGAGGCCGGATTCTGATCCATTGAAGATACTCTTCCCATTGCCTTCAACAAAATCACCATCCAGCCTCTGCAATAACAGCTGAGAAACAGCAAAGGGCTGTGCCGTGCCTCGCGGGGCCTTGGGCTCCCGGACACGGGTCAGCGTTAACCCCAGGCACAGGCTTCTGCTCGCCTATCACAGTGTTTTTCTTCCTGTTCCCCTGTAACTATTATTGCCCACAGTTTTTAACCATGAAAATCACAAGTGTTTTCTTTAACATGCTGGGATTTTGGAACATTTGATTTCAGTTGTGACCATAAACAGATAAACAAACTTCTGCCGGTGTGTGAGCTGCTGTGTGTAACTTCAGGGAACAGCTACGGCAGCAAACAGGGTACAGAGCACCACATCTGCGCCTTCGCAGGCACAACCGTCGGCTCCCCCAGACCTCAAAAGTTTCCCAGTCTGTTCTATCTACTCACTGAAAACTAATTACATATGTCACGTTTGGAGGGAGAGGGGACACACAGTCATTAGCGATTCACAGCAGTTTCGCATCCTCTGCCTTTTCTGGCATCAAAATATTCAGTTTTATTGCAGCCGTATAATTGGTTTTCAGTCTACTCCTTTAAGACAAACTCAACTGGGTGTGGATCAATGCCGGTAACTTTCTGTAAATTGTTCACTGTAATTTTGCCATTTCAGAATCATATTCTCAGATGTTAGAAATGTGTGCTGTAAGATGCAATACATATAACAGATTAATAAAATGGTTGTCTTGGTGGGGCCTGATACTGTTAAGAAACAGGAGGATTTTGGAGTGAAACCAGTTGTTAAAAAGCGAAGCAAAACACCTTCCCAGAAAAGACTTACATTTTGGAAACCCCGTTGCCTTTCTTTGTCTCACAGCGCAGATGGCCACAGGAGCCAGCTGTGCGTTGACTTCAACGTCCCCCTGCTTTGTGTCCCTTCTCCTGCAGCAGGTCTCCACTGCGCACCTGGGGCATCGTCTGCCCACCTCCTGCACAAGCAGCCTCTGCTCCGCTGCCCCCTGCAAGCTTGGCCTCGAGCAGGTGGTTATGCTTCGTCAAGCAGATGCTTAAACAGCTGGAACTTCCCCCTCAAAACCACGTCAAACAATCATCTCTTTTGTACCTATCCGTTGTCTGGTTGTCTCATTTCTGATGTTGTTTCCCTGGCTGACTTTACTCAACCATCTGCAATACCTCATTCAAAGGTCAGCAACCTTTACATGCTGATCTTCCTGAAAGTCTGTGTTTGTTACACAACTCATCCTTAAAAACAAATAAAACTTGGGCAGTTTGTATTTTCTATAGCGGACTATCCTTTATCTTTCCTTACTGACTTGAACCCCTCTGTTTTCCTGTGTGAAAAGGCTTTCTTGTTAGCTTAAGGACCTGCATTCCCCACCTTGCTGTTGCTTGGTTTTAGTCCTGCTCAGTTCTTCCCTCCGCAGAGAAACATTGCCCCAGACACACTGATGTGTGGTCTAAATTATTTACTGTATCGTGGAGAGCACTCCCTGGCTCGACAAGCCTTTCATTTCCCAGAGGGGCAGGACCACCAGTGAACCTCAGCTTACTCTTAGATGGCCAGATTGTCTTTAACCTGAGATCCTGGCCATCACAGTTATCTCCACTGCCTTCTCAAGATAGATCCAGAAGGTGCCAGGAGACACCAAAACCTGTTCCTTGCTGCCTGTAATCTTGAAGCTGATGCTTACCTTGCTGTTGGGCAGGACTGATGATTGAGTCTCTTCAAATGGGGTTTTAAGAGCCGGGTGAATGATTTCTTGTCCAAACAGTAAAAGCAGTTCTTGACTCATCACGCCAGATTGAGCAAAATGCCTTTTGGAAGCAAACAAAGCAGTTAAAAACTTTCCCATCCACTTAATTTGAATTTGTCTGCAATCAGTTCAGGCACAGGACTTAGCAGGCTGTCCTATCTGCACGTGGAATCTTGGAAGAATTTCTGGAGAAATCAACTCCCTGAGTGGTAAGATCATGAGTTTGCATACTGTGAAAGGCCGGAGTCCAGGAACAGAGCCATGAAGCTGAAACCTCATCCCTCCATATCTCAGTTACATCTGATAGCTGGGGAAAGGGAGAATTGCTTATCAGTAATTTTACACTCTAGAAGTACAAGCCTGACTTCTCCACTGCCGTGCATGAGAATGACTCATTACACTACCAAATCAACTAGGAGTAGCGTCTGTTGCTGCTCTGTTAGAAACGAGAGGCACTGGAGATCTGGAGCACTTACGAGAGCCACAGTAACACCACTGCAAATTGTCTTCTATTTTAGTTATCAAGGAAGGAAAAGAAACTCGCCCTTGCAGAGAAGTATGCTGCTGCAGCAAGATTTCTCCGTGTTTCTGACCTGCCTTGTTTATAAAGTTATACATTTACTTTTGAAGTCAGTGGAGCTATCACGGATTTGAACTTCACGTAATTAGGAGAAAGCATCAGGTCATAAAAATGCAGAGTATGTCCTATCAAGTGAGGCAAGCGGTATTTGGTGGTCTTGACTGGAAGGAACACAGAACCAGAGAAAGTGTATTCAACAACAAACTGCAAATATTGCGGCTGGCTGTGACACCCATCTTGATGGACTTTACAATGTTATCGTAACTCATTTCATCTGTCCTGTTCCCTTTTACCACCCCATCCATGCAAATACTCTTCTCCGAGCTGGTACTCCTTACTTGGCCCTGAGGGAGGTGCCTCTGTAGTGGTTTTTTTATTTGTTTGCTTGTTTTTAATTTCTATTTCCTTATGTCAAAAGATAAACATGACAACTCATCCAAATAATTAAAGAATTATCATTAAACCAGAAAATACTGAATAAATTAATGAAAATATTTAATGCATTGTGTCTTTCCACTATTTTACATAGTGCACTAGGATAATACTGCCATGCTCTTAAAGTGAATATACTTAGAGACTCAGCTTCTGTTCTAGCTGCAGTAGTACAGGATGGAAACTAAGAACTGTTTAGCAGAATTGCAGATAAAGATTTAACAGAATTAACGGGTAGAGAAAGATGCCCATGAACCTCCATTTGCCCTCAAATTATATAAATTTTTTTCCAGTAGCATCAACATTTTTGGACAAAAAAAAAATCTACTTGATTGAGTATTTACATATTTGTGTGAGGCAACAACAAAGTCTGCAATTAATACTGTGCCAAAATATTTTTGTAATTGCCCCTAAAAGTCAGTGATTTTCTGATGCTGTATTAGATCCCAGCGTAATACCCCTTACCAGCTGAATATATGTCCAGGGCCAAGCAGCCCTGGAACATTATTTATGTTAATTAAAAATTTCTTTGCAAAAGTTTTAGTCTTAGCAAACAATTTAAACTTAATGTGCACCTCTGGATTTACCTTTCTTCTTATGTCAAGAAAGTATTTGCAGCAACATTGTCATTAGGCAGTTATATTTGTGATATTAGGTACATATGATGGCAATTAGAGGCAGAACCTCTGAAAATCCTGGTAGTATGCTCAGGCATGGCTATAGCTATTTTAAGCAGATTTATACTTAGGGCATCAAAGAATGTCAGAGAGAGAAGAAAATATGGTAACTGTTGCTTTAAATTATAGCTATCATTACTTCAAAAGGATATTCAATCAGAAACCACTGCGGAGTAAAACTATTTATGTCTTCTGACACCAAAAGGAAAGTAGGCAGTTTCAGCCTGTCATCTCTTAATTCTTTTTTTTTTTTTTCCTTTTTCTTTTTTTTTTTTAATAAAAGTACTGTTTGGTCTGTAAGAAACAAGTTATAAGTCCAGGAATAATGAGTCAGAACAGGTCTCCTGCTTGTTTTTGACCTTTCCCTGCCTGTCAGCCTCATTAAGTATTGCAGGTTCATTGCAAGTTATTTTACAAAAGCGATTGGAAAAATGAAACAAAACTCTGCAATGGCACTGCTCTGGCTACTTGGACGCAACACTTTGCAGCGTTTGCCCAGCAAAACAGTTCATGCGC
>NW_009259531.1:2594596-2627645 GCF_000687185.1 Egretta garzetta | reverse complement strand
CAGAAAGAAGTGAAGCTGTGGCTGCTTGCAGAGAATTTTGAACAAAATCATAAGGTCATGATTAAATTACCTGGGGGAATTCGTGACCGCTTCTCGCAACACAAACAGACCTCCCATTAGTAAAATGTTTAAAAGCAAGGAACTTTCTGTTCAACAAAACATTTAGAGGTTGGCCATGGGATGGCCTGCAAACATTAGCAGTTAGAAGTTTCAGAGGTAAAAAGAAAAAAAAAAAAGCACCATTTCCTTTATTTCCTTTCAATGTGGCTTCTACCCTTTTCCCCTCCTGATGCACTTAAGGTGCTGAGCAAACAGTGACAAAGAAGCATCGTTAAATAAAAAAAGAAGAATCGCCTACAAATGAGTGAAAAGTATCTCACAACAAGAGAGGGGAGAAAAGGATGCGTCCTTGGTGCAAAAAACGTTGCCTAAGAAAAATGAGGAACCCGTATTTGCAGCTGCAGGGAAGAGGCAAGATGCACAGGTCTGCAACCAGGGAGGAGGTGGGCACAGAGGTGAGGTGCAGATAACTTCACAGTCCAGGCTTTGGGAGATGAGCCAGGGGAGTCTGAGTAATTAAGCAGGGCAGATGTGAACAGCTCGCGGGGTTCCTGTAGGATGACACTCTGAGATGTAGTTGGAATTACAACACGTTCGTTACACAGACAGACATACGCAAGGCAAGAGCAAAAGAGCCCAAATCAAGAATCGAGCCTGTTTTGCAATTTCCAGAAAGTGAAACCATTTCCAAAGAACATTTCAATTTTGAACCAAGTGGCTGCGAAAGCTCTGCCCACAACCGTAACAGCGACTGAGGATTTCTGTAAGGGTCTCTCCAGCATGGAGAGCAAAGTACCAGGTAAGCAGTTGAGCCCCCCCACTAGTGGATGTTTTTTTTTGATTTTTTTTTCCTCCCAGTACAGCTGGTTTAAGACCCAGCTACCTGGCAGAGTGGCACTAGGCAGGATCACAGCTTGATGGAAGACAGAGGGGTACTTCAAAACAATAAAAAAGGCAATTTCCAACCCGGCCAACTTCAGGAGGATGCTGCAAGTGTCCCACGGTGGCTGGTCCCTGGGGCGCCTCTGGAGCAGCTGGCTCCATGAAAGGATCTCCAACGCCATTCTCCCTAACCGAGCACCAAAGCCACACTGGTTCTGCTTGAAGTTGATCCTCTGTGCCTACAGTGAGAGGAAAGTCAAAATCAGACAAGTTCAGCACAGAACACAGGACCTGAAATTTAGAAAAATGTCCAGTAAAAAACAAGCAAAGAAACCAACTGAGCGTAATGTGCACAGCCACTGTTCTCCTTGTTGGCACCTGAGCTGTATTTTGAAACATGCACACAGCATTTTTCACAATTTGATGTTGTGATTTTTTTTTTTAAATCTTTCCTTGGTAGAATCTATTTATGAAAAAACAACAGAAAAGTTTTACATTTCTCTGCTTCCCTTTCCAATTCTGCAATATCAACTAATTAGCTAGCAGTTTGTACCGTCCATAGATTTGTACCAAACGCCACAGTCAAAAAGCAAGTTACCCGACCCACATCTAAATAAATAAGCAATCTCCTGTCGATATCTATTCTCAGCAAAATCACCTATAGTAGTTTGCTCAGGCACAGAGTCCAGAACAGCTTTTCCCCACCGAGATTCACGTGCCTTTTGGTCAGAAATGTCATCCCAGCTCGCTACTTTTTTTTTGCTGCTTGAGCAGGAGGGAGCACAAAGACTAGGGAGCAAGAGCAAGTATCTTCCCTGATGTGAATTAAAATAAGTAATAATTTTTTAAAAAAATAAATCTACTGAACACCTAAAGGAAACTAAAGACATAATGAAGAGACAAAAGATACTATGTGGAGAAGTAGCTGAGGAATAAGCACTTAAATGACACCACAAACAGGAAGGGATGATCAAAACCTTCTAAATGTTCCATTCCACAGGGCCACTGGCCCTTCCCTAGGGGACGACTGTACTTTCTAGATGTCATAAACTACCTCCCTGGTGATAGCTAGCCTCAGATGCAAGGAGGCTGTTAGCACTTGAGCGCAGCCCCTCCGTATGATAAGTGACGGAGAAGGGAAAGGGCTGCTGACAGTCAGCTATGTGTCTTTTCATTACAGGTAACTACCGCTTTAAGCAAATTGTTTCAGGGATTGGAATGTAGCAATAACTGATCTAATTAGTGTAGGCCGTAATTTAGGAGGGTTCATTATGTCACAGACATTATGACTCCTGGGTATTACTAAAGGACTCATTTGTAGTACTTGAAATGAATTTCTCTGAACACATATAATGTCACTCGTATAACTAGTACGTAGCTTTAAGATGATCTGACATATTTAAAATCTCTGACTTTGAGCAGGATTAAGTTTCCAGACAGTAATAAACAAATCAGCAAATAGTGCAGATTTACTTTTTGCTAAGAGAAGGAAAAAAGAAAAAAAAAAAAAAGATTTTAATGGCTATTTCAGATTGAAATGGCAAGTAAACTCTGTGACAAACCTACAAAGGAAACTAATAAATCATGCATGGGGAAATATATATCGTGATTAAAGACACACACAAACTTGACAAAGACTTTGCATTTCTGGGTGCATTACCTGTTTACTTCATCTAACAAGGAAAAAGTTTAACGGCTTCTTACAAGAAGTCAGTTATTTACTATTTCTGCTCCAAGAGCTCCCACGAGCCTTCCCTCAGCAGGACAGCGAGCCTATGCTTCAGGTAACAAACCCGACGGTACGCTATGCATAAGGAGACAAATGCATAGAAGTGTGTAAGCAGGGTTCTGTAGTACCATGCTGAAGGAAAAACCGAGTCTTAATTAAGTTTAAATTGGTAATCTGAAAAGGTTACAAATATAACCTCTATCATTTGCTTCCCTTCAGGGGGTCTCTCACCAACTAGGTATTTCATAGTTCTTTGCTTTTATGACCTAAAAAGTTCATTCTCACACAGATACAAATATGCTTTTCCTTTTTACTTACATAGAGTCTGATATAAAAAAAAAAAAAAAAAGAAAATTCTTCTGGAGAGCACTTATGCATGTGCTTAACATTAAGCAGTCCTTAGAGCCCCTGCCTGCACCTCCTTAAATCAATATTAAAGCCTCCGCTAATTTCATTTGTTCATGATCCCCACTCAAGGGGAAAATGCTATCATGACATTGACATTTGTGACTTCTATGGTGTTCTGTTCTGAACACACTGATCTCCAGACCTGATCTAAAATTAACTGAAACTAATTAATTCTTTACTTACTTTCTTTTGTATGATTTGCGTTGGATCTGCCTTCCTTGGGGGAGTCAGAACTCACGTGTTATTTGTTTCTCGGCTTCCTTTTGAAAACTTGAATTTTACAAAATTGATTTTAAAAGTCCTAGTTTATGAAGTAGAATATTAGACTTAAATCCTGTACACAGAATACAGCATTGCTCAAGCAGAAATGGGCATGTCAAGTTGCATATGACTCCAGCAGGGAAGTGCCGCAGCATGAGCTGCTTTTGCTTCATTGCAATACGGTCCAGGGGCTCGGAGCACCCCTGGATGAAAATCAGAAACTTTAAAATGATTTTGAAAAAATTCATTCCCCTAGAAAGCTAAAGACCTAACGGGATGACTTATTCCCATTACTTCCTAATACAGATGGGGGTTCAATACCTCTCAAATGTTTTTTAAAGATCTCAGATATAAATTTAATTTCCAGGTACAAATTAGATTCCCATTCTCTTACAAAACCTCCCCTAATGTTGTTGCCACTGGTATCCTTCTTGGCTGCCTAGATATCAAATATATTTCTAAGTGGGTACTGAACCAGCTAGAAAGACTGACTATTTAGTCTTTAATTAAATGCTGATGGATTTCTTTCAATAGCATTAAGCTCAGAAGTGAAAAAACATAATGAAATGATGCTCCTACGCAGCCTATGATCAGCATTCTTGCATGCAAGGTGTGGTAGTAGAGTAAGCTAAGGATTACTTCTCAGTCTTAGTACTCATATTGAAGTTCTCAGAGCTCACGAGAAACCTTATTCTGTATGCATGAAACATAAACCAGGCAATTGTCCTAAGGATGCAGTGGATTTATAAAAGTCCATTAATCTGATTAATAATTGGACTGCTGACAAGTTAAGTGTCTCAGTGCTGTTAAAACTAAGTATATTTTAAACGTATCTGACTTCCTCCCATTATCTGTCATCTCACTGAGGATGTGGGCAAATAAAAGGTTACTATCATAGGAGGTTGCTATCCTGTGGAAGCCCCTGTATCGCTAACAAGCAGAGGAAAGCCCTGACGTGAAGAGCTGGTGGATTGTACACGGGTTTCAAACATACCGAGGAACTGACTGACAGCAGAAAAGGAGGGCTATTAAGGTTAATCTTTAACACTCCTGTTCCAACTGGAAATATTTCCAATACTAGTGAACTCCTGCAATTTCCACGTGTATATCTAAAACATTCCTTTTGTGTGGACATGTTCTACGTGATGGCTTGGCAGAAACCAAGAGATACAGACTCTGATCTTAGCTTCGCCACTGACCCGCCCCATGACCCTGGATAAATCATTCCACTGTTCTGTTTCTTTTCTTAATTTTGCCTGTCTTGCTTCTTTAGAGCACAAGTTCTTCATGTGAGGAGCCAACCTCTAGTTACTTTTTTGTCCAACATGTTGAGGCCCTGATCTCAGATGAAGCCTCAAGGTACTCTTGAAAATAATAAAAAAAGGTGGTGAGGAACACACGGTACTGACATTCACAACCCTCATTCCACCCTGGGAAATACAGCAGCATCAGCACAGCTACACCTACGATACTTCATCACGGATTTTGGCCATGAGTCAGGGGCTAGAGAAGCAGCCGTGTCTTAGTGGGGGTACAGGTGATAAAACAGACCTCTGTAGTCATTACTGCTGGAAGTCTAATTTATATTAAATTATGGAGTTCTTTTTCCATATTGCAAACATCAGGCTAAGACCACAAACTCAATTAGGCTGAAGAGCCAAAGGAAATTGTATCATCAATCCAGGCTGAACTGAGATGAGCCATTCTTTGACTTTGACTCCCTCCCCTAGCATTGCACTGAACACAAAGTACACACTAGAAGAAGGCATAACTGCTAGTTAGGGCCGTCCCAAAATGTGAATTTGAACCCCTCCAGCCAAGCAGATGCCACATCTCACCCACCTCAGAAGAGTGCTCAAATGATCGGTGTATTTTATACAAGACTGGACATACTTCTGCCTCCTCTTGAGCTTGTATTTCATGGGGGATTGACCCTGCTCTGCTACTTTGGAACTCAAGCTTGGGATATTTAAATCCCGCTCTGACTTAGGATCTCCACTGGGCACACAGCCTCCCAAGAAGTGCACAACTCCCGAAGGGCTCTCTCTAGCACCTAAATTTTGCTTACTCAGCGTGCTGGCTGCTGTGACTCCTACTCCCAGTTGCCTCAAATCAGCTGACTTGGCTGAATCCCTCGGCACCCTCATCTTACCAGGAAGACGCACTCAGGCACAGCCTTAGCAGCGGTGATATATGAAGACCAATGTAAGAAAGCCAGTCCTACCCTCCAGCATGGGGATGGCCAGCTTATGACACTTGAGCTTCATGATGTTGATAAGCAGATTAAGTGTAGCTCCCATGCTAAAACTACACCATGCGTCCGGCACCAGGACTGTGTTGGTGGAGAACCTTCTGGGTAATTCAGATCTTCAGCTGCGGGATGCTGGAGGTCAGCAAGAACTGCCAAGAATGGTATTCCAGCACTACACTAGGATGCAGTTGCATGCTCACTCCAACCCCATTAGGTCCTGCAAACCTGAGATCCCTCAGGCAGCTTTCAGCACCTTACACCTGCAAACTTCTGCCTTTTCCTGCCCTGTGCCTCTCAGCCATAGGAAAATGTTGGTGTATAGCCCATAAATAGGAGGAGGCTTGGCCACCTCCTGACGATCACCTCTGTCCTGATCAGCAATACCATATGCCTCCTTCAACACAAGAGTTTTGGTTCCCTGAGAACTTCAGCAGAGCTGTGAAAGCTGCCCTAAGGAATCTAGATAAATGAATATATACCCTAAATTGCTGGGACAGATTAATTACAAGAAATCCATGTCACTTTACTACTGTGGGCCCAAACCCCCACTCAGAAACACCGAATAAAGCTAGGGCCATAAGACATGAGAAACTAACAGTTTTTATCCTTTCCTCCCTTTACCCTTCCTCCCTTTTTTAAAGTAAGCTTGACCTAGGGTGACTCCTAGAAGTTACCTGCTGGGCACATCAGAAATATATCAGTAACTAGAGAACGAGGAATATGTCTTAGACTATGGAATAGAAACCAAAATGAAAGCTTTACCATTAGGAATATTAATGTCGGTACTGGCTGAGTTCAGACAGTTATAGACTGGAAGACTCAGTTGCTGCTCTTAGTTTGCGTAAGTAGGGATATCGGCAATTCATCCTGTGAAAAACAGTACTTCACCCGGTAGAGTTGGAAGGCAAGAGTGAGAGAAATTGAAGCCTTTTGTCTCTGGTTACATGTCTAAGGGCTAGAAAAACCCTACTAGCTCTTTTTTTTTTTTTTTTTTTTTCTTCTTCCCCTGTAAAAAACAAATAAAATGAAACAGAAGGGAAAAAAAAAAACCCACCAACAACATAGCAACATGACAGTGATGTGTATAATGATCTCTGGCAGCCTAAGATAGGATCACAGCCCTTGGGACTGGTGGAGCCTGGAGCTAACGGACCCCTGCTTTGGGGAAAAAGTAGAAGTGTACAGGAAAAAAAAAGTTCAGTTCTCATATTAAAAAGAAAGGCGAGGTATGTTGCTAAATCTATTCCTTCTGAAGAAACCTTTGAAAATATAAATGGTTGAAAACATCTGCGTCACTCCTTCATCCATGAGGGAGTGGTCCCCTCTACCTTCACCAGTAATGCCAGGAAGGGCTGTTCTGCTCCCAGTTTGCCCCAGGAGCTACGCCGTATTCAGTTAGTTCCATCAGTTTTTTCAGTACAAGTCACTGTGCAGATATCATTCTCCTGTTGATATCATCCTCCTAACAATTCTCGCTTTATTTTTTTTAATGCAAACTTGTGCGTAAACTTTAAATTGGGCATATACTGAAGGGGGTTAATCTAAATTACTGCTGTTGCTATCCTACCCCCAAATCTCCCTCAGGTCTTGGGAACAAGCCTATTTTTTCAGGGACATGATCTTACAGACGCTGCAAACAATTGAATAAATAAAAAAAAATAAATCAGTTGTGTTCCAAGAAAAGATCCAGAAACTCCTCAAAGTCCACAAGCAGCTTTGTTGTTCCTATTGATTTTAGATGGAGAATGTGAAATACAACAACTAAATGGCAGTACCACTGAAAAATTAAGTTATTTATGGTTCTCTTCAGCTGGATCAGTTTCTCTAAATAATTCCTTGCTTATCTGCATTAGTGTTTGGACTAGTGGAGTGCAAGGCAAGAGCAGGATGGGAAACACTTGCTTTTTTGGGATGCTATTTAAGCGCATGTCAAACCGTGCCCTGGCTGCTGCCGAATCCTGAGCTCTTATGAAAATCCAGCCCTTGCACTGGGTGCCGAACAAAGACAAGCCATGCTCCTGGTTAGCTTAAAAGCCTGGTACCAAAACAAAAAAAAAAAATCACAGGGTTGGCAGCCCCATGCGTGTTTGAACAGAGGGAAATACACTATAATCAAATGCTGAGTGGGTGGAAAGAGCAGGGAGCAGCGGTTCTGTGAATCCTCCCCCAAGGCCTTGCTGTCATTAGGAGTACAGGTGTGTGGTTTTAAAAACACATGTTGTCCACACTGATGTTTTAACAAGCGTTAGTCAAAGCAGGAGCAGTTTTAACAGGCATTTACTGGTCAAGATAAACCCTAAGCTCCCCCCTCTGGGTTATCGCAGTCGGCTAACATGTTAAAACTGTAGCTGCCTAGGCCAAGAAAGGATTTTAACATGAGTTAAAAATAAAGTCCTTTTTGTACATGCATGGCTTAAGAGAGAAGAGTCCAAATCCCTTCTTCCAGCAAGAAGAATAGAAAGAAGCAGACGAAAAAGAGGATTAGAAGCAGCATATGTGCTCCATACTCCCTGTTTTCTTCCCAAGCTTTTATTTTGCTTTGCTCTGCTTAAGGAGTGTGCCACTGGATGCCGACCCAATTAATTTCTATATTATCTTTCCAATCAGGCCCACATACAGAACAGGGTCAAAGCATGGATTTTGGCTGCCATGGGTACAGGAACAGGTAAATGTTTTACAAAGCAAACACTGCTGCATACAGCAGTTGTCATCTTTTTAAAAGCATTAGAAACAGAGGATGAGGGAGATGCTCTCGCATCCAGCCAGCTCTGCCACTGGGAATACATCAGAAAAGCTCTCTGGCATTTTCTGAGGTGCAAGATGAGGCAGAATTTGCCCCAAAAGCATGAAAGAAAAGTTTACGTCTATTGCCACGTGACTGTATTTACACTAAGACTGAATTTGGAGCTCAATGCCTGGTACTAATCACTCATTCTGAGTCAATTTGAACGCACCTCTCTCTAGAGGCAACAGAAGTCTAAACTGAAACACTGTAGGAAATAAAATGTCATTTAACTGGAGAGAGGAAAGAGTAAGAGAATTCAAGGGGCACTCCTTTCTGCTGTCATTTGTCATGTATGACACAGGAATGTTGACATCATCCTCTGATAAATGACACTGGCACCTGCATCAGAGAGATATTCTTCAGCAAAATAGAAGTTTGAAAATCCAGCAGCAGGGCACTACTAGTAGGTTCCAGGAGCTTGCAAGAAAGGAAAGATAGATGATGGTAATTTTCTTCCAAAGAGAAACATAAGACTTTTAAAGAACCATTCTCTTTTGCTTCCCCTTCTGCTCCCTCTGGGCTTTGGGAAATGATTCTGTTTTCTAAATCTAATAGTGGCTTAGACACAAGCTATATGTTATCCAAGAGCTAACCTGTGGCATTCGTGCCACCACCCAGTCTAGGTGGATAAGTGTCAAGCAGAGAGCTCCAGAAGGCATGCCTGGGAAAGGGAGCTTCAAAGAGCCCAGTCTGGCCTCCTCCTGTCCCAGGCCAGGTAGAGATGTCAACCAACAGGCTCTTCCAGCACTAATCCTTCCAAATCTCACCTCTGCATCCACAACCTGTAAGGAGGGTGGCTTTGTGGCAGAGGAAGATTCTCAAGTGACTTCTGCACAGCCATGCAAAGCCTGCCATGGTGTGGTTCAACACCAGCAGGCAAAGATAACTAAAGAAATCTTTTTACCATGCCATCTTAAGACAGATACATCACAAGTTTTCTGTTTTGAAAAGCTGAAGACCAGTGGATTAACTGTATTTGTGAGGGAAAGTCCTGCTACTCTTAAAAAATGAAAAGCAAATAGATATGTTTTCTCTGTCAGATTTTCCACTCAGTTGGCTCATGGAATTTATATGCAGCTTCATTTTTCTTCTAATTGTATGATTTATTTACCCCAGAAAAGAAGAGAAAAAAAAGTCTATTTGATTTGGAACAGCAGGTTGGGAAGGCGAGGACGCAAGCGCTGTGACCAAGGTAGCTTGGTTCATCCTCAGGAAACCTGCGTTCAGTGCCAACGACCTCCCTAGCTACCGGCTAGTCCCATTTTGCTCTAACTTGCTAACTACCGTCCAGCCTATTTATCATTCACCATCTCTAGGGATCACTGTGCAGTGATACGGACTAATAGCCCAGCAACATGCCAAGACATATCCTTTTCATCCCGCACAGCCAGCACTGTCTTCCAGACCTCTTAGTGCATGAGGGAGACTGGAATCTGGATGAGGAACAGCTGGCTTAAAACACACCCTGACAAGCCAATACTGGCTGAAAGGAGAAAAGGCTGGAAGAATGAAGCAGTACATGGGCTCACCTTCATTTGCAGGGCTTTTTCTCCAGGACAGTTAAAATACGATGGTGCTTTTGGGTCTTACTGAAGCCATCTTTGGTATGGAGCACTAGAGCAGAAGCCATCACCACACTCCCAATTCTCCTGCTGGGATAACAACCCCACATTCATGTCTTCAGTATTTTCAGGTTGGATTATTGTAACCTGGGCTATGTAACACATTCACCAGGAAAACACATTTTCATCTTCTAATCCAGAGAAGCAAAAGAGAGCATATCACGCTGATGTGCTCTTCAGGCTGCTTTGGACTAGAGACTCATTAATTAAGCTGCCTTGTAACCAGTGAGACCCAAGCAGCTGGGCTGAGTGCCTCCCCCCTGAGAAAGCCCAAGACTTTCTGCATTGTAGTGAAAGGGGAATGGTAACTCCAGATGCTGATCCCTTGACTTGATGGGGTGAGATTGGGCCCATTTGAAAAGGCTGCTTAGCAAAAGGCTTCTGTGACGACCATTTTGTCTCACCGTGCCACACATGTATCACAGAAGACAGTGACACAATTTTCATACTCAAGCATATACCAAATGCTAAGTGCTTAGGCTTGGATGAGCAACTTTCAGCAGCCTGTTCTTCAGAAGAAAACAGTAACTTCAGGGACTGAGGGGGAATCCGGATTCTTACAAAAGCAGGGGGAGACAGGGGATTAGGTTTTATTGCACACATTTTCTTCAACAAAATATGGACATTTATTATGCTTACACTCTTGATACTTCTAACAGCTTTTCTGTAGCAACCTATTACTTGATTAGTTTATACTGTTTAGAGCACAGCAATGATGACATAATTTTATTGTAATGAAGATAAATATTGTCTCAGAATGTCAAAAAGCACCACATCACCTGTTAAGTGTAATGATTTCAAAAATACCCTAAAGAAAAGTCTTCTGGGCTGGTTGCAGGAAAATACACATACATACACATCTGATTTTGATTAAAATACAAGTTATTGAAATGTTCAGTTCGGTCCAAGACTAGAATCAACTGTTCAGCTCCATAGATTGAAACACAGAATAAGGGGGGAAAAAAAAATCCTCCCAGGACTCTCCGTATTTTCTACCCGTTGGCCAGACAATGATCTAATAACAGCGGTGGCTTTGGGGATATTTGTTTATCTACTCTGAGCCCAGTTAAGTGACTCAGAGGTAACATGGTGCTTCACCGATGTTCTGTTGGACCAAGCCATGTTGTACTAGTAACTTTATCCTAAGGGAGGTTATTCATAGTAGGCATTCGGTAACGCTGCAGAAGTGGTAATTCAAAGATGGTTGCAAATGCATTTGTGGATACAAATGAAGCAATCACAAGTCTTCATATTTTATCTGTGTAAATGTGAGCATAAAATGGCAGCGTGGGAGTGCTGAAGGTTTCTCCCAGAGCAGTGATGCTAGACTGATTCTTCATCCAGGCAATGGGAGAGTCTCTTAAGAGTTTTGATCATCAGGCTCCTGACCTAGTCAGGAGTGCAGGATCGGGCCCTTAGCACTGACAAAACTCTGTGCTCAATCTTTTCTGACCTCTCATCTGAAAGTATGTTTAGAGGCAAATGCAAAATGCAGAAGATTGAGGGGATGGCGGCTAGAAGGAGAAAAGCTGAAGGAAAATATGCTATAAATATGAACTGGGTCATATAAAAAGATTAAGTATAAAAGACAGCTTTCTTGTAATGTCCAGCTGTTTCTGCTAAATATTCTAGCAAACCTACATATGTACCATTTCAGAAATGTACCAAGAGGGAATATTAGTACTTCACTTAAAAAAAACCTCCATAGGATTGCTAGTGGTTTTGAGGCTCTAGTGCTGAGATCTGTCAGGATAGGACAGGAGTTATTTCAACAGTACTAAATAGCTCTCCCACTGCTTTACTGTGGATTGATCCGTTTTTACCCTTTCTTGCCTTTCTGCAGTCACACACAGATGTAAAACAGATTAAGGCTCTGTGGAAATAAAATAAAATAAAAAAAATAGACACCTAGGACTTTTTTGACTTCCCCTACAATAAAGTGCAGGGAGAGGTGAATAAAGCCACGCAAGAGACAGTAACAAAATGACAAAGGTCCTGACTGGTAGTTTATCGAGATGACAACTCAGTGAGTTCTTAGACATCTCTGGCATGAAGACTATTTTTGTCTTTCCGCAAGTTAAAACATATGTACGATCAAGACGACTGCCTGCCTATCTGTTGAAGCTTGTTTCTCCCCATTACTTGTCTCTAACAGAGCCGTACCTGACTGCAAAATATTCCTTCTGCATTTTAATGCACTTTAGAACAACAGTTGACAATGCTTGAAAAGAAAACAAAGCAAAATAACAAACCATTATCAGTATATTATTTATGCAGGATCCAAAAGCTGAGAAACATCACTAACAAGTCACTTAAATTTTCAGCCACAGATCTCGCGGATGGAAAAGCATCATTATCCATACCTGGCTGCTGGGGAAACAGCGCAGGGGAACGACTGCGTGGTCTCAGCGAGAAGGGCTTGATTGCTGCCTCTTGCAGCAATTCTTACCAGTGCAAAGTGAAAGCAAGAGGCTTTCGCCCTGCCTTGGCAGCGTTTTATACTCTTAGTGCTCTCCGTGCAGAGCTCCGCACGAGCTCTGGAACCGCAGAGGACCGATCCCAGGGCTCCTACTCCCCGCTCAGTCCCTGACCTCTGGCACCAGGTCTGCTGCCTGCCAGCCCGGATCACTGCCGACTGGACCTTGCTGCACGCAGCATCTAGGCTCTGGAATGCCTCAGATTTGGCTTCAGACACAATAAGGATTACAAATTATAGAGCACAGTGGGAATAAAAGAGATGGGTTGCCCCCCTGACTATCCATCACTGTTTCCCATGTCTCTGGGCAAAAGCAAAGCAAAGCTTTCTCAACAGCCCAAAGACAAAAATAGGTTGTAGGCATTTTTAAATGTTATACTTTCCCACTCCTAGGCTAACAAAAGTCAGAAAATAGAGAAGGCATTGATTTTATACTTTCCAAAGTCACTAGTATAAGAGTGCCCTTGCAATTTATATTTTCTGCATGATAAAAACTGAAGCAGAGTGAAGTAGTTAAACCAACATTTTTCAGCTCAAAGTGCTTAAAAAATGAAGCACTGTCATTATATGCAAATTTTGCTACCTCTTCTTTTATCTACAGAAAGTTTAGGCACAAAGTAATTAAACAAGCTGCTGCACAGTCATACAGCAAGTGAGAATCAGGGAGGTTTTATATTTGTTTTGAGGTTTAAAATGTGAAATGGACTGAAAACTGGATGGGTTTGAAATTAAGAGAATGCTCATAGCAAACCTGATCCTGTCGTATGATCATAGCTCTCAGAGATGCCGAACCAAATTTGAAATGAACAATTTTTGGGACGATAATGGCAAAAGTCAGAACAACATAGGATATTTCTAGGAGTTCTGGTTTGTGTCTTCTTGGCCACCTCCAAGAATTTGTCAGGGACTGCTGGCTGCTGAATGACTGCTGACTGTCATTAGCTCGAGATAAAAGATCTCAAGGTGATGGCTGCAGCTGGGGCAAAGAGAGCATGCAGAGTTACAGGTACGTATGCCTAGTAGTTTATTATTATTAAATTTTAGAAAAGCCCTGAATACATGCACAGACACAGGCAAACTCTCATGCACAAAAGCATGCATTTTAGAACAAGGCTTCCCTGACAGCATTTGTTGTATTTTGATGTCAGTCTAAGGAAATATGTTGGCGGCTCCTCCACACAAAATCTATTTTCCACAAACAGCATATTCTGCCAGTATAAAATTCATCATCCAGCCATACAAAGGACACAGGGCCAAGGGGCTTGAGTGACACACCAAAAACCTCAAAACACATGTCTGAGCTGCCACATGACTCGTATAACGCTATTCACGGACAGCATGGAACCGGAGCTCTGTAAGCTGCGTCTTCTTAATATTTTGCAACATCCTGTAAACTCATTGCAGGGAAACAATAACGGATACTAATAGCGGTTTGGCTGCTGCAATGACAGAGACCCTCTAATTAATTTTTTTTTTTTTTTTAAAAAAAAGGGCAGATGGCAAATGGAGGGGAAGTGAGTCAACACTAAATACCTGAGCCACACATCTCAGTAAAGAAAAAAAAAAGGTACGTCATCTCAGCTGCTATTGCAAAGGAAATATTTTAATGATACAAGGAGGAAGCGCCACTGTGAGGAAATACCTTAATAAAGTAGGGAGAAAAAGGCCTTCATGGAACACTGATTTAGTTGGTTCTCCAGGATTTGATTGCAAAGATAAATCTCATACCTGAGCCAAATGGGTTTGTGAAAGAGATAAGAATTATCAACATCTCTATCCTCAATTTCTTCTATTTTTGCCCCACTTTTCAACACTGAGAGAACAATTTAGAAATTGTTCATTAAATTAATACTAACAAGCACTGAGATGTTTTATTGTTTGTCCTGATGGGTAATTCCTGAGAAGGTGGCAATTTCCACAGGCTCTAGTGTCTTGCAAATAAACCAGCAGCAACCCCAAACTTGGAATCTAAAAACTGCAGAAAAGGGAATTTCAGCTCTATTTTCAAATCTCAGTTTCATAAATCTTTTTGGTGGTTTTATGACTAATGTAAGACTTTGTCTTATCTCATGCTGAAAGTAGGCAAATTCCATCTGCGGTTCATCTGAGCAGGAGCAAACATGCAGCAACAATATAACTTCATGAAAAAAGTGCTGGGCAATTTAACACGTGATCTACAGTATTTTAAAGGCAGGAAGTATCTTTGCAAAAATACCCTTTTTATTTAATCAGAACAATAAATGTAAGTTGAACAGGGACAACATTTGTCTTTTAAATAATAGTGCAAGAGATGTGTACAGAGCACTTCTGGTTTACTAATTCACAACTGCTTCATCTCCCAACACAAAGAAATATTTTTACGCATTGGATAAGGGGTGTCCTTGTGCGACCTTTGGCCTCCTTGTCCAAGGCCAGGTTATCTCAGCCCAGCCTAGGTCTCACCTTGCTCCTGTTGGCCAGCCTCATGCCCGGGCTATACATCCACATGATCAGGAACTTGCAGCATCCAGCTCACATTAATTTGCTTCCCTAGAAATTATTATTGGTCTGCAGGGGACTGTGGGGCAGTACTTGCCCAAGGGGGATTTGCTGTCCTTGCAACAGCCACCTCTGTTGCTGCTTCTTGGGAGACTGCGTTATTGAGAGCTGCAGCAATTCTTGTGACAATATTTCAGGGGCAAAATTCTCTTTTGATACTGTCAGAAAATCCTTGCCAAGCTGACACTACATATTAAAGGGTTCACAATAACAGAAGGCAGAAATTAAATTGAACAGGATATTAATACCTTGTAGTTGAGGAAATGACATTTCCTTTCGATTTGACTTTTTGCTTTGTGAATTAGCCAAAACCTGCATCCCTGCATAAACCAAACCAGCTCACCAGGTTCTCCACAAAGAAACAGCAGTGGCCCTCCTCCCCCCGTGCACACAGCAAGGGCAACCACCTCCCACGTCTCCCCTGCTAAAAACTATCTTCAGAAACCTGGCACGCTTAAAATAATCAGGCCTGCTTCATTCCACATCCCCTCCAGATCTTTTATCCATCCTATTAGTTTCCGCAGCAGCAAATATTAGTTGGCTTGTGCTTAACTCATCTGAATAGCCCACAGATGTGAAGAGAAGTTTTAAAACATGAAAAAGGTTTTTCACACTCTGTTCTTTCTGCTGTGCACTAAGATCTTTTATTTTCCCACTCTTTCATTGCTACAGGGAGTATTTGAGTGCATGGATCCAGAAAACGTGAAGGAGCACTACCTGGGCTAAGACAGTTGGAAAGCCAGAGCCTCCCCCCCGCCCCCCGCCCCGATATTTCCTTTGTGTTTTGAAGGGAGCCAGACTGAAACACCTGGATATGTTAACATCCCAAATTTGTGACAAAATCATTTCCAAAAAGACTAAAAGCATTTCTGTTGCATGAACATATTCTGGTGGGTTAAGGACACTTTGCTGACACAAGAAACTCTCACTGACCCACTGCAACTCATGAATGCTTCGCACCCTGGCGGGTGGCTGACGAGACACGTATATCAAGGTTCACGTAGGGTCAAATGTGCTACTGTCTTTTAAAAAAGGATCTATCACACTTTGCTAAGCTAGATATGAGAAACCACCTGTGTCAAGGTAAAAAATACCATTTTCACAGCTGCTGAAGTCGTCTTTTTACCTTCAATGATCAACAAACCGACTACTGCAGCCAAAAGGTGCAGGCTGGCAAACTTGCCTTTGTAGACTGGCTGCCGTCCTGTGCATGGCCCCTGGGCTGGCCAGGGCTGAGCAGCCGCACGCACCCTGGATCCTGCAAAGCATCTTTCTGGGGTTCCATCTTCTGGTGTGGCTCCACAGGCGGGACGTGGGGCCACTGCACAGACCGGGCTGTTCTGCCTTTTCCCTCTGAGTAGCAGCCTACAGGAGAGAGTAAGGGCTGGTTGCGATCCCTTCCTCCAGCAGGTTTGAGGAGGGCTGTTTTGCTTATGTCTAGGGAGCTCCGTTACATAATGGAAGAACCACTTCGGGAATAACGTGCCAACATACCTCTGTTAACTGGATCCTTGCTAAAATCCATACATTGGCACAAGAGGTGTGTGCATAGATACACGTACTTAACAGAAACCCATCTGTATGTATGTGCTTTAGGGACTGACTTTTAAAAAACATTAGGTTGCAGTATTTGTACATTATCCAGGCTCAATTTAATTCAGCTTTCAGAGCGCTGGCATGGCGCAAATTAGTTGGTCTGCATGCCAGCAGCCATCAGTAGTGTAACAGCAGAGCCAAATTGGGGAAACATTGAGAAGCACGTTTTGCGTACATAATTGTGTGTTTACAAATGAGGCATTTGAATATTATATAGTTAGCCCTGTGCAACATGGAGATGGGAGTCATAAGAGTAAGAAAATTTGGCATCCTGGTATGAAACTCTGGCCAAAACCATCATTTAATCCAGACAAGGAAAAAGATCGATCAATTATGCCAGTAAGTTTGAAACAGCACTATAAAAAGAAAAAGTGACATGGCATAGGTTTGTGGTTCCCAGCTAATGGAGCTAAAACCTAGCCTCAGATGGTTTGCATTTTACATTATTGTCAAACAAAAATAAATCATCAAAAACATGGCAGAATCAAGCCTAACTGGCAGGACATACCATGAAAAAAAGCAGCTAGTGGTTGAAGTGAAAATTAAGAAATGCTGTTCATTCTCCCAGAAATGCCAGGGCTAACCAGAAGAAGCAGCTCGCACTTACAGGCTTTGCAATTCATTCTCTTTTTTTCTGCAAGCGAAAGGCTGTTAGGCCATAGCCGAGTTCTGCTCCAGTGAGATTTTGCTTCCTGATAATCAGATATTAGCATATTAAGTACATTATGTACTGTATTTACATAACTATTCTATTATGGCACAGTTAAAATTTTGTTGGCATTTCTATTGTAAACCTCAGTTTCAGAGCCTGGAGTTGTGATTAAAAATTATCTCCAGATGACCATCTTTACAGGGGTCAGGGAAAGGGAGATTTATGTATTTATTTTTAAAACACGTTTCAGATTTCCAAAAGAAACAATAAGCTGCCAAAGACAGAGCAGTGTAACCAATACATCAATATTGGAAGGGAACAAATATTCTTCCAGGAGAATTGATCTTTCAAATGTGAGAATTGACAGGCAGATGATCAAATGACTTCATCATTCTTTACGTTATCACCAAATCCGAACATTCACATATCATGACCTGGGTCCCAAAATTAGAAGCCCGCCTTAAAAATCATGGGACCTAAAGGTTACAAATTTAGAGATAATTTTAGGTTCCTTCCATTTTTTGAAGCTATCAACTTCAACATCATCAAGCTTTTCTTGGCCATTGCATGGGCTATGTGTTTACTAGCTAAAGAATACGCCATCCTTTGAATCCAGGAGATAGACCTACCTCAATGAGTCATGATAAAGTCAAGAAAGTTGCCAGCCCTGTACTATACTGTATTCTAGATTATTCTACGTTTTTAATACCTGTCAGAAGAACAAAAGTAGCCATTTCATCAAACAATTTCTAGTCTCTGTTTCCAAACGCCATGATTTTCTTTCCATGGGCACTCCTGGCTGGCTGTGCTGTGCTTTCTTCTCGGCCAGGACAACTTGAGAGGCAGCACTTCCAGTGCAGACCTGGAGCTCTGCAGAGCTTGTGCTCCCCCTGGCCCTTCAAGGGCTGCTGCACTTCATCAGATTAAAACAATCACTGGGCCATAGACTATGGATTATCATCAGTGGGCTGTGTTTGGCTTCAACCACAGATGGACACAGAGGGGCCAGGAAGAAACCAAGCAAGTCTTCCAGGCAGCATTTGCCCAGCTGAGTTCTGTGCTAGACTCTCCAATGTCCTGGCATTGTGGGCCACCACAGCCCTGAGCATCCCTGATCCCTGCTCTCCTGGCCAGCGCAGGATGATACAACGATTCCACTATTTCATCTGCTGCAGTGGGTTTCCCTGCCTGCCTTCAAGGCCCACGATTATAGCAGCACTACAGCTGTGCCCCCACCAGCAATTTTCTTGCAGCAACTGAATCAGAGCACTGGCTTGAAGCATTTGCACTTGGTCTCCTCCCATCTTTGCTATAGTTAGGATAGGGAAATAATTTAGGTTTAAATAGCCACATCAAATACTCAAACAAGTTTTACTTTAAATTGCTAGCACAGACAAATGCATTGCTCCAGCTGACTTGGCATGGCATCAGCTCACATTACGAGCACAGGACATTCAGATGTATCTCAGGATCAGATTCCCAAATGCAGTCAGGTGTCTGAAAGAGCAGGAAAATGTCTATGTGCATTTGAAAAACAATTAAAGTGACTATTTCAATCTTTAGACACTTTTATTCTGGTGCATAGGATTCCAAATCCCAGTGACTCTCAATGAGACTCAGGCTCTTAAGTGTCTTCATTGCTTTATTGAGAATGAGTCTAAAGGCCAGTTTTTAAAAGCCATTTAGAATCTTAACTCTCATCTGGCCCTAAGCCACTGAGCAGCTTTGAAACTTTTACTCACTCCCACGTCTAACCAGAATGGGGAAACGGATAGGATGGTGGCATAGTTTATAATGAAAAATTAGATCCTGCTCAAATGGAGCAGGACTCTAGAGGAATGCTGGGGCTGTCCAGTGCCATAGCCTTGCTCCACATACATCTCAGATGCCTATGCATTGTCACTCAGAAAAATGAACAAATTAAGTCCTTATTCATAACTTTTCTATGAGAATTTACTTCTTCAGAATATAAATAATACCTTCTACTTGTAAACTTCATGTCAAAACAGGTTTTATTTAAAAAAAAAAAGTTTTTTGGCTTACGTCACATCCCAGATCTTTGTCATGAGGAAATGTTTATGCATAAATTATAACCATCTATTTTCAGAACATTATAGTAGGAATAAAACCACATCCAGACCATCAGCCGTAATGGCAGACTGGGGCAGTGTTGACACACACACGCACATATCATATTTATTGACAAGTTACAGCATTTACCAATTTTTAAAGTTCTGAAGTTGGAAAGCCTGTACCATATGTGGAGCCAAAGGCTAAGGGCAATATTTCACCACTGAGGTAACTTTCTTAACTCATGCATTTACCTGGCAGTAGATCATCTTAAAAAATATCATGTGGCAAGTCTACATCAATGAGCAGTTCCTTCAATCCCCAAGATTACCATAAGTTATACACATTGCACTATGCAGACAGAGGTAAAACTCTTTAATACACTGAAGCATCTCACCTTGCTAAAGCAAACACCTACCTTGTTTTGGTTAACAGGAAAGCGATCCAACCAATTTAGAGCAAACTTGGCCATTCTCCACTCAACCAAACACTTACGAAACTTCAGTTAGTTTATCCTTCCAACATATTATGGAAATATTAGTATTTGCTGAGCTGAAAAATACTTTTTTTGGCATCTTCATTTCCCATCCCTATTCTAAAATAAACACTGACAGCTGATGGTATTCAGGAACATTGCCATATGTTCCCTTAGAAATGGAATTCTGAAATATGGCTGTTATCCACCAATTGGCATATTTACTAATTAGCACAAGATTGCTCAAATACATTAATTTCTCTCCCAAGGGAGAATCCCTCTGAAGAGTTCTCATCTGATGCATCAGGATCTCCTGCTCACCACTTACCCACTCTCACAGTTTCTGATTTAATGGTTAACACAAGGAATCAAGTAACTATCCTAGGGAGCAAAGTCAAACTGTTCAAACTGTATATCTTCAATTGCTATTTTTTCCAGCCAAGCAATGCAAACAGCACCTATAGAGTTAATATTTGAATGCCTTTTCTAATAAAACCAGCTTCCAGTCCTTTTGTGCAAGTTTAATAAAATAAATTTTGAATATCAATGGAGTACATTCTATTTTTCTTGGCATGTCTCTGCCTTGCTATGTCCTTCTATTGCAGGAGTCATGCCATAGGGAGAGCACTTTTCCACAGTCCATTGAAGTTGTGCCATAAGGGCTGGAGATGATTTGCTAAAATGCTCCAAAGGTATTCAAATTTCTTTAAAGAAGAAATTCAATTTATGTGCATTTATATTGCAGTGTCTGTCAGGAAGAAAGGTTATAATCACCAGCATATTTTAGATTTACATTTTCTTCTATACATGAGGTAATGGTATTAGAGGTAAACTATGAGGTTTAAAGTTGAATTCGATGTATGGTACTATTTTCATTGCTGCTAAGAGCATGTTTTTGAAGTTCTTGAGGAAAGCATATGTTAGCATATGTTACTGAAATATCAAGAACAGGATGCTGGGTGGCTTAGAGGATAAACCATTTGTCTTTCTTCTCTGCATTCTTATATAAAGTACGGCTGGATTTCATGAGCAAAATGAATAGAGGATTCTCAGCTCACAGATTAGTTCACATCATAAACTTGCAGCACGGTTTTGTTAAGTAGAGCTATCAGGCGCGTTTCTGAATTAACATGCAAGTTAAATGTGCCTTTAGTTGTACCACAGAGGAAGGGAAAAAGAGGGCTTAGAATTTTGTGATATTGCTTATGTAACCCTCAGAGGAACAAATACTCATCAAAAATTAAAAGAAAACCCTGTCTCAACCATATTGCTGTGGGAAGTGCTTCGCCTCATTTTTCTCTGAAAATTTACTTCATTTAAATTTCCTGTGACTGTATTAAATATTTAGTTGTTGATATTTTCACTGAGTAGAAAACATTATCACACTTTTTATCAAGTTGGAATCCTTTTAAGCATATGTTAAAGTTATCTGATAATTAAATTGCCGTGCTTATCTCATTAGCCCAAGTACTTCAGGGGTACATACTGCAACTGATTTTGGAACTGTAGCCCAATGTCCTCTTTTAAATAAACACTCATAGTTGGCTTGTAGATTTATTTTATAATTTCACTGCTACCCCTGCAATCTCTGTCAATAAGGAAGCATCAAAGTTATTATGATGGTTTTTGCACAGCAAGCTAATTGTGTTTTAAGCCTACTTCCAAATGAATTCCCGATAGCTCTCCAAATTTGTAAACAGTCATTTAAGCAGCGCTCTTTGGGGAAGTGTGCATGCACACACACGCGCGCTATTTGCTTCATAAATTTCAACAGATAAAAATCCTGTTTAATTTCTCACAGAGTGTTTATTTTTAATACATTATAACTAGGTACTGGGCCAGATAGGACAACAGATATTTGCCAAGTACCTGACTGGCCCTGTTGGCTTCAGTCCTGCAGTCAGATTCATGAGCTCAGCCTCCGTCATGACTTTTCTGTGAGCAAAGAGTATTAAGATGCAGAAATACTTGGGGACAAGAAAGGCACGTCAAGAGAGGGGCTCTTTTACTCATGTAATTGCCCATGGTCTGTCTACACCTAAGCCTAATTCACTGAATACCCTTATCCTTGTTCTCCCCTCAAAGGCTTCACCTGACTATGAAATCTGATGTGAAACATTGCCATAACATGGTATACTTTGGGATGCCCTTTCTGAGATCTCTTTGTGCAAAGTTGTGCATGGTGTTCAATACCATTGCATATGCAAACACCATGCACACACAAAGCATTTCCCTTTGCAAAACATGGACATTTCACTTGGATGCACAAAGGTCCAGGTCCAACGCAGGATACGAGCATCTCCTGAGAAAAGTCAGTCCCTTACCTTCTCAGCAGGGAATGGCTGAGCAGTTGGTTGGGAGTCCTTCACTGACACGGATGGACCATGAAGCAAACTCCTATTTTCAGTCTGCAGTCCTATCCTAAGCATTCTTTATTGCCATCTTCCCATCAACTAAAAAAACCCAACAAAACATCATCTACAAAATATGACTAATAGTGACACAAGCAGTATGTAACAAGGCTATTCCTTAAGAAATAATATAGAGGAAAAATAAACTTAGCATATACTCTGTGCATTGGACCATGTGATGCGGAGTTGCTATAAACCAGACTGAAACCAGCAGAACTACCTATAAAACAGGGTAGGAAACACGGGTATGTTTCCCCCATTACTTTGCACAGTCTGAGCTTTGAATATACCTCCACGTGCCCAGCTTTGGAGGGCTTGTCCTGAATGTTGTGCATTCTGTCCCTTTCTAAATGCAAGTAAGAGTCCAGTAATGCATGCATTAGCATTTATTTAGGATCTGAGGACTTTTTATTTCTCTTGTCCATTCCTACCTCCTAGTTATTTTCCAGAGCAGCTCAAGTCTGTTTTTCTTTTGTTTCTTCTCTATGCTGAAATGAGCCATCATTAAGAATGCCAATAAACTGCACCTACCATAAAAGACTTTCATAAAAACGAAGTATACATTTCCAAAAGTCTATGCTTAGAGTCAAAGTTAAAAATCAATCACCAAATTGTTACCAGATTGCTATTTACATCTCTGTTCACTCATCTGAAGGCCATTTGTTTAGCATTGGAAAATTAAAATGTTGCACATGATTTACCTGCTCTAGACTTGCCTGGGAATGCTTCCAACTTGCACTATATTTTGGTGCAACCAGCAGCAGGACTATTAATACACAACAGATAATAGCATTCTTACTGTGTTGTATTATCTGGGTGGCTTTTGTGCTCTTCCCATTGTTGTTAACAGTCACTGGAAGATAACCCCCAAACTCTAGAAGTATTCAAAAATCAATCCATCCACTGGGCAATTAATCCATCCACTAGGCCTTCTGTGCATGTCCCAGTCTCCTGTCTATCCAGTGCAATACCAGTAGTAAAGAAAAAAAAACTTCTGACAGCTCAGTTGTCCATAGCAGTACTTAATTTTATGTACAGTTTTTCGAGAGAGTAGTTGCAAAATGGATTTCCAGCAGCAGCAAAGCCAATTTAGGGAGTTCCCATCATCCCTGAGCTGATCACTCCCACCCTGGGCAACAGCTCATTTGCAAAACTCATCCACACGTGGTGCTGAGGCCAAAGCTGCATCACTGAAATGATTCAAGTTAAAAAACAACCAAGCATTTTGCCACCGCAGGAAACATACTGGGACCCAAAATGTGGAACATACTGACACCCTACATGCCTTGGTAACATCAGCAGTGATGTCACCAGGTGGCAATCAGTGAGGACCAGGCTTTCTGAAGGGATCCATGCGAAAGGATCAGCTGGCTCACGTAGGCAACAGCGAGATGCAGACCTACAAACGCGCTCCTGCATAAAGGGCATTCGAAGAGGGGAGGAGAGGGAAGCTTCAAACAACAATACAGAAGAAAAGGGAACAAACAGAGAGGAAAGATTAGCACGGAGGAAAGGACAGGACAGTACATACAGGATTAGATAATAGATGTCATTTACAAGAACTCCACTGACCCTTGAATTTGATGCAGTTTTGAGTAAAATCAGATTGTTTTAATTCTCACACTCCCTGTATTCACCTGTAATGATAACAATCTATACTTCCATATTGTAACCAGAACTGCTATTTTACTTAGTGCTAAATAATGAATACAACCAGCAGTAATCCCCTACTGGGCTTCTCTGCATTCCCTTCCTATACGTTGGCTGTAATGAGCATCTTCAATACTGCTAGAAATTAAGGTTGATTTTCAGCTGATAAGTGCAGAGATGCTCCTGAGACACAAGAAACAAACAGTAGAGTGATGAGCCCCCATGCTACTGCTGGCCAGACTTTTCCAATGGGGCGTCTTTCATGAGAAAACACCAACTAGTAGAAAAATAAATGTTCTGTGGAAGCATATAGATTTTAAAACAGGAGAAGCCCAAACTTTCCAGGCCCACCGCAGGCCATGTGGTGTGCTCTGGGGGCCAGCAGCAAGGACATCCCTGCTCCGGGACAGCTCTACCACCTGTATGGCACGGGAGGGCGGGGAGGCCTTGGAGAGAGTAGGGAACATGAAGTTTTGGGCTCTTGCTCAATGCCATGTGCAATACACGGGTCTCAAGGATATCTGTCAGTGTAGTTTATGGTTAAATCAGATCAATTCCCATCTTACTACAGTATCTAATATTCAAATTCCTTGACGGCTTCTCAGATGCACTTTCTGATGCCCAGTTCTACCCCTTTGAGCAGTAGTTTCTCACATCCAGCAATAACTTCTTGCCCTTGCACTCAGAGCTGCTCTCTGCCAGGTCTCCAGGCATGGCACAGGCCACTTAGAGCAGTGGTGGAAAAATGTTCCTGCTTCTGAAAAGGCAATTTTGAGTAGGGATGGACTGTATTTCCTCAAGTTCGCATTTTCAGTTGTGTTACCCAGGACAAAATGCAGTTACTTTACACTGGCAAAGCAAATGAGGATTTGAATTGATGATGATGCTGTACCTATAAGGATGCAGCCTTATACTTCCATGAGGTTTTAAAACGCTTGAAGGGTCTGCCCAACCTAAATCTCTTGCAGGACACAGTCTAAGCTCCTCCCAAATTGAGAGAAAACTGCAAAATAATTAATGGTATTAAATCTGCATGCTCATCTGCTGCCCCAGTCTGAGATTTACATTCCAATTACTGACTAGTCTACCTGAAATCAAAAACATACCAAAAAAAAAAAAAATTTAGGAGCCACAAAAAACTTTCCAAAGGCAAATCAATTAAAAGAAAGGCACATTTGAAATTCAAACAGCCCTAAACATTTGGATCCGCTGAAAGATATTACATGAGAAATCGCAACCACAGTCAGTTCAGTGAGTAGCACAGATGCTTGTCTGCACTGTGTTTCATTGCATCCCTGCACATGGTACTTCAAAAAGCATGGTAATTTACAAAAGTAATTTTGTAAAAGCTTCCATACATCTCCTGTTAAGAGCAATTTGGCTAGTATCTGTTGCTAGCTGTGAGCATGCTTTTAGATATTAGATGGATGACTGCAGACTAACAGGAGGAAAAAAAAAAACAGAGAGGATAAATACTTGGCAGTTCTCTAACAACTTTCGCTAGAGGATCGCAAAGTGATTTACAAACACCAATTAATTAAGCCTCAAAAAGCCCCAGTGAGATAGGCAAGTATCATTACTCTCATTTCACTAATGCGTAAACTGAGACACTGAGAGAATAAGTCACCCAAGGTCACACAGCAAGCAGCTGGCAGAGCCAGGGATAGAAACCAAGAATGCTGACTTACCTTGCTCCTTACCTACTGGACCATTATGCCTCTCTTTAAAACAGTTTAAAGCTTCTCTTGCACTTAATATTAGCAAATGCAATGTCCTGCAAACCCAGTGAAGCTTCCTTCTACATCTGGGATCACAAGCCAGAAGACCTCACTGGTGCCAGGCCACACATTACTCCTGCTGCTTAACCCATGAAGGTTCCCAGCCCCTGGATTCTCAGTTTCTATTGCCCAGTCCAGCTTCTACCGCCCAGTCCCAGACTGGTCACGGGGGCAAAGAGTGGAGAAAACAAAAAAAAAACCCCTCAAACCTGCAAACCCCCAGACTTCAAGGCTGGAAGTACAACCAGTACTGATGGTTTCTGTGCTCTGAGCCTGGGCCACATTGCACTGACCATAGCATAGAATCACTCAGCCATGACCAAAATTATCACTTGCTTTTTATTGTGGCTCAGCTGAGGAACTGTTCAGATTCACACACAGTCCTTCTCTGCATAGGCAGGATATATGCACAAATACAGACTTGCACAAATACAGACTTGCACAAATACAGAATAAAAGCTGTATCGGTCGTGATGATAGCACCAGGTAACACAATACGCTTGGAAAGTGGCACATGCTTCTGTTCTAAACCAGCAATTTTTAAAAAAAACTTTTAATGCCTAGGTTTATTACTGAATACATTAACAGACATCAGTTTACAAGGATTTAGGACATTACTTAAAAAAATTGGAATAGAGTCTAGAAACAGATATTTGCAGTATATAATATATGCTCAATATGGCTGCACCAGGGCACAGACACTAAGTATAAAAGATTTTAGAAAACACTGACCCCTGGTATCAGCAGAAATAAACTCCCAGCAAACAAACAGTTCTGAATAGATTTGTTTCAGCTGTGAATACATTTGTTTATATACATACATATAATTATGTACATAGACAACCAGCAATGACCCCTCACAGGCAAACAGATAGAGGACAGAAAACCTTTGTGCTGTTGCCCAATAATCCTCAAATTCAGATGGACCAATGGGAGAAACAAGTGCCAAAGCCTCTGAACTATTTGTATTCATACAAAAGTGCTCTGCTTGGTAATAAAGTTAACTAGTTGGCTGCTGAGATTTGGCAGCAGACTACAGAAAAAACAACAAACCCAAAAAACCCCCTACACAACAGTCATGTAGCTACCTGCTGGATGGTCATGTGGTCAGGAAACAATTTGTTGTCCACTGACCATAGAGATCACAAAAAAAGCCACGTTGTCCATTTAGCTATTTAAAATGGAAAACAAAAATCACTGAAGAAAGGAAAACACTTGCCATTTGCCTATCCTGCTTTCTCATGGACAGAACTGCGAGGACTGGCGTAGGAGAGGGTATCTTCTTTCACATGGATCCATCGTTACAGCCAGATTCCCTCACCAGAAAGAGTGGTTCTCTTATCAGTGTGGAGAATTAGGGAACGGACCCTGGGATTTTGCTGCTGCGGCTGCTTTAGCATCGCTTGGGTAAAGGCTCTTGGAGCTGAACCAAAAAGGCTGCAGGAGTTAAGTTCTCCCAGACCTTCTGTGAAGTGAGACCCTACAGGAGAACGGGTCAGGGTGTCTTCCTTCGCTGCCCCCACATCCTTCACCTCTTGCATCGGCCTAATGATTTAATCTCACTGTATTTGGTACTTACAATTACAGTGAAGATCTAATCAAAACCCATTCTCGGTTGTGGATTAACCACTTTCCTCACTAATGCAATGTTCTGCCTGGGGAGCGTACACCGCTCGCTCCACCGTACAGAAATCTACCGACGCAAATATACAAAATTTGTTCTTAGAGACTAATTTACATTGGTTTTATGATATAAGAGGCCTTGCCCCACCGCTGCCCTGGCTCACAGCTGACAGAAGACAGATGGACAGAAGGAAGCCAACATTCCTAGTCTTCCCTCCGTGCACCCTCATTTCTACTCCTTACACCTACACCACAGCCTAGCTGCAAGCCCAGTCTGCTAGGCTAGCGCATCTGTAATAAGAGAAACATAAGAAACAAGTAAAATCCAGGCAGACTGCACATAAGAATTTTTTTACATTTATCCATTTATGTGTAAAGTAATATTAGTAAAACTTGCTTTTTTAAAGCAATTGGCTAATGTATTTATGTGCAAAAAGGGATATATGCGGTATGCTTGGATATTGCAAATAATCTGGTGTGCTCCCAAAGAATTTCAATTATTTATTCAAGATTCCATATTAAATGATATAATAAAATACCATTCCTACATAGAAAATAGATTTATTGCATACAGATGTGCTAAAAGCAAAACATCTGTACGTGAAAAATCATCAATACCATGATATTTTATCTGCTTTGTGCAGATAAAGCAACCAACTAATTGCTTTCTGAAAAATTCAGGGCAGAAATTTAATGCACCAAATATTTATGGGTTAAAAAGAAATGTAGTAATTACAGAATCCTGTATCACTTCCACTTGTACATAGTATATTGGGCGTATGCACATGCCATCAGACCTCAAGTAATGCTTTGTAGATTGATGAAGTCTGACTCAAACAATATGTCACAACAGGAGCCTGACAACTGAAAGCACGCTTAATGTAAACTTGTAACGTCTTCAAGAAGAACGCTAGCTTTTTAGCCAGTTAATGATTTGAGCAGTAGGCTCTCTTTACTGCTACTGAACTGAAATACTTCAGTAAACCTCTCGTCATTCACAGATGTCCTTCCATATCAAAATCATGCACCAGTTTTGCTTCTTTTACAAAAATCAGACGAAAGAGCTGGATCTTTTACTTCTTCCTAACTGGCTGCAATTAGTAAATAGACATCATTGAACAGGACTACTGAATAATTTTCTCCCCAGTCTAATCTGTTTTGCAGATTTCTGAGTAAAAACGTGAGCCAACCACCTCAGCAAATAACTTTGTTTATTACTTTTGATAGAAAGGCTCATAACATCTTGTAAAGTGTATGCATTTTGTTTCTGTCTGGCTACTAGGCACTGAAGTCATGGGGGACATTTATTAAAATGCATTCAGCTTCTCTTTAGTATGATGTTGATTCTGAATTTATGCTTCCGTAGAGCACCACATATAACACTATAATGACACTTGTTTAGTACTTTATACACGTACAAAATTGTTGGCTGTAAAAAATTCAAGGAATAAAGAGTGGTTGAGTAGTGTTGAAAAAATATCTTACAAAGGTAAGAAGTTTACCAAAGTTTGGGGAAAGTATTGTTGCTTATTTTTAAATATACGTTTAAAGAGCAAGGACAAAGGTGGAGAAATTTGATTATTAAATATAATTTCCTTTATAAACTACATATCTATGAGGATGGGTTTTGTACTGTGGGAAGGGATTTTAAAATTAAAAAATTGTGCTCCATTTTATCCTAAGATGTTGTCTTAAATATTTGATGGATGCAGGTGCCCGACTCTACAGCTTACATGACACATCTGATCTTCTCAGATAACAATACTAGCATCCTCATTTTTATTTAATAAATCCTCTGTCAAAAAAAGAACGGTTTCTGAGTAAAGCAAGTATAATTTGAAGGAACAGGCAAATTGTGACACTTGGGCAGCTGTGACCGTACCTAAACAAGACACCATGCCAAAGCTGCAGCTGGCTGTAGGAAGGATAGATACAAAAAGTGCTAACATTTGGTTTATGATCAATGGAGAAAAGACAACGAAAAAGACGTCAAGATACCAGATCTGTCTGGACTAGAGCACCAACCTGGAAACCAGTCCCACCAGACAAATCTCCCTAAGGAATAGTCCACCTAGTCAAAGGCAGGGAGCAGGAGAGTTGCTTCTTTCCCACTATGTTTAAGAAAGGTATCGCTTTTCAAGCCATTTAAGGGGGAGGTGGCCTTTTCAACTGGGTCTTGGAACTCTTATTGCAACAACTTGAATTATCAGTTCTTTAACTCTGCTTTTTCCACATGTCCAAAATCCATGTGGCCAGACTTTTTTGGGGGGGTGGGGGAGGAAGCACAAGCCTCATACCAGAAATTGTTAATTTGTCAGCTGTAGCATCAGAGGCAGTTTCCACATGCCTCTCCAGGCCTTTGGAACCTCATGGCACATCTATCTCCCTGTAACAACATTTACAGATGCTGTTTTTCTGGCATGTGTAAGGTGCCTGGACTTATGCTATTACCACAGCAACCTCCATTTGAAATCTTGCCTGGCCTCTATGTAAAAGCACATTTAAAAAAAAAAAAAAAAAACAAACAACTTTCTATCCTCCTTATTTTGCAAACCATTAAATATATTAAAAATCAAATGAATGTCTAAGCACGTATTACAAAACATACGTCAAAGGCTCCTACATTAAGAAACTGGGTAACGAGCAACATCAATATTATATTGTAGACAATTCAATAAAACCAATAGCTAAAGAAATGCAGGATTTTCTTTTGCTGCATGGAATCATGAATGCCTCCATGTTTTGAAGTGAGACACTTTGTCAATGTTGCTGCTACCTAACAGTACTTGTTTGGTTCGGGAACCAGCTTTTATTGCAGCTGAACTGAGCTGAGAGTTTGAAAGAGGAACGAAGACAAAGATCTAGTTTCCAGACTTGTCTGGGGAGATGATGTTCATTTGAGGACAATGGAACAAGTGCAGCGCTGCAGGCGAGCTGGAGAAGGGGAGCAGAAAATGGCGATAAACCAGCTGTCGGTGGCTTGTTCAGCACTTGATTCAGGCTTTAAAAGCACAGACCCTGACAAATGCCTTGATCTGAGCATGTAAACTGCCAATGCTACGACTAAAGGTGGCAAGATGAGGGTGAACAAACCTTTCCTCCAATATCTCCTGGATCCTTGCTGTGTCCCAGCTTTCCCTTCACGAAAACTCAGTGCCTTTTGTCCATGGCACTCTTCCAGTTTGAGGAGAAGTTTCTGCTCTGCAGTTGTGCCCGTACATACAATCCATACATGTGTTCATAGGGATTTGTGGGTGGGCTACGTTGCTGAAAACAGTCAAGCAACTTTTTCTTTTCCTTTCCCTTTGCCCATAATTACAGCTTCTCATTGTCTCTTAAGCTGGAATTTAGAATTTAAGCATCTCTGAATATATGCACGCAACGCGGTACAACAGGACTGTTATCGCAGCTGGGATATTTGGGCGTTATCACGGGTTGAGTACATTACTTAGTTCAGTAGCACGTGAATGCTCACTACATAGTCACACAAAGACCACAGTGGAGTCACATGTTTGTGTATCTTTTTGTTCACATATGTTTAAAAATAAAAAATAAACAAATGAAATAGCAGAACAGCAACCGGAACCTTGACAATTATCTAGAGAATACCTAACAACTCTGTTGATTCAATTCTTAAGCTTGGAAATGAGAAGGTTGCTCTAAATCATTCACCAGGTGCTCAACAAGCAAACAAACAAGCGTACATTTAGAGAAAGCTCAATCCGCACCTTCTGGAAATCGCTATGTTTACCACAGCGATGTTCCCAGTTAAAACTCACTCTCATGAGGGATCTGATCACTCAGATCCCCTGCTATAGCAGAATTTCAGGGACACTGCAGTTTGGCATTAGAAGCAAGAAATCTGTGCCCATACCGATGGCGGATGCACGTGAACCACGCAGGCCACGTTAAAGCTCTGGGGAGTTACTGGGCCAGGTAAAATAACATCCTCTCTTTTTTACTGAGGAAGAGCTCACTGAGGGTCTCAGCCTACAAGTCTCATGCCTCCAAGTAGCTCTTTAAGCCTTCTGTTTTGTAAACACATTGTATTTTGTGTTTATGTATTTGTGACCTCACAAGGGCCAGGTGGGCCCTGGCTGTTTCATTTCTTGAACTTCACAAGTGTTTTCACAAAGGAAAGGCAAATGGCTGCAAAGTTTTTGCTTAGCATTCATTTCGTTGGCACTTCTATTAAGCATGAATTGCTGCAATTAATACGAGGAGGTAGAAACAAATCTTTCAGTAACAGAGCTTTGCACAGCCACGTTGTGTGTTTGGGTGTTTCCATCTAATCACTCCATGCATTTGCCATTCAGTCCTTCTTCTGGGTCCCCATGCATATTGAAGTAAGTCTATTTTAAACAGAGCTGGGGATACAGACCTCAAAAAGAAATGCTTGGATACAAATTATCTCATTTCCTCTCCCTCCTAGAACCATTGTTTCCCACTACTTAAAATTACAACTGTTTACGTTCTTTTCTTCCTTTTTATCTGCTTCATACATACCAGGCCAGTTTTGACACAATCCAGCTTAGAGATATTTTTTGGACAAGAGGTGTTATGTTGCATCACTTGCATAAGAATGGGAGTTTCCATCACCAGGAAAGCAGCATAACACATATTCATTCCCAGAGGCAAACCACTCCATGTCCTCCATCCCTAAAGCACTGAGCAGACATAGGAGTTACAAGGACATTTGCAAATCCGAGTCCCCTATTTTGTGCCACATTGTGCTACCCAAAGGCCAGTGGTATAAGAAATCTTTTCAAAGGAGGATTCTGTCCTTCATTTATTGCATAGACCTTCAGAAGCAAGAAAATGACAGAAATGGGCATATCCTGTGAATAACGCTTTTCATTCCAATTTTGCCAATGCGTGCTTTGACATCAGGGGAATAGATGTCTTCTTACAGCACATTTATGTTTCATTAGAAAATAAATACTGCCAAATGTGGACTGTGACATGTGTGACTAAAGATCATTCCTAGCCCCGAAGTGGCGTACTGCAGCTCCATTTGGTAGGAAGGGTTTGAGGAGAGGACATGGGTACTCTGATAGTTGGGCAGTGGGTTTAAGCAAACCTTGAGAAAGGTCTCTGGCAGACCTTCTTCATCATGCTTCCTTGGAAAACCATTCCATATGCTGACACTCATGCTCAACTGTTATAATCCAAATTTCAAACCCATACAAGGACCCAAGATTTGGGAACCTGAAAAGCCTTATTCTTTAATACATGCTTTAAGGAAACACTAGCAAACTTTGTCTATAATGGCATCCTAAGAATCCCATACATATCTTCCTGCTGTAAAAATTGTTTTGTTGCAAACTGTGAAAGAATATACAGTCTTTTATGTATCATTATTATTTCAGAAACTGAAAAAACATCATCTTTCAGTCACAGATTTAGATCACACAGAATGGCAAGGGTTGGAAGGGACCTCTGGAGATCACCCAGTCCAACCTTCCCGCTAAAGCAGGTTCACCTAGAACATGTTGCACAGGACATTGTCCAGGCGGGCTTTGAAAATCTCCAGAGAAGGAGACTCCACAGCCCCCCTGGGCAGCCTGCGCCAGGGCTCTGTCACTGATGGCGTTATCCATTTTATATATGCGTATATCTACACACGTGTGTGTGTAAATAAAAACAGGTTGTAAGCATGTAAGTACACATGCAATAAGACAGGCAAACGTCAGCAAGCCCTACCTTAGCTGCAACAAACCACCAAAATAAAACATTTAACATACGGCTGCAGACCAACTTTTTTTTTTTTCCATGTTCCAGA
>NW_009259531.1:2584896-2594563 GCF_000687185.1 Egretta garzetta | reverse complement strand
AGCAGCCCATTACATTTCTTCCTGTATTTTTTCTGTCTGTGGTCTCAAATTTGGCCAAGTCTCGCCAAGGGAAATGTAATGACACTAATTTTATTTAATGTTGTCCATCAGCATTTAAAAAACATTTTTCTTTTAAAGTCCTCTAGCTCCTATTTCAAGCCCTTTTTTATGGCTATTACATTTCAATCATTTTAGGAAAATAGATGGGGGTAAAATACAAAATAGCAAAACCATAAGAAATTGCTAAGTTCAGCAGCACCATTAACGCAGTCGTCATTGGCAGGTTGGAAGACGACAATCAACAATCAATGGCTGGAAGGTGACCTGGCATCACAGCTTTCTGCCATAGCAATCAATATTATTCTCACCGCAGACAGGCTGCTCTAGATATGTGATGGCTTTTATTCTTGTATAAATACTTTAAATAAATAGCACGAGAAGAACACTTAGGGCTACTTTAAATTACATCCATATCAGGCAAAGGTGAAAGTAGTTCCACTTGGTAGAATTTGCCCTTCTGTCCAAGACAAGATATTTTAAAAAGAAAAAAAGGAACTCAACAGAGTGTTATTTACACACTGTGCAAGTTTGCATTATGCTGTTTTCACATTATCAGAAGCCATCTCCGGCCTGATAGAATCTAGCCTCAGTAAAAAGGCAAATTCTTGTAACTTCTTTTGTTTCCAACTGAAACTTCATGAAACACTGATTCTATTTACTTGTTATTTTAATAACAACAAAACCAGTCTCAAAGCAAGCACCATTTGTCTAGGACATGTTTTTTTTTCTTCAGAAAATACTGTGTAATTCCCTTAAAGATTATATCTGATAAAGATTAAAAAAATAATAAAGAAAGCTTTATCCTCCATCCCTTTTTTCTGATATGTAAACAGATTGGAAAATTATTGTGCAGTTGTTCTGAGATAGAAAATAATACAAAAATATTGACAAAGAATTGGTTTGGGATGTTGTTGACTACTAATATTACTCATGTTGGGACCAATTTAGTCAGGAGTGCATTGGGCAGATCCTTTACAAAGACAGTTCTTCAATTTTTTCCATATATGCAAGGTTTCCCACAGCATTAACAACATCTTTTTCATCTCTACACCCAGACTAGCTTCTACAGAAGCCCGTGGGAGTCTTTCCATCTGCAGACAAAGACAGAACTGCGAGTTTCTTTCAAGTGCACTCTGTTAATTTGAGACAGGCTAAGAAAATCCCCTTACAACTCTGAAAAAAAAAAAAGTTCCAGTAAGCTTGTAACTAACTTCCATGCCAGGCACAATATTCTCCAGATACGTCCCAAATAAAAGCAATAAGATAAAATTCTTAAGATAGAATGTATCTGTAAGGAACAGTAACACACTGTTTAATTATATGAAATCAAATATTTGAATGGCAGTGCATGACCTCGCAATTACTGCTTGGAAACACACTTTTAATTATCCGAACAAATGCTTCTCAGTAGCTCCTTATGGTATACAGATTGCGAGACAGTTAGGCACCTTCTTTAAAGCCCTGAACATGGGGTGACCCCGATCGCAGGGAGATTTGTCCCCAAGGCTGAGCACTACTGTGCTAGAAGGTCTGAGAGGAGCAGCATCCCCATGCACAGATTTCGTGGGGAATCACAGACATGTGGCATGAGTTGCAGAATTATTTTCAGATTTGTTTTGTGGTGGCTGTATTTGTAGCAAATACTGAAAATATTATACTAAATACTGAAAGCATGCCCATGGCCCCCAGGGATAGACAAGTACATTTATAATCAAATTACTACATGCTTCTGGCCCTTAATTCAACAAGCTACAACAGTACACACTTACATCCTCACATAAGGGTATATGGAAGCACATCCTTAAGGATAAGAACATCACTAGGTTTTTTTTGTATAACCAGAATCTGGGGTAAGAAGAGCAAAATAAATAATTTGAATGCATGATAACTTTAGGATGAGGACAGCAAATCTCATCCAAACTAAAAAAAATCCACCCTAGACATTAGACTTCCAATACTAACCAAATGCCTGTTTCAAATTATGCCCCAGTCCTGCACCAATTCTTTCAATCTCAAAAAGTTTTAGCAAAAAAAAAAAAAGTTAAAAGCCAAACAGAATGGAAGTATATACTCCGTAACATTGTTTGTCTTACAGTAGTTAATGTTACATTCCTTTGGCCTAAGAAAAAAAATAAAATCATATTCAGATTGCTTTGTTAGTGAAAGATTATAAAATATCTATTGAAAGTACAGAACAGTTTTGCCTCTGATTAATAGGAGTTCTTTTAATTGCAAAGGAGGTTCATCACCAAACTTTCTTGTTGCTAGAGTCTAATAAAGAACCTCAAAGTTGCTGAGCAATACACTTTTAACAGCTGATAAGCATATGCAAAAATAAGGCCTGGTTTTAAATGCACAGATGTAAGTTATCAAAAGTAACCATTCATTTGATGTCTGTTGTAACACTCTCAACTTGGTATACTTTTGATGACTACTTGACTTGTATTCTTAAAAGTGACAGCCTTTGGCTCATGACACTCAAGATGAAGAACAATAACTAGAATTTCAGTTCATCTCAGCACGTCAGTGGCCTTACCAACTTTGATTAAACTACTTACATGTTTAAAGTTGGGCAGATGCTTTAGTAATTAGCTGGATAGGGCACAAAACCCAGTCAGTATAGTTAAGTTTCCTCACGTTCCATTATATAGAAATCAAGGCATAAAAATTTTTAATGAACATCAGAGAACTGTGTCAGCATTGTTCTAGGAGAACTACAGATTTGTACAGTTTAGATATGTTCTAATTTAAAGATTTCCACAATAGGGAATTAAAAAGACCTGAATTATAATTCCTTTAATGGCAGATCACTTGATAACACTGCCATCTCAAGCAGTTCTATTTTAAAATGCATGGTAGTGCAGACAAATACTTTTTGAAGGAAAAGTGTTTAACATTATCTTTTAACTTTGTCTAATTAGCTGAATACTGTGTTTTTTCACCCTGCAGCTCTTAAAAAGCTGATCTAATTTCACAATGAACACTTAATGCCATTATATTTGGAAATAGTTGCATTTGCCAACTCTTGTGCAATCACCATTCATCCTGCTGCACTCACCCTTTGCTTCTGTTTCCTTGGGAAGGATTCTCTACTTTCTGCCTAGATAAGCTCCTTCCATTAAAACAACTGTTTTGCTGATTCAAAAAAAAAAAAAGTCAGAAAAGTTCTCTGTGGATGTACGCAGATATCCTCATACCACTACATGCTGTCTCTGTTTCAAAGGGAGGATGTTTGCCCTCCACATGTACCTTCCATCTCTTCCATCCTTGGAAGCTCTTCAACAGCCCTGAAACTCAGACTCAGAGGAGATTCCACACTCACCATGTGCCCCTTCGCAGTTGCTGAATCACAGAATCACCCAGAACAGATGAGGTGGGAAGGGACCTCTGGGTCTAGTCCAACCCCCTGTTCAAGCAGGGTTCAAGCGGGGTGAGCTGGAGCAGGGTGCCCAGAACTGCATCCAGTCAGCTTTTGACTATCTCCAAGGGGGGCGACTGCAACCTCCCTGGGCAAACTGTTCCAGTGTTTGATCACCCTTATGGTAAAAAAGGTTTTCTTAGGTTTAAACAGAATGTCCTGTTTGCCCAGTCTGTGCCCATTGACTCTTGTGTTTTCACCGGACACCACTGTGAAGAGCCTGGCTCTCCACCATCTTTGCTCCCCATGCCATCAGGCATTTATTCACACTGATGAGGTCTCCCTGAGCCTTCTCTTCGCAAGGCTAAACAATCCTAGCTCTCTCAGCCCTCCGCATATGACATGCTCCAAACCCTTCCCTCTTTGTGGCCTTTTCCTGGGCTCACTTCAATATGCCCACATCTCTCGTATGGGGGAGCCCAGAACCAGACACAGCACTCCAGGCGTGAGCTCACCACTGCTGAGCAGAGAGGGAAGACAAGTCCTTACCACCACTTGCAAAGTAAACTGATCAGTCACAAAAGCCAGCACACCACCCAAGTCCTAGGCTGTGAGCACACATGTCCTTCCAAGGACAGCTCCGTTAGCAGATGGATGACTAACCCTAGGTGCCCATGACCACACTCCCCTAGCAGAGGGTACAGCCACTTGATAGAGCTTAAGCAAAACAAACAGGACCAGCTTACAGTTTACATGACTGGTTTATGCCAATCCAGCCATGCTCACCTGATGTGAACCAAGCTCCCTGGCAGACCAGCAAAGGTGGCAAGGTCTGGGAAGGGACGGGGAATGGGAATCCACACCTGGAAGCAGCAGCTTCTTTCAGTGAAGCAGCTGGATTTTGAAGGAGGTCTCTCCACAGCTTAACTCATTAGCAGTTGGGAGCAGACTTTCAGAACAGTGACAAACTTCACCTGATGCTATGTTCTCATCACTCCAGAACCAGGGAAGCCGATTTTGGCAGCACTGGTAATACTGCTCCACATCTCTGAAAATGTCTGTAGTGACACGCACAACTGGGGCTGCCCGAGATGAAATACTAAGATAATTGATTAATCATGACAGCTATTGAGCATTTCACCAGTTAGGAGGATAAATACAATATACAGTAAAAGGAGACATTGCCTCAACCTTTCTTTGACTCTATTACTGCAGAGGGAGAGCAGCTCCCAGCCGGAGAAAGGGGCCCTCAGCACCTACAAACTGCCCGAGACATGTCTGCATACATTTTAGGCAAACATTTCTTCGAAGCCAGGCAATTGTTTTTTCTTTCATTTTCATTTTCCATTTGCTTGCTCAACCTCCGCAGCCCCTTTGTTGCCTGGTAATAGGTGAGATAGGCAAATATGGGCTCCGGGCAGTGGAACGAAAGGGCCTTTCATGTTGTCGGCACCGCAGAATGAGCAAGCGGTGTAAGCCCTCTCTGCAGTTTACATACTGTAGTGGCCTGCTATAGAAACTATGTAATTTGGTTTGCTTTGTTATTTGATAAACGGCAAGGAAAGCTTTGTAGCGTGTTGACTGACCCTACTTGTAAGGTCATAGGCCAGCGCTGGAGTGAGAGGACACAGCCGTCTGCATGGTCCCAGCATGCCTCGAGATTGCCTGGGAGAAAGCAGGCTTTATTAGAGGTACAAAGAGCTTGTGATGAAGAGCAGCAGCTCTTAATCAGGAAAAAAATACTGGGGGAGTTTTCAACAAAAAGATACTGAGAAGTCTTAATGTGTAATGTAGCACACAAGGCACAACATAGAACAGCGAGTCATGTAAATAATACTGCCCACTTACAAATCTATGGTCTAGCCCACCATGGACTGCTCCTCTTTTGACCCAAGCCTACACGCGTTTTCACCCTGGACAGGCCTGTTCAAAACACATGAGTTGTAACACTGAACCTTTCCTTTATATTTGAGAAAATATATTTGACTAAAAGATGCGTTCACCTCACTTGACTGTTACTTGTGGCAACACCCAAGGAGGAATGAAGAAACAGAGCATGGAGAAGATGCAAGTCAGCCTGGTCACATCAGCTTTTACCTCCAGGAGCCACCTGTGGCACACGTTCGTTAACAGGAGACTGTGCCCAGCAGTGGCTCTGAACAAGGAGGACCCAAATTAGTTGAAACACAAGGAGATGGAAGATAAAAAGGAATTTTAGTCAGCAATTTCCATCCCTGCCATGTCCTCCCCCTGCTCTCATTCCCCTTATGCACCTGTGGGACCACAAACTGGGACCTTCCTTTAGCAGGTCTGAATTGGCTGATACATATTTAAAATAAGCTCACAAAACGTCCCAAGGAAGAGGTTGCACAGCATCAGCGTGCTGCAGCACAGTGGGCAGGCTGGGTAGAAGCAATCTGAAACAGGACTGTCCAGCTAGGATTAAAGAAAGACTTTGAATCAGAGCACAGTTACAGTACAAGCCACTGTATTTTTATATATAGCATTTTTTTCCCTGTGGAAATATCTGTCTTACTCTACTTCAAAGCCCTATATTTCATATGTACAGTTACATCTGTCCTACCACTGAGAACTCGCTGACACCACTGAGGACCTGACCCTGAAGACATTCCATGGAGATATCAAGTTAATGGGAGTAGCTACTGTATAAGAAAAATTTGGCTCTCCACTGCAGAGTATACAGAGCCAAAATTCAGTTGTCATTTTATTCAATGCCTTCTGATATAGGATTAATGTAATATTCTGAGATGAGTACAGATTATTGACTCGTATCATCATTCGAAACAGGGAAAATCCAAACTCACTCTATAATGGAGGCTGGGAAGTTTGAAGAGATAGCAAAGGAACCGGGAGAACGCCGAGCCACAACAGCTCCGACCGCCTGGGGAGACGCCGATCACACGCAGCTCCAGCTCAAGGAGCGGGCTCAGCGCTCAAGACGAACCTGTCGTCAAATGACAGATGTGCTACCAAGGAACAAAATCAGTGCATGGGAAGCCTGCACATTAAAGTTGGGATTTACACCTACCATTTTCATAGCAGATACAAGGCAGATGACACTTAAGACAAGCAGAGATCCCTCTTCTGAATTATTTGGCTTGCTGCTTCTTTATTTTACTTTATTCTGTACCAGCTCAATTTTGAGAGTCAGGAAGAAGCATTAAGTGGAAATCCTGTGTTAATCACTTGGTCAGAGTTGGACTACAGAGACAGCCTTACCAAGAACCTCTTAAAACACCAAACAAGGGCTGAATTAGCCCAGGAAAACTCACCTGGAAGCAAGCTGTTACAAAGAGGGCACCCAAGTTTGACAGGCAAGGAATGAGACTTAATTAAAACTGGGGGGGAGGGGGGCGGAGGGTGGAGCAGGCACAGGGGGAGAAGAAGAAATTAAATGCTGTTTGGGAACACACAAACCATAAATAACTCAAAATATGAAATATTTATTATTTGTAGCTGTGAGGGGTTATTTGGGAATATTTTATTGCTCTTCCTCTGTCCCCAGCGCTTTTTATGGGAAGGGAGAAAAACTGGAATACTTCAAAGGCTGTGAATCAGGAACAGGAGAAAAACTGGGGCGGGTGAGGGGGTAATTCATGTACTTCTGGCCTTTCATTCTCTGACTCGTTCCATCTGAGCCTCGGATCTTACTCAGGTTGAAAAGCCAACACGCACAGATTTGGAAGCGATGGGACTACTCTCACTCCAAGTGATGGGTGACTCATTATTAGGACACCAGATTTCGGGTAACTTGGGGCTCTCTTCTCTGTCTTTGAAAGCCTCCCTGCGCTGGGCTGCAGGAGGGGATGCATTACCAGTAGGAGGTGTGGATGTATCCTTATCCCCTCTTCAGGGGTCAGGCTGCTTGCACCATAGCTGGAGCTGTAATACGCTTTGAAAAGGTGTGGTATATATGCGTATAAGCCCTCCTTTGGTTACTACAGAAGAGGGATTCAGCCTACTCCTAGCCTCTTTGAGGTGTCAGGCTTACTGAATTATTGAGCTTTTCTGCCTCTTTGAGCATGCTTTCAAAATAGGTACTAGCTAGTCTTTAAGTACATAGATTCTCTATGTTAAGCAATACTCATTGCAGTATCTGGGTTCTGTTGATTGCAGCACCACTATCCTCCCTTTAATCATTGCCATAAAAATCACAAACTTTCTGAAAAAAATAAACGCATTCTGGATTTTTTTTCCTTTTCCTCTGATGCTAACTTTGTTACACTTAAATTATTTTACTTTTTTCTCCACAACCAGGTAGGCTACAAATTTTTTGTGTATTTTAAATGAGGTCTTAAAGCTGGGGTCCAAGAAAAGCGTCAAGTTATCGTAAGACAGAAACTCACAGAAGTTGACAAAGCTGGAATCTTCATTCTAAAAGTTCATTGTAGTTGTTAAGCCCTATCACTGCCATCCCCACCTGAGTAAATAGAATTATTTTCATGTAGTGTGGATGGGCTAAATCCAGAAAGGGACGTGTGTACTGCTGAGCCAAGCAGCGCAGTCTCCAACTCCCACTGACTGCGGCGAGCCCAGAATTTCACTCCCTTGCGATGCTCTGCACAGCTGACCCTCATGTAAGTTCAAAACTGAACAAGTCATCAAACTGCTGCATAACTTCACACACTGACACATTTGCTAAGGTGTTTAAAGTTTCTCTTCTATTAAATACCATAGTTATTCATACCAACCCCCTTATTCACGTAAACCTACCCTCCTTTTAAGCTTTCTTTCCCTTGAGAACACTAAACATTCTTGTGTGACCATATCTTTAATTTAAATAAAGAATTGCAAATGCCTGCCTTCCAAAGAAAATGCCGTACAGGGACAGTGCAGTGGGGGAACTACATTAACAGGATCCTGACAAGAGAACTGTTTAAAGCAATATAGGTAGGACTAAGTGAGGGACGTTCAAGAGTCCCCTGTCCCTCTTCAAACATTCTAAAGAATTCTAAAGTGCACTTAAAAAAGAACATTCTCTTCGTTACTCTCAAGATGAACTAACGCTTTCAGCGTTTTGGTATGGAGGTACCATATAAGTAAGGTCTCCAGCCAGAGATTTGAGGAATAAGGTAGCTCTGTAGGACCTTTCAAAACTGCTCACAGCTTCAGGCAGTAGAAAAGATAAAGCTAAACTCACCAAAGGACAATAAAGTCAGGAACATAGCCTACAACATTTTTGCTATGGAGAGTGCTACTACCACACTAGAGACAGCAGAATCCCTTTACATCCACCAGCATATTTGTATTAGCTGCTCCATCTGAAGGGTAAAAGAAAAGCCGGGTGTACAGAGTTAAAAATGCACGTCTGGGTGCAGATAGCTGGCGGGGCTCACCACCAGACCCACTGGTCAGATACTCATTCAAAGCAAATAAATGCAGAGACTCTCCAGCCCGAAACAAAGAAAATTACTGCTTATTCCCCCGAGGCTACTTACAGATCAACCCTAAGAGGAAGCCCCTTCACCAACAGCGCCTTCATGCAGCGTAGGTGGCTGTTGTCCAGGCCAAAAGAAGGAACCATTTCAATGTGCCTACGGTGGAGCATGCAGGCCAGTTGCTCCCCAAGGGACAGGGACAACACCTTTGGCAGGACAGGGTCCATCCCATGGTACAAGGCAAAAAAGTGGAGCCGAGGTCAGGCCAGGATATCAGTTGAGTGGCTGGGGTCTGGATGAGCAGTCCATGGCCAGGACAGGCAGGGGCACAGATGAGCTGGAGCCCAGCACTCCTGCAGCAAAGCCCAAGCAGGACTGGCAGCCCGGGGCTTAAAGCCCAGGGCTGAGCTGAGCCACAGCACTTGGGCTGGGGAGGACCCAGATGGGGCTGGTCAGAGCCATTGAGACCTCTGAGTGTCCTCAGGGCCCTGATAGCTCCAGCCCTTTTACCCCAGCTATAAGACCCCCCAAAGCTCTCCTTCTGCAGTTCAGGGGAAAGGAAATAAGCTACGCACTTCCACTGGGAATGGTCTGTGCCCATCTGATAGAAGGGTGGATGATTTGAACACATAGCGAGCATCCTTTAGCCAGGCAATGCAATCCATGGTCTGGCGTTCAAACCTGAAAATAACTTGAGAAGATAACTAAGAAATTAATTGTGGATTAAGGTAGGGTGTGAATTTAATTTGCTACAGCATCTCAAAGCAACTGAACTAAGCCCAGCTAGGAGAAAAAAAAAAAAAAGCACTTTTAGGGTCCGGGCCCCGGGTGCAGCCGAGACAGGGTTGGG
>NW_009259531.1:2562539-2584759 GCF_000687185.1 Egretta garzetta | reverse complement strand
GGCTGGCCCCGGGCTGCAGCTGAGACAGGTTAGGAGGTGATGGGTGCTCCCCCGTGCTGCTCACCTCCACTGAGCTCTCTGGCTGCTCCCTCACCTGCCCTGGCAGAGCCATGGATTTAGGAAAATAAAAAGTGTTTAAATTAAACCAGATAATCCTGACAAAATACAACAGCAAAACGTGCAGCGCTGTGCCAGGAGATATGACTGACAGTGACCTGTAGTAAGGCGAGTGTATGTGGGGGGGAAAGCTCTGGAACCTCCTAACCCCGCTCAGCTCAGGCAGGACGGCGCCGCTGGCTCTGCCCAGCTGTGTCCCCTGAATTTTACAACTTGGCTGTTTTCATCTTCCTAAGCCCAGATGTCCCTGGTCAGTTCTGTGCTCACTGGGGTATCCCACTGACTGGATCTGGTAATGTACCTGCTCATAAATAATCCCTTGAAATACAGATAAACAGTCTCTGCAGGAAGAAAAAAAAAAGTAATATAAAACATAACCTGAATGCTGCTTGTGTTATTTCCCATTTAAAACACTAGGCCAGTATTGAATAATTATGCAAACTTTCCAAGAGAACCGGCCATAAACCAGTTCTTGTACCAGCTGTCAATACCACAGCCAAGTAAAATCTTTACACATTATATTGATCTGCATCTATCACATCTTGATCAAAGTTTCCTGCCTTCTGTTAAGGTGCTAACGATTTCCTAAGGAAAATCAAATGTGGCTACTTCAACTGTCTGAACAAGTAGGATGAAGTCACTTTAATTGCTGACTTTGATGCATCTTTTCTTGCATACCAATTTCAGCTCAGTAAGACGGTGAGCAAGCATTACATTATGAAAAAAGGCAATAGCAGAGCCAGCTGCAGGTAGTATTGCACAAACCATTTCGCTCATTCCCGAGCCTTGGTTTTAGGAACCTGCTTCTTGTTCTGTGTTCAGACAGACCCATTACAAGAGGTCTTGCTCCACAACTAATTCTTCAAAGCCCAAATAAATAAGAATATCCCAGTGACAGTTGCAATATTGCTACTGATACAAAGATTCACACTACTATTATCCGCTGCTTCTAACTTGTCACCTTTTGCTCCGATCTAAAGGGGAAATCTGAAGAACAAAATCAAAACTTTAAAGATGTAACTGGAAAAAAGTTTTGGACTGTATAGTCCTAAAGTGCCTTCTCAAAACAGCTGTGCCACACGCTGGCCCCGAGCTTTCCCCGTGCCTCAGCCCTTGGCAGCATCTCTTCTACGTGGCTCCATCTTTGCCTCTTTAAAATCCCATATGGAGAGGCTCATGCTTTCTGTCTGGGTTTGCAATGTGATGAAAGGGAAAAATTAAAGGGAATGGGATTCTTATAGTAACATATTTGTATTGCTATTGTTAAACTTGTGTCAAGAGCTTAGAACTTGGCCATAGAAAAATTTGTACTTGGAGGAAATCTGGAAAGAAAGTGCTTGGCCCTGGAGGGAATTTCATAAAATACCAAATTAAGAAATGTCAATTGGGTTCTTAAATTACGCAAAGGCAAAGCAAATAAGATACATCAGTGGCTTCAAGTGCTCTTTTGTAATCAAATGATTTGTGTTTCAAACCTGACATTTGGCAAGTAATTAATTCCTTCTGCAGGTTTATTTTGTACGTATTTTTTGCATTTTTAGAAGATAGATTGCATCATAATGTAGTAGAATATAAATTATATTATTATGGCATGAATTTTTTTGGTCTGTGTCTGAATTTTTTTTTTCTTTGTAACATATATAAGTGCTCTTGGAAATTCTTTCTCCAATTTTACAATGTGCGTCTTGCAAATTTTATCTCTGACATGTTTGCTTAATTTTTTGGATGACTGCCATTGTGTGCACAAATTAGGTCTCCTGTTTTGAAGTGCCAAGCCCCTTATCCATTACATTTCCCATTGCTTTCAACAGCCATTCAAGCTGGGATGTAAAGGTCCTCTGCACTGTGCAGGACAGGGCCACCGGGTCACATGTGCACGCTAAGGAGTTGAACGCCTAACTTGCCACTTGGTTCTCACAAATACTGCTCGTGAACTTACAGTATTTGCACATGTGAAGATTTCCCACAAAAGAATAAATCAGAGAATGATTTTCAACTCCAGTGGGAGAGCTTAGTGCTCAGGACTTCTACAAATCTGTCTCAGAAATGCTTAGCATAGAATTTAAGCACAGTTGATCAACAGCTGGTGGCTTCTGAAAACACGTGGAAGTCTTTTTTAAATAGGCACGTACATGCAGTTATCATCTGGCAGATACTCTTAATTCACTTTTGTTCTTTTCAAGTCCATGCCTGAGTCACGATGTTTTGTACCTGCATTACACAACCTGAAAGTACACACACCACTCTTTTTCACAGCGCAGGTGACTAAGGGATTGGTCACCTGCAAACTACAATTTACTGCCATTAGGCAAATGGCACGGAAAAGGATGCGTGCGGGTATTGTTTCAATACACACGCGTACGTTTGGAAAAGTGCAAATGCACACAGTATTACAACACTCATTTTTGCTGTGCTATCATATGATACTTCCAATGGATTCGTGCTGAAGTTTCCCTCTGTTCTGCAAGTCACCATGGACATCTACCAGGCTGCAGTATGGCCCCAGTTGCTTCTGCAGTCTGAAGCAAGCAGGGAGAACTTCCCAGGGCAAGTAGCGTTTTACCCAGCTGTACTTCAGTAGCAGTGATGGGGAGGTCTCACTCGTTGTCAGCCAGCCAGACCAGTGCTGACCAGGATGAAGGACTTTGCCACCCACATAAAATACACAGCAACACCTCAGCAGTGAAGTGGGCATTCACTCAAATTGCACATGCAAGAAGCCTGCTGCAAAGCTGCCTTTCTCTCCTCCAGGCACAAGTAATCTACTCTGGGGACAGAAACAGAGACCTTTGCCAAGACAGGTGTGTTTATACAAGCAAAAGTAACAATTTCAACCCCTCAGGATCTTCCGTTCCCTAGCACGATGACCTGCAGCAGTCCCTTTGTGGGACATCAGGGGAAGGAGGATACGCGACCATGCCTATTGGGCCAGTTCCCCGAGAGGAGAGCTCTGGTGGAGTAAACAGTTGCCCAATGTGATGGGAGATAGCTCTGATACAAGCAAATCTTGTATTTTGATGTCCACAGGCAAAACTCTGTGACCACTGAGAATGCCATAAAGTTCTCATACACACAGGGATGCAGTGCAGGATAGGGGCAAACCAAAATAATTTCCTAAGGTCTAGGACTCTAAAACCCCATTTCTTCAGCCATATTGTTGTTCTCATTATGAGCAGTACATAAAACTGTTCGCACCAGTCTAACCTCATAATATTTATTATCAATGCATAATATTTATTATCAATGGAAGGAACATATCCCTGCCTCAATTAACGAACACAAGTGCTCTTTCAAAGAGAGTAGAACAAGGTATCTTTTTATATACTACAGGCCAAATTACTTCCCTCACCGAAGGGTACATAAGCCTCCTTGGGAGGAATGAATATGTAGTTTTTTTATTTTAAAATGATTTACTATCCTGTCATATAATCTGAAAGTCCTGAACCTTCACTATGGAGTGAAACAAGCTAAATCTTTTCCCCTCTTTTTTTTTGTATGTACTGTAGCCAATGTTAATACCATGCAAAAGGTAAATTATTTGGGATTTGTATTTCCCTTTATGCCATAACACTATTCATTTAGCTTTAACAACAAAAGTATTTACAGTTTCCAGGTTTGAATGAATGCGTTAATTGTTCTTTGTGTTCATGAGAAGCTTCGCTTCTAACATTGGGAAATATTTCTACTGTAAACATCAGATCAAGGAGCATAAAGTCAGCTTTCGTTTTTCTCCATAGTGATCTTTGCATACAACTTACGACACAAAAGCGAGTCAATATGTAACACAGCAGCAACAAAACATTTCAATAAAAAGAAATTCCATTTTGTTAATATTTCGGTTGCTTCTACAAACAAAAGACTTGCTGCTATGCCTGTGAATGGCCAGCTCAGCTGTAAGGTGTAAGGTATGCGTAAGGCTCACAACGTAAGCGTGGCCTTGTACTGAGCTGCCCTGCGGCAGGATGGTCATGAGATGTCTTCCTGATAAACTTATTTAGATAAGACTGAAAACCAACAAGACTTCAGTTTCAAAGCTGTGAACGCTTACATATATGTGGATATATGTTTTATGGACTAGAACCAACAAGAACCAGTGCAACTCTGAGGCAAGAACTAGTATCCCTTGCCTACTTAATGTGTTTGGGGTTTTTACCCTGTAAAAAGGAGTTTGGTTATTCATTGGGCCATTTACTTCAATTATTTGTTACTCTGTGCCATCGTACGTATAGGTCACTCCTAAAAATTACACATGCACAATGTTTTCTTTTTTTTGTATAGATATCGTGTGTATTAAAGCCTCATCAACAGCCAGATAGCGAATAGAATACTTGTCCTCAAAGTCTGTTTTCCGCTCTGATAAAGGTACACACAGTTCCCAGTTCTACCCACCCTTACCAACATGCCCATCTCAGCACTGCGTAGAACCAAACGTCACCGAAATTCCAACCTGAAAACCCTAATGTGTCTCTTCACCTGACAGGCCTGATGTTAGGATGCTCTCTTACACTAAATGATCATTGGCTTAAAATCATATTCATGTGGGAGACCCAACAATCCATTTTTCTACTTCTGTGTTAAATTACTGCATTATGTAGTTATAACAACAAGAAAGGCCTAATTTCCCTTTATCAGCCATAGGTCTAAGACACAGTAAGTTTTTTGCTATTAGACGGTCTCCCTAGGTACACCACTTTGTCACAGATCTTAACTCAAAATCATTTATTTAACATCTGTTCCACAATCATTTCTTAAAGATTTACTTCCTTTAAACACAACTGGGACACTTGATCCTCCCTTGTTTCAATCTGCAATATCGTTAAAAATAACAGTAAAAGATGTTATGAATACAAAACCAAAGCTGACACCAATAAATTTCAGTGACTCATTTCTCTTGCATTATTCCTGCTTGGCTGCTTTCTAAGAGGAGATGAACTATAGAGCCACTCAGAGGCAATTTAGTGGTATTACAGAAAGACCCATTCATTCTGGATTGAAAAGATCCTCTCAAAATGACAGGAAAACTTTTCTTTGGGGGGAAAAAAACCCAGAAAGAACAATTTCTCAAGTAAGAAGCCCCAAATCACTGCTGGAGTTGTGTTTCGAGTGGAGCATGTGCCTGGCATACCAGGCCTTGGGAGCAGGTCATGCACAAATATAATCACTCTACATGGTCACTTCAGATTAAAAAGCTGGTTTTCTTTTGCATGGGAGGTTATCTTTGCAAAATTCACTGTGGGTTTTTTTTTACCTCCATAAAACTAATAATATGTTAAAGGTATGAACAGATTTACCAGGTGTTAGAAGATTTTATGTCAGGCTACGCTGGTGTTGCCATGGACTTGTCCTCTTTTTTTTCCACCTGGAAATTTTGCCTGGGCTAAATTTAAATATTCTGGACATTGTTCCAGGATTTCTGGCAACCCAGTCAGAGCAGTAACTACTGCCAAGCTGATGGACATCCAGAAATGCCAAACAAATGGCTCCCAAGCAAGTACAGATCAACTGTACAGCACGAGCACCCATCAACTGTACAGCACGCGTGCTGTAGGTCTCATGTACCATAGATTTGCTGCAAATGCATAGACCATCTGTGCTACATATGAACATATATTTGAGTTCAGGAAACCCTGGACAGAAATAGGAATACCTGAGCTCGCTGCTGCCCTCCGCATCGGCAGACAGGGCCCATGCATACTCCAGACTACAGCTGCCTTCCCATCCGTACCCTGACTTTATCAGGCCTTGTGGAGCCACAGTGGGCTGCTTTGCCATCATCTTCAGCAAAGCTCAGGATCCAGAGCACATATACTGCTCTGAATGACCAAGCCGGGTTACGTTGTCAAACAAAGAGATTAAGCTGATATTGCAATTCTTACCGTTTTATCAAGGGGCTTGCAATGTTTGTTGTTCTTGTAGCTGAACTTCTGGAGTCACATGATTGTGTGAGAATTGCAACTTCTCATCTAAGAAAAAGGTTTTTCAGATTAGAACACTCCAGCTGAGAAAATGTAAATTATCTGATGATCTGACTCCAGACTACAGCTTGTCCAAACACGTAGAATAACGAGCTTGCAAATGCGACCTTAGAGGCTTGAAACACATAGGTATATAAAAAGAATCCATAACATTTTGTTCCTTGTTAATAATTTTTAAGACACTCATAACTCAAAACTCTCAATAGCTTTGGAAGTCCCTATCCTGCTGATAAACTGGGCAATTTTGTGTGGATGAAAGTTTAAAAGTTAGATTTAAAATGCATTTTTTTTTGTGGGGATGAAGTGTTAATAATTATAGCTGTGTAAAAGATTTTCCTAGATGGAGACTGTAGCAAATGATCACAAGCACTTGTGCTGGAGAGATTTGTCACAGTGAGTGCCTGAGGTCCACTCCCAAAGGGCTGGGGGGGGGGGGGGGGGGGGGGAAGGGAAATTTGACATATAAAAATTGTAACTTATTCAGACAAAAAAAAAAGGTATTTTTCTCATTCCTATAGTTTCATGCAAACATTTGTACGAGGTGACAACTACATTTTCAGTCTGGTTTTCAATAGCAATGCTTGTGAAAAGAGTTGTTGGGTTTTTTTAAAAAAGTGAAATATCTAAAAGTCTAAAAATTCTACACATTCTGACTTAGGTTAATCTGAGAATCTAGGAACGCAAATTTTCTGAATATATACAAATAATCTTTATAGAGGAGGCATTCCTTAAAATTATCGCAGATGTATCAGCTTATAGATTTGTTTCTCTTTTTCCAAGAGTACAAGTCAGAAGAAACTCACTGAAATCAGTGGTGACACGTCAGTACAGGAACAGTATGAGTAGGTGGAAAATCCATCATGACTGGAGTAAGGAATTAAGCCTGGTCCTCCCTCAACCACAGCACAGTTGTACAGCTCCAGCCAAGGTAAAGTATAAGAAGGGAAATGAGACTTACTGTATAATTAAAGAAGTCTCCTGGGATGTTGTCTATCTTACCGAAATACGGTTTCAGTAATGACAGTCAGTGCCGATGCTGCAAGAGGGCTCTGCCTCCCCCAGCAGCTCTGCCCTTTGCAGCACCTACCCCAAGCCATGTTGCTGCGTCCCACCACAAAGTTGCTTTATTAAGAAAAAGCAGTTCCACATCACTACTATATTACGCTCGGCATCTGTACACAAGAACAGGCAACTGAAAGCTTTTCAACCGTCTCAAATGCCATCACGACTTTATGAATCCTATTTTCAGAGTGACCCACAGCTTCCCGAGATGCCTCAAAGAAGCTGCGCAGGCCCAGTGGCCCTGTGCTGTCTCCCTCTCTCTGCATTACAGATCCCTGAAGTTATGGTCCCATGCTCCTTCACACAAAAAACTTGAGGAAAACCACCAAGCGTTCGACCAGCGAGTGAGCAGCCAGTCTGCGGTCTTGCTCACAACTGTGAACCCATCAAACGGAGCCCTGATTTAGCTGTGCGAGGGAAGACTGCAGGACTGGATCCTATGGCTGTACTTGGAAAAAACTAAATAACCAGGAGTTATTTTAGATGCTTTAGTACCTAGAGCACCACCACATTTCTATAGAATCAGCTTCTCAAACCTCCGGAGCCAAAACTGAACCTGGCAGAGAAGCTGGAGGCAGGGTCCATACGTGGCGTTCTCCCTGCCCTGGGCTTGCCAGCTGTCCTGTGCAGCGTGTCCTCCCTTTCCTGCCACTGCAGGTGCTGTACCTTTGTCATCAGACCCCAACATGCAAATGCCCCTGCCCCAAATGCAGCTCATCAATCACACAGTGCTAGGCACTCACAAGAAATTCCTCACCCGCACAGCACCCAGCTTGCCTTCAGAGGAACAAGGTACCAGAGGTCTCCATCAAATTCCTTCTCAGAGCTGTTCTTCGCCGTCGTGCCCATACAGAATGTGACAGCTCCTCAGTGGCTTAGCTGTGCTAAAACCTCTGCTTGTCCCTCTGACCCTTCGCACTGTCTGCGTCTTTCTCTTTTCTGGGCTCATAGGACTAACCTGCCTTACGCAATGTGTTTGTACAGCACCAAGCACAATGATGTTCCTGAGCCCAATGAAGCATTTTAGTCTGCAGCTACAGCTCCTTGATGCTAGAATACTGTAAATAAGACATGACAACTTGCCTTAATCCCTTTTGCCAGAGTCACTAAATAGCATTCCTTTATTTTAAGAGAAGTCCTCTTCATTTGAGGATATTCTTTTTGTATTTACGAGTACCCCAATTCAGAATATTTCTCAAAACAATAAGTATGACAGCAGATTCCCACACAAATGCAAATGTGCATACATCTCAACTTAGCGCAGTCATCCTTTTTTGCTGGCAAAGAGTTGCTTTAAATACTTGTCAGCATGGCAGCAATACCTCCTGCATACAGCAATAGGAACTACCCCCCCCATATTTTCCACTGACCAGCCCTAGCAAGGGGGCCTCTAGCTTTTCACTCCAATGGGATTCTGTAGCACAAGCCCCCTGACGTGCTGCTTGCTTTTTCTTACTCACACGCTACTAGGAATATTGCACCAGCGTTTGTGGACTTTCTGGCAGTAGTGATGCCGTGTATTCCCGCAGCTTTTCACAGCAGCTCTGGTCCTACATGGCCAAAAGCTGTCTTAGGAGCTGGCTGGCTGGGTGGGAGCTAGACGAATTTCAGAACATTCTATCTGAATGCATCATGGTTGCTGCTTGTATTTCTGACCTGGAAGATGGGCTCATGTGCCCCAAATCCTGCTTCTTCATAATTATGTCTAATATAACTAACACGTCTATAATGCCTACAACTAATAAGAGAGACTGGATCTTCTTAAGTATCTTGCCTCACTTCTATTCTAAGACTATCATGACTACAGCACCACTACTAATATGAGCACTTTACAGTCTTTAATGGATTAATCTTCACAGCCCTATTGTAGAGATAGAAGACAAAAGCACAGAGATAAAGCAAATCGCTATTTAAGTCAGATACACAGCAAAAAAGGGAAAAAACCACCCCAGAATTTCCAGTTCCTCTGTGTTCCTATGTTTGCATTGCAGCTCAGGCTTTCTGTTTTGATATGCCTTCCAAGGTTTTTTGTAGCTTTTTTTAATGTATCAGAACTGAAATTTTTCAGTGTTATAAAAACCTTTTTATTTTTGATTGCACAGAATACTAAACTTCCACAGAAAATCCTATTACAATCCAAAAGAAACTGTTTTGGTCAGCATTTTCCATGTAACAATTCTAACCAGTTCTGGTTTTGACAACACAGCTTCCAAAGCAAAATATGATTTTGCTGAAGACTTTATTGTAAAAAATAATGGCTTCTTCAGTAGAGCCAGTTTTACAAGGCTAATTACTTATAGGCGAGAAATTATTTCTTATTTTACTGGCAAAAAGATACTAAATAACTTGAAAGATTAGGGTCAGATAGGAGTCTAGGGCATGGTCACTGAATTACCCCAACCCCCCAGCTTTCCATAGGTGTGAGCTTTTGCCTAGTTGCTTTCATTTGTGACTGGAGACGGGAGTCGGAATTTTCAGAATAACTCATTTTCACTTGTTAATGGGCTAAACTGACGGACACAGAGCTGCCTGAATACCAGTGAGAAATGTGTCCAAACATAGGCACTTGTGGGAATACAACAAAGTTAATGCTTTCTGTGTGTTGGTTTTTTGTTGCCAGTCAAGCATATGAAAAACCAGAATTTATTTATCTTAAAGCTATTGAAAAAAGACCCCTCTCCTGGATTTGCTCTATATTTCCAGTTCCTTCACTCTTCTGTATCAGCTATCCTGTACAGATGCTTCATTCTTCAATGAGAAAGCCAGAAAATTAAAATCAATAACTTCATTATGTTTACAATGTTTTTCTTTTCACCTGAGTTTTCCCAGTCTTAATGTCTTACTATAACTTAAAAATCACTGGTTGGTTTTACTGAAATATTCCATCTTTATTCTTTTCATGTAAGGGTTAGGAATATGGTAACATATACCTTAATTTTTTATAATGTATATTCTGAAAAGACTGAAGTATAAATCTCAGTCTGCTTTCACAAAATGTGCAACTGAGTGTAGCATAAACAAATATTTTTATAGTATCTTCTACTGTATTGTAAAAATTATTATTTTAAAGTGGAACAATTACCAGGGATCTTTTAAATTCATATTCTCATTTTCTGATACCAAAATTCTTCCCGCACAGTTGTTCTTGTTTTTTGCATATACAAAAAATAAATAATTGACATTTTGTACTATATGAACCTCATGTATTATTAATTTGATGGAAATGAACACATGATGGAGCACCTTCTTTATCTTTGTGATTGTTTTTACAGATATGTCAGTAACACTGATATTGAATTGTATGATGTGTCCTAGGGACTGTAACATTTCAACAAAATATCTCCAGAAATATATGTGCGCCCACAATGTCATCTAACAAACTTACCTTTCATTAAAGTCACCTACAGTAAATCTGAGCTTGCATTTGCAAGGCAAATCTAAAAAGCTATGAAACGAGTGCTGAAGGTAAAAAAAATTATTAATATAGCAATAGAGCCTTAGAGATTACTTTTCCTATAATTCTAATGAGACAATAAAAATAAAAATCCCGAGATTCAGACTTGACAGTAACACAGAACTTCCTTCACAAGAATATTTGGGGTCTTCATTAAATGGTACACTATGTGCTATTTCTATCTCATCTAAAATTCTGGCATCTCCTGACAATGTATTCTCCCAGTGATATGCACATGTGTAATCACTCATTTACATTAATGGGATTATGGGTGTTTTGTATCTAGGAGAGAATACCTTTTTTTCTTTTTTTTTTTTTTTTCTTCCTAAGAGTGGTTGCTCACTATGCACTTGGCAACTGAGATGTATTACGGTTTTTCCCTAAACAGGAATTAAGTCTCTACTGTACAGCATGTCATACTTGCCTGAAAGCAAAAATGCTGCCTACTAAGCAATAGACACCCTAATTAAAGTTGCCCAGCATAATATCAGCCTATTAGGATAAACTAAAGACCAAAGAGAATAATGGAGGTGGTATTAGGATACCACAAAACATAACCTAAGGTCAAACAAAGATTACTTTGCTTGGGTAATTTTTTTTAATTTATACATTTTCAACCAATTTTCAGAAGCTTTCCAAAGCCAAATATAGATAGAAAAATGCATGTCAGTGTTTAAGCCCCTGCCAAAGCAAAAATGGTAACAAATAAACAGCAATAAAATAATTGTCAATCAGATGCTTTCGCATGAACATTTTGCAATAATGAGATATAATAAATATTCATCAACACAGACTCCATAAAGGCACATAGGAGCGTATTTTATGCCTGTGTGTAACGTATTATGCTGGACAGTTTCAGCTGATGGTGGAATGGTAGCAGTCTTATAAAGCGTTCTTGCACATTTACAGGTTCTTTATCTTTTACACATAGTCTAGAAAATCTGAACCCTTATAAATTGGGGGGGAAAGAGGGAGTAAAAATTGTGCATTTTACAACCCAGTCCTTTTCGCAAGGCATTCTTTATAAAGGAGGGGCAAAGCTCCAGAAAACAAGTAACCTTGGAATTCCTGTTTTCAAACGTTGTGTTTCAACCATAATCACATCTTAATGGTGCAATTTCAAATATTCTTGGATTAATTGTTTCAGATCGAATCACTTTAACATACCTCACAAACAGAAAAATAATTCATTCAGTAATACTGCCAAACAATAATAATTCAGTGAAACTGCTAAGTGGTCACCTGCTAAACTAAAGTCTTTTTTTTTTTTTTAAGTCTGATCCTGACAATTAACCAAATAAAACAGTAAATTATCCAGGTTCATTAAAATGCTTGTATGGCACTTTAGCAAACAGGAATGTGTTTCAAAACACAGGAAAATCCTCCCAGAACGGCTGATAAAGGAAACGGCTTATAGAGCATCTCGTTTTGTTTCATGATACTATAAGCAGCACTTACATGCTACGTGTCTATCATACAGTTCTTCAAAACATTTATCACTGCATTCAGGAAAATAAGCATTAGGTGCAGTCACACTCCTCAAATTAAGACAAAGGGCCAAATTCTGCCCACACAGACCATGGCCCTTTCCCACGTCCTACCCTGAGCTGAGGGTTTTCAACAGACACTTCTCTGAGGTCATTCCTTAGGATTCCACAAACCCAGCTCAAAATAAAGGTCTAAGCCTTTCTTTCCTCTCCATCCTTGCCCAGGAGGACAGGGATTGTGTGCAATGTAGCAAAGCCTGGTGGTGTGCATGGGGTACCTATAGCTTTGGGGTTCTCCCTCTTTCCTCTACAGCCCTGTAGGGCACTGGAGAATATACCTTGTGACAGTGTCTATCACGCCTACACCTCCAGTAAAGCGGAGGAAGGAAAAGGTGATTTAGGGAGCCAAGCTCCCCCTTTGCCTGCTTCAAGGGCGACACAAGGCTGCCGGGTAATGGCACAGTCCAGCCCTTGATCAGTTCCCCTCACTTCTAGGAATAACCTGAGCGCTTTGGTTTGTAATTTAGATTTGACTGCAGGAATTCATTAAAATAGCATGTATTGTGCCAAGGATTCCATCTCTGGTGCACCAAATGAATTAATACCTATTTAGCTGTTCTCTCTGTAAACAACTACCAGAAATGCTTCTACGCCCAGCACTTTCACTGGCTTCTATTTTTCAGAAGTTAGAGCGTGCAACTGGGTCTGTTCATATTATAGGCCCATGGTCTAGATTTGTTCAAAATGTCGTGCATGAGGATCACACCCAAAGACCAAATGTACAAGGAACACAGCAGTGAGGATATATTCAAAACCTGATGGCCTGCACCTGGAAAGCGGCGCTCTGATGCAGTACTAGCTTCGTAAGAGCACCTGGAATTTAGACATGACATGTCTGCCTATTAGCCAGTGGTCTGCAAGCATTTGATAGTTACAAAACTGTCACTGGTAGGCTGTTTGGCTAGAAAATAACGATAGCTGCAAGAAACATTTGAAATCTTTTGCCCAAGTGCCTGCTTTAGTGAAAGTCTGAGCTGCTCTCATTAAAAGTCAGCAGAGAGGATCCTACTGCTTTCAATGCTACAAGCTCAAATCCGGCGAGCATCATTGTGCAGCTGAAAGTAGGTCTGTGTAAGAACAATCACATCGCACAGATCCCAGATACTTGAGCTCTCTTCAGCTGTGCAAGACTCCTGTTATCACATTTGGCAGTGGTACTCAAAATAAGGCTTTCACAGGTTTAAAATGGAGATGACGGAATATCCCGTAACGGGACCCTTCGGGTGAATGAATTCCTTTGCTCCTTGAGCAGTGTGATTAGATGGGTCTGGCTGGAAGGCATGGAAAGAATGACCTATCTGTACCACAGACGGGAACAGGTTTTTGGGAAAGATGGGTTAGGCCTCTTACTATGGATTTTGATCCTCCTAGTCTTACACAATTACATAGCAAGACGGGCAGGAGTTGCTAAAATAAATACGTGATGTGTGCAATAACTGCAATGCTCGCAGTTTTCTCTAAGGAGAAATGAGAAAACTCGGGTATGACTAAAGGTGTCGAGTAAGTATGAAGAGGAGCTTTCTGGACCTATCCTTGCTATCATTTCTACCCAGGACTCTTCCAAGTGGCACTGCCGGCTTGCAAACCCCGACTGTTGCCTGACACTCTGGTGAATATCCGTGGGACATCTCTCTCCGAGCTGTGCAGTGACCAAGGTGACACCGGCACATCTGAGCCGCAGCCACCCCCAGCCCTCCTCAGCCCTGCAGGGTTTCAGCAGGCTGGGTTTTTTAGCTGGGCCAGATCCATAGTCTGTTGGGTTTGATCATCTCTACGTTTCATCAAGGTAGCCTTGGGCCACAGTCCAGTAATTGCCAGGGTTTTCCAAATGCCAGCATGAAAACAAACTCCCATCAAAATCGAGTGGCTCTGCCAAGTTCAAAAGGTGAAATAAATGAATCTTTACACATTATAAGAACAAAATCAACATTCTTCTGTGGCATAAAGTGCCTGAAAAACTAGCAAGTAAAAGCAGGTGTGATGTGCTCCCTGTCAGCTAACAACACTGATAAGCTTGCCATGCCTGGTTCTGCTTCATTTCAAACAGACTGCTGGAAAAAAGGGGGAAAAGCCAGAGCAGAAATAATTGCTGGAGCTTCGAGTTAGCTGAGAGAGCCTGCAGGCTAAGATCAACGCGACTGATTTCATCCTCTTCCTTTTATTTCTATAACCTTAAACGTTCTGCTATTATAAAAGTCATCATGTCAGCTTTCCCCCAAGCCTTAGCAGCGGCCTATTTTAAAATTGTATCAATTGGTAAAGCTCTTGGCTGGAGTATTTTCATCTTGATTTATGGTTTTTGAGCTTTAAAGATGAAGAAAACTCCACTGACCTGATCCAAGCATGTATGCGCGTTGTCCCACGCATATGTTTATAATCAGACCCTACAGAAACAACGCATGCTTAGGGATGCTTTAAAATTACAGGGAAAGCAGCAAATTGCAAGTGAATGCTGTTTATCCTTTATTTGTCTCCAACAAAAAACCCCACCCATTTTGATTCTAAATGTTTTCTTTCTCTGCTTAATATCAGGGATTTAGGACTTCCTGAGGCCATTGATAAGGTAAGGGTTTTAGAATTAAGAAACTCGTAAATCAGTGTAACAAATGTGGACATATAATACTGTGGCCTTGTCCTTGCTTCTAGATCAATGTAACTGATAAAAGAACTCTAGGATGGTTAGGAAGGGGGCAAAGGGACTTTTGCTTTTTTTTAAGCAGGGACTGATCAAAAGCAACCCCATAACTTAGACTATTTCAGCAAAGCAGCAGCCATTCAGTGCTAACGCATATTGCTTCCTTTTAAACACTTGCAGCCTGGACCCCAGAGAATGCATTATTAAAATGTTCAAGAGGATCATTTTAGGGCTTCAGAATAAATACTAACTTCCCACAATAATCTTCACACATTCGTCCATAGGGAACGATGGAATAATGACCCTTTGAATTTGTAATACAAAGGAGAGGCTTTTCTTCTCCCCCTCTCCTTGCCAGCAGTGCGGTGGCATTGCACACTAAAGAGCCCGCTGCTAGCGGAGAGGTTAAACTGCTAAAGGAGGGAGTTAGAGAAAAGAAACTTAAGCTAAAAAGATGGCAGCTAAAGCAGGCACATGGAGGTAAGACTTCCTCACCTGATGGGGAAACGCGTATTACAAACATGACAGACTTCGAACGCCCCGGGGCTACGGAGGGCGGCTGAGCAGCGCCTGCTTTCAGTCTGCGGCGAGATGCCCAGGACTTACCCGTAGTGTCGTTCTCATCAGCCCATGCATGCCATTGCACGTGGAAAACACTTTCCCCTACACAAGAGTATATTCTCCAGTGCCCCTACACAGGGTATATTTATTCTCCAATGCCCCTACACAAAAAAGTGTAGTAGTATTTGTGAGGTCCTCCATCCAGCTGATCTAATTTTTTGGTGTGAGAACTAACAAAAACAATACCTTAAATAATCTCAGATAAGCTATCCATCAAAAGCGCTATTTCTTATAATGTGGGCAGAACAGAAGCTCAATCCAAATCTGGGAAAATTCACTTTGGATTAAGTGGAATTTCGATGGTCCCCTAAAAATGATCTATATCTGCTCTTAAGACAGACAGTGGGTCAGGAAAAGGTGCTGTTCTTTAGAGGCAAGCTGGTAGCTGTGCTTCTGAAACAATTCTTTTTCCCTGTCTTTTCTCTCCCCTTTTGAGAAATGGCTCGACAGAGCTCACCTTACCGAGGGAGATGCTTGATAGATTGCGCGTGGAAAAATCCGATCTATCCCTTTTCCCAGGACAGAATTGTTCCCTACAATATACTTCATATCCCTTATCAAATGAATTAAAACATGCAAATAGGAGAAAGGTCTGCTAAGTTATCCTGTTGCTTTGAAAGAACCCAAAGCCGCAATTTACGGCAAGTGGGAGTCCTTTAAAAACCAGCAACCGCTTTCGCTGAGCTGGGGGGAAGAGAGGTTGTGCGTGCAGTCAAAGCCATAAACGCAAGCCTTAGTCTGAAAAAAGGTAATTGTGCTGCGAACGCTGACAGGTTTGACAGAAAGTGTCTTCATTGAGAAATTGCATTTTGAAGTTCTTCCCATTCCTTCAGAAATAAATGGACTAAAGCAACAGGGCTGGCTCTGACAGGAAGCGGGGATTCGGGACTTCAAATACAAACATTATGAAAAACAAGCAACATCTGCAAACAGTAAGTACTTATTTATATTTTATGGAGTGTGTGCTTGGGATTTTGACAGGTTTTTAAACAGAGCCTATATTAGGCCCATACAAAGGCGAGAATGTCCCTTTTTAAAAATACATTATGCTGCTGAAAAGCAGTCTAAATCTGCAGTCCAAGCCTCAGGTGAGCTCTGACCCCTCCTAACCTGGTCTAACAAAACACACATGTGGTGTTTGCAATAGAACAGTTTACTGCTACTTTCTCAAGGTCAGGACAAGACAGACACTTGAGGGTTAGTATTCAGCAAGCTTTTCCCTCAGCTGCCAGAGTGGCTTTGAACTTTTCCCTTTTGAACAAATAGGAAACGAAACTGTGAGGAAACAAGTGCTTGGAATCATAGAGAGGAACACATACCAAAAAGAGGGGGGGGGGCGGAAAAAACCCCAAACCCCAAACTATAAACAGACCATTTTCAAGCAAATAAAAAAAATCCAAAAACCAAAAACAGCCTGACATCTAATTTAAGGGTTTAAAATTATTCTGTATGTAGTTCTGAAATTTTAACACACGCTCCTTTTCACATGCTAGCCCTTTATTTTTTTATATAACAAATAATAACCAGTTGGCAGGTATGGTGCAGTGTGCACTATAAAATATTTAGTAAGGCAATAACGACTCCCTGGGCAGCATAAGAAAACTGCGATTATATTCAGAGAGAAAGCCGTGAACAAACAGAAGGGGAAAAAAAATACAAAGAAAGATAAAGGAAGGCCTTTCATCAGGTCTTCCTGTCCAATAACACACTCAGGCTTGATCCATATGTTTTGAGAAAAATCAAAGTGTCACGACTACCAAAAATGTCAATAGCTCCAGTAAGGAATATTGTCTAACATTTTCTATTACACTGTTGAAGAATTTGCCTCCCAGCGCAATTTGGAAGAAAAGTCTTTTATTTCTAAAACACTGAAAAAAATGAACAAGGCACGCTTCTGTGCAATGTGTAATACAATAATGCTGTGGGCTTCCAAACTATCCTGGAAACTGATACTTTGATGAAAGTGAGTCCTTCTCCACACCTCTCATATCTTCTGTCCTCTGCACACAGACAGGGCTGCGAGGCACATCCTGGGCAGTTGGATCTAATAGCGCAATACACCATTCAGCTGGAAAGAGGAGAAGGCAAACTTTCATCAGCCTTAATATTTTTATAATCCTGCATAATGACCCCCAGGATTTGCTACCCCTCCTCGCCCCCCGCCCCAGGAGGAGGGGAGGGGGGGGCTGGCCGGGAGGGGGGCATTAATTCTGCTTTGCTCCAAGCCGGGCATCTGCCTGTGCACTGTTTGCATCCCTGTGCATAGCTTGCTTTTAAAGACATCCCATTTCTTCCTGTCATCTGTAAACAAGCAATTTATTGCTGTCTTGGCAAAATGTAAACAAAACTTAGCACCTTGCCCTGGGGAGAGCTGCAGCTAACGTACGGTTTGTCTGTACCTTGGTGCACAATTTCTTTTGTATTTGTCTTTTCCAGCACCCTTCAAGTTCCAGAGGGAAAAACACATCAGTGCTGCTGTGTCTTTATCCTGTGGAATCTAAACTAGAATTGAGCGTGTTGCAGGCAATCAATATTACTGTGCAAATTAGCCTTTATGACTGAACCACTGTTTGCTCACAGGAAAAAAAAAATAGCTGGCGTGAGTACAGCGCACCTAACAAATTGCTGCTGTGAGCACACTGCAACTTAACTCGCATCCTGGGGGTTTTCTCCAGAGGGTTTAGCAGCTACCTGAGGGAGGAGAGCCACCAGGGCTGGAGAGCTACTCACTGCTATGAGGGACACTGAGTTAATTTTTTAGCTTTTTGCACTGGAGTCCGTTGCTATCCTCTTGACTAGAGGAGCTCACCCACAGCCAAGCCAAGGAACGCTCTGTTGCAGTGGTGGCAGGGGTGCTGCTGCTGTCGGAGGGCTCAGTGCCCAAAGGAGCTGGTGCAGCCGGTCCCTGCTGCCCCGTCTGGCTGCCCCTGCCCTGACAGATGCAACAGGGGGCGTCCACAAGGTGGATGGGGCTGGAGCCCTTGCTCTGCGAGGACAGGCTCAGGCGGCAGCACTCGTCCAGCCTGAGGGAGAGAAGGCCTTGGGGGACCCGACAGCAGCCCCCAGGACCTGTGAGGGGGGTAAGGGAGAGGATGGAGCCAGGCTCTTTGCAGGAGTGCGTGGTGGGAGGATGACATGCAGTCAGCAAAAAGGGCACACAAGAGAGGTACGACTGGAGAAGAGGAGAAACTCCTCCTTGAGGCCAGCCACGCAGGGGCACAGGCTGCCCAGAGAGGCTGCGCAGTCTCCATCCTTGGAGGTTTTCAAGACCCGACAAGAAAAAGCCCAGAACAACCTCTTCAAAGCCCACAGCTGCCTCTTTTTTTTAGGAGGCTGGACAAGAGACCTCCTGAGACCCCTTCCAACCCAAATTATGAACCCTTGCCGACTGACTCACAGGAAAGCCTTTTACTTCAGTAAGACGCATTTTTTGAACAAGGTGCATGGTAAAGCATTGCAGAATCCGGCCTTTGGTGTACTATTTGTCATTGACTTTTGTACTCACTTAACCTATTCCAGGACGGTATTTACACACTCTCACGCAAACACACCTACTTACATATTGCTGCATGCAGAAAATGCAACGAGGCTGCCCTGTCAATATTTGGTTTTATCGCTCAGTGCGAAGTAGTTTGCTTTCCACCTGTGTGTTATTAAATGGAAGAGCTAGCACAGCAGTGGACATTAGTAGCCAATAAACTAAGCATTGATACTCATCATGATAATAAGAAGGTGTTCAAAAGTGAAAATAAATATTGCCTGCCTAAACAAATCACGCGGTAAGTGGAAGAAAATGTTATAAGAATTTATTTTACAGAGGATAAACAATAGAAAATAACTATTACCGAGCCATGTGCAATGAACAAGTTACTCAACAAAAGTAACTCTGTTTTCTTGTTTGCAAATTATCTGCAAACAGGGCACGAGCTTGGGTATCTATTCGCTATTTAGAATTACTCAGCACATGGGCCACATCAGCACACCGCTGCCACTGCTTTGCTGGCGGGTTTTTTACCATAGCTATGACTTTGAATGTAAGTTCTTTGTGCCATGAACTACTTGTGCTCAGCACTTCCTCACCGAAGTCACGCGGCGTTTTCCCTCTCTCCCCTCTGTATGGCATTAGCCGATGCCCGTGCCAGCAAACAAGACACAAGACCACCATCTACGCTTAGCACCAGTAATTTACAGTCACACGAATTCTTTCCACAAATGTTTTTGTGCACAGAAAAGGCTCATAATGTTCCCAGGAAGCGCACAAAGATAGAGCAAATACTGTCAAAGTCACTTGCAGCTTTCATTTGAAATAACACTCACAAATTATTTTTTCAAATATTCACACGCCACTAAAAATAACCCCTCTTAACTTCCTGCTGTAATAGTGGGCTATATTCTAAAGAATATATTTTAAAAGGATCATAGAATCCATGAAGGCTTCCTTCCTTTATGCATTGGATTTAGGGTTTTTTAAGCTATCAGACAACGCAGACATTGCTTATGAGACTAGCATACGTAGGAAAAATAGCCAGAAAGGATAAGATTGGATTGACAGTTCTAGCTTTGTATTCATCCATCCCCCTTCCAAACAGATGCCGGGATGTGATCCTGCTCCTCCGAAGGCCAGCTGCATTACGGAGGGCACGCTACGGCACGACGACTTTGTCAACAGTGTTTTTATTTGCCGCTACCCACCACCCTTGCTGATTTTCCTGCAGGCCCATCGGCTGCGTTTCTGATGTACACCGCTCTAGCTGGAGCACACACAGCCAGAGCGACGTGATAAGCGTTTCAACCATTTTCACTTCCCAAGTTGGGGTTTTTTTTTTTTTTTTTTTTTGAAGAGAAGTCCAGCAAGAGATTCTATGGCTAAGATCTCAAGCATAATATTACCAGAGAGATGACACCGTCTTACGCCTTCAGAGGAAAAATGGTCCCCAGATGGCTGAAATTTCCCTCTAGTCAGTGTCAGTAAACAGCAACAGAAATCAAAAGTCACAAGGGTACAATTGTCATTAGTATGTAAATTTTAAAAGCTCAGTCAAAAATATCAATACTTTCCACTTAATTTATTACTATATAAAGATGGATGATAGTAAAGTGAAACATTGATTTTCAATGCCCTTTAAAAAATGGTGATGAAGAAAATACTCAAGGACAACTACTTCAAAATACACAGACTCAAAATTAATTATTGTATTTTTTTACAACTGCTTGTTCAGTTCAATCCTATTTGATTGCTTTTTTAATGAAGAAAAGGAATAGACCATTTATGTAAAGAGCCATTTCAAAATTGATTAGATGTAAAGACAGGTTAGCATTTTTACAGTATTGACAGAAAACCATTAACCAAGCAGCCTATAGACACGGTCACTGAAAGTTAATCGAAGCGAATAGTAAGGCGGTAGGGCTTTGCGTGACAGCCATACCAGCTCACTGCTTCTGTTCACAGACTTGGGTTGTAACTGGTCTCCCAGATGCATCGAGCTGCCTCTTTGGAATGCAGTGCATAATTACTTTTTTATTATAATAACTGAATTTAAATGGTTTTGATAGCATGCAAATATCGTCACGTGCTTGTTCCTGCAATTAACTACAGCATCTTTAACATTGCATAGAGATGTGGATTTAAAAGCACTGTAAGCAGTCTGGGATAATAACTTTTCTTTCATTATTTACCTTCCAGATTACTTGAGTCTACATTGTAAGATAAGGCTAAGGCTAAGAAATTGTTTTAAAGAAAACAATACTTGTGGGCATTTTAGGTCGATGGTTCTGCAACAAATTCTGGACCACGTGACAAATGTCCCATGCTTGCAGCGAACACGTTCTTAATAGTGATAAGCTGCAGCTAGCCGCTTTTCCAAGGGGTGCTGGCATATGAAACAACCAGTAGAAGTGAAACACACAGGGCAAACCAGATCGAGGGCCTGATTAAGGGGATACCCCATTTAGTGATGTAGATAGTAAATAAGCACATTTCCTCCCACATGTAGAATTACACTGCGGATTATTAAAATCAGGGCAATTTTTTAAAAAAAATTCTTTTCCTCTCTATTTCACACAATTAAATCAACATTCACTTTGTTTAATTTTCACATTTTTAGTGCATTATTTGAGGAAAATGCACTGCAGGTAATTTTTTATTTTAATTTTATTAAAACCTTAGGCAGCACCTTCCATACGAGCGTAGCATAGCTCAGTCCCAAGTTGCAGGGAGCTATAAGCTTCTTTCCAGATTTGAAATATTTTATCAACTGGCAGCCTTGTTTATATCTTCCTGGAAAAGGTTCATTCTAGATAATTCAGCTTTTGGTAAAGGTTTATTTGCTAGTATCTGTACTGTAAAGAACAATACAGAAAAGATGAAACCAGGTCTGAGTTTCATTTGCCTTTTCTCCTCCGCCCTTGCATGCCCACTTGCAAGGTTTTATCAGTGGCGCCACTGAGCTGGAGAACAACGTCCTTGTAAAACCGATTTGTTTCATCGCCTGATTCCAGCATAAGAACAGCAAAAGCCAAAAGGATGGAGCGTTCTGAGACACCTTCCTGAGTGCTTGTCAGGGAAAGCCCTGCTGTCCACCAAGTCCCTTGGCAGAAACCCCCTGTGCTGGATTTGGGAGGCAACCAACCACAGCGAGATCATCCCAAAGGACCAGTGTGATTTTTTTTTTTTTTTATTTCTGGAGGTAGTTTTTAATACAGCAGGAGGAGGCCAATTAGCCCCTGTTCCCCACTAACCTCGTGTTACGGAACTGATGTGGATACACAAAGCCACTCTACAAAGAACCCTTGCAGCAGGCTGTGAGCAG
>NW_009259531.1:2555833-2562527 GCF_000687185.1 Egretta garzetta | reverse complement strand
GCTACTACATAAATCCTCCAAAGAAAAAGGCAGAGTTCATTTTCCATTGCCACTGCAAAGTGCTCCAAAAACATACATGGGATTTTTTGCTGAAGGTCAAAATTTGGCCCTTGGGCAGTACAATATTACAATTTGGCCCTTGGGCAGAACAATGTGAATAGGGAATTTATAACAATGTCCAGTGAGAGAGACAAACTAGTAATTAGGACAATCTTTAAAGAATTATTCAGCAGCTTTGGGAGACAGCGCTGTCTCTGCACACCAAAGCAACAGCAAGAATCATTTCTCCTGGTCGGCTCCATTGCACAAACACCATGAAGAGCAACTGCTAAGGACCTGGAATGCAGCACGCCGCGTGCCACGTTGATGGAAGGCTACCAGTGCTCACAGGACAGCAAGTGCTCTGCGCTTCTCAATTCATTTCAGCTGTAAGGGCATCTTAAAGAGAACAAAATGCGAAGGTGGAGTATGTTCCTTGTCAAACTGCCTAAAGTTTGAATACGTGGACCTTGCTGAAAGGCCTAGTCTAAAAAGAATAAAATTGTTTCCTTATTTGTTTTGAAAGGATAAGAGGAGAAAAATGCAAAGATGCCAAAACCTGAAGGGATGAAAACTCAGAAACACAAACTAAAGGCTGTCGCAACCTGCAGCTGTTGCACAAAATACACTCAAAGCCTTCCCCAAGTAAATATCTTCTTTGCCTGCCTCTTTATTAGCAAATGCTATGAACCCTGACCCAGCTTAGAAAAATTTAATATTTTCCCCCTAAATACTTTAAAAAACATATTCAAGGGGCCTGGTGGAGTCAGGAAGTCTGGCAAGAGGTAATTTGACATCTGAATTATTTCAAGGCCGATATGGAAAGCTATTCAAAGGCTTATTTGGAGATACATCAGTCAAGAGACCACTTCTACCACAGAGATAGTGTTGGTAAACCTACACAGCTTTCAGAAAGCTATGAGACAGAGCAAGAGAACCACGATGAATGTCACATCTCAATCTAAGATGTCTATGATTAAGAAGATTATCTTGGTAATAGGCCTATTTCCACACCTGTAAAAGCATTTAAAATTTATTAAAAATGATAAGCATAAACAATGAACATGCTGTAAAGGCTTCCCTCTGCTAATTTGGTTGCACTGATTAAGATTTTACGTGATGCTTCTAAATCGGAACGTCAGCCCCACGCTTCGTGGTGAGGCTTCGCAGCTCGGGGTCCGCAGCGCTTTGGTTAAACAAGCGGCCTTTCCGGACTCTGCTGCCCTGAGGGGCAGGCAGCAGTAATCATCCTTTCTTTCAGTTTAGGTAAGGTGTGTGTGATTGAATTGCTCTTTACTGTCCACGCAATGTGGCTTAAAATAAAATGGCCAAGCTCCTGCTTTGCCTTCTCCTAAGGTATTTCCCTGCATAAAAAAATAATCTAATTATCCACTATTAAAATTTAAAAAAGCATCACGGTTGTAATTATGCAAATCTGGAGCCATTTTGCTGAGAAACACCCAAGTAGTGTCTGAAATGTAATCAGTAGTGGAAAAAGAAAAATAAATTGGTTGATGATCATTTCTGCAGATTATTAGTAGTAGCACATGGCTAACAGCTACTTAACAGGGAGAAAGGAGGTGTGCCTATCCTGGGATTGCCTGCCTAAGATTTCTTTTTGCAAGTAACACAGAGCAGTTATTCAGCCTTTCAATTCATGTCCTGGCTGTTTTCATACGAATCCTGTGGCAGGCGCTGCTACTGCTCCCCGGCGCAGCAGTGACGGGGTTTGTTCCCACACGACGGCTCCCGAGGTGGGCTCTGTTGCAGCTGTTCAGGGCTCAGCTCTGGTGTGAGACCGTTGGAAGCTGTTTGTTGTCACGGCTCATTGCCATACGTTACAGACAATTAAAACTATTTTTGCATTGTGCAGAGACACGTATGACACAGGGCTGCGCCAGCGGAGCAGTACCTCTGACAGAACAAGGCAGGCTACAAGTTTCTGAACGCAGACTGAGCACCTGGAAGCACCCACGCACGCATACATTTGGATCTTCAAATAAAATCTCATCTCTTTAAATGCCCAAGCAGCCTGTACATATTTAAAATGACATTTCTCATCTATTGATATACCTGCATTTGTGGCATTCATCACCTAACGTTAATGAGAGTACCATACAACCTTTAGTCCAAGGCCCCGGGCAGGCAGTCCCTCCCAAAGGCAAGGAGCATTGCCTGGATCAGTTCGCTGGGTCTTCAAACTCAGCTCCGTGACTGCAATTCTTAACTTTGCAATGTGAATTTCACTGAAAGTTCTTTTTTCCTGGATTTACACACACAAAACTGCTACTTACTGATTTGTTCCTCAGAAAGAAAACCAAAACCAAAACTTTCTTCTGCCATTGGCGATTTCTTAGTACAAGCAGCAATTCTACCTTCTGCAGAATTCTTTATTTTATGGCTCCCAGGCTCATATTTCCACATACAGAAACTTTAAGTAACATCAGAACTATCACCTTGTCCCAGTACAAAGGTGCACGTCCAGGATAAGAGCCAGTCCCATGGTGCCCAGATGCCCCTCTGTCTGTACCCAGCTGTTTCCTTGCACCTCTGGTGAGGAACCACTGAGATAAAACTGAGTCACAGCAACGCTGCTGCCTCCTCCCAAGGAAGGAGAGGCCGGTATTAAAAAGAAAACTGCACTGTCAGTTGTAGAAACAGATGGGCTCCCTGCTGCGGTACCATTTATCAGAAGGGTGAAAGAGCTCCCGCAGGTTGTGCCCTCTGTTCTCCAGTGCAGCCATCTCTCAGAAGCTGCTTTTCTTTCCCATCACTTGCCACCATTTGCATCTCAGCACGGCAAGAAGAGGCAGCTCCCAGCCCTTCCCTGGAGGCCAGCTTCCCTCTAACCTCCTAGCAGTTGCTTTAGCTCAGCCCCACGGTTATGCTTCACAAAGATTTTATCCTCCAGCAAATCTCTTGCTAAAGGCTTGCTAATGCAGTGCCGATTGGAGAGATAGCTAATGCCTTGTTGCCAAGTGATTTCTACTTTAATTGCATTTTAAGTCTCTTTTAATTAGTCCTCTAAAAGTCTCGCACACTGTAAGTGGAATAAAGTTATACTGTGTGTCTTATTAGCTCTCTGGCGAAGTACGTTCCGTAGAGGATTTTGCCATGGCATTCTGGCCTTTCCATTCATTACTTTGAAGAAAAAGATTAGCCAGTGATTTGGATATTACTGTTTAAATGGTGGCGTTGGAGTTACAAATCTTTTCCTTCCATTAGAATTTTTTCAGAATTCCACGAATGAAATACAGTGGATGACACCACCCTAATCCTCACTAATAGTTTCTGACCTTTAGCTGCAGGCGTATATTCTCCTGGGTTTTCAGGAACGGACCCCAACTTTATGCTTCCTAGCAAGCTGTTTCATCTCTCTGCACACAGCTAAGTTTAAACTTTCTGCTCTGTCTCGTTGGTATTCACAAAGCCCACATATATTAAGGCCATACTTCCATTGACTTTGCTTTTAATATTAAACAGGCAGTACATGATACCCTCAGTATTGACTCTACTAAGTCCATTAATGACCCTTTTGTGGCTTCACTTTAATTTACGCTTTGAACGAAAACTGCTGTATTATGAGTCAGGGGTGATAGAGAATATTGCTTATATTAAAGATCTGTATAAAAAGAATATAACCTCTGGCCTCCTAAGGCAAAGTTGAACACTCAAAATAATTCCTACTGTAAGGCACATGAAAAATATTATTATGGAATGCCCAGGCTTTCATCTGACAAGGAAGATTTAAGGATTTCATTGTTTATGTACATAAGAGGAAAAGGTCTTTAGTTTTTTGTTGCAGCCAAGCTGCAATAGAGCCAGAGTTGTCCAAAGTCAGAATACATATATCTATAACAAAATCCGAGTAATTATAGTGATCAGAAGTGCTGCACAGAGCATATTAAAAACATCAACTGTTGAGAGACATCTCAAGTACTTAAACCTTACCGGTTGCATTAAAGACTGAGTTCCAAAATTTCCCAAGTCTCACTGGTTTAAGTGAAGCCCTTAATAATTCAGTATAGCCCTGTACGTGTATATCAGACCCTGTGCTAGAGCCAAGCACGTTGTAATGAGATAGAAGCAGATCTGTATTACACTGAAGGATGGCATGGGCTAATGGCTTTGGCTACAGCATAAAGCGTGAGATTTAAACTGACTAAAGTGAAACGCAAGGGTGAGGTTTGCTTGAATGCGGTCATCTGAGGCATATTCCTACGGATTGCCCTGGGGAAGAAACAATTCAGAAAGGACATTCTGGAGTCTGTCAAGGAGACTGCCAGCTCTGCAGCCTGCTCTGCACGGGCAAGCCCTGCCTATGCGGCTCAGGGCTCACAAGCCTTTAGCATTACCAGTGCTCAGCCAAGCGGCTAAAGGAAGAGGTGTGCAGGCTCCTACTACACACCAAAAAGGTGCTTGAGACACTGAGCAGCCGCGGTAAGAAAGGTAGAAGACTCGCAGGTCCACAATGCATCAAGAAATGCTAAAAGAACGTAAAGGCAGGGGACAGGCTCAGAATGTGGTTCAAATCAATAAACTTCTAAGCATGCAGGCACATAAGATGCCCTGCAAAAAGCTGATGAGCTGTACAGCTACTGCATAAGCATTTCTAATGTAGGTTTTGCAAGAATAAAGGCTTGTTACTTAAGAAATTGCAATAAAATACAAGAACATTGCAAAAGGCTAAGGAACATGTAGAAAATTCTTTTTAAAAAAACTTTCTCAAATAGCAGTTAGGAAGAAACTAAATACTAATGGTCACTGGTCCAGTAAAATTGAATTGCATTGGATGGTAGCTATAAAAAGTGCACTTTTCCTGTGAGTCTGAACAATTTTCTATACCATCTCTGCCAGTCTAACTTCAGTTATTGACTACATCTTTGAATTGGAAAAAGAGCAACAAACTGAAAATGAATCTACTGGAAGGACAATATTTTTCTATGAAGATCAAAGGCAGTGAAATACATGTGTGTGTGTATGTGTGTGTGTATAAACTGCATCTGGAGCACTGCTTCTTTTCATCTGGCCAACACTCAGTAATGCAATTATATTTAGATAAAAATGTGAAACATACCTTAGCATTTTCCAATAGAGTCCATGCTGTAAATTCTCAAGGAGCAATCCTCTTCACCCCCCCCCCGCCACTCACCCTCAATCTCAAACCAACTGCTAATTTCCATTAATTGTGGCCTGCCTCAGTCAGGAAACCAAAGCAAGGCATTTTTTGAGGTGAGCGAAGTCTGGAGTCTCAGTCAAACAACAAGAACCAAGAAGTCTGTTATAGTTATACTGACCCTTTTCCAGCCAGCAGCTTCCATAGCCAAAATAAAGCCTGGCAAGATGCAGCTGGGCAAATGCTCACATAATATGCTAATTTTTTTTCACATTTGTGAATGCCTTGTAAAAATCTTCAGTTAAAAACCAGATGTGGAAGAAATGTCTCCGCAGCCTGGAAGGAACAAGGCTGCTTGTCATAAAGGGGGCAAAACAAGCTGTTTCGGTCTTCTACTGACATGGACTGGTTTAGAGGAGAAACAGACTGGGAACAACCTGAACAGCAAACAATTTGCCTTCCTAAGCCTGAGCTCAGAGGTCAGTGCTTCTCACAGAGAATAGTGCCAAACTGCAACGGACCAGTGCTTTGCCCTGGAAATACTTTAGAGGGTTGCATCCTTCTAACACCCCACAAAGGAAACTATTAACTGAATCCCTCCCTATTTATCTGTGTTCTGTAGTCACGTCCCTGCGTGAGAACCTGAACACTGAGAAAGAACGAAGCTGGTGAACAGAAGTCGTGCCTAAACCGAACGCGGGGCTGCCTGTCTCCCAGGTAAACTTGGCAGCCATGTCCCTTCCAAAGGGCTCTGCTGCTCTCATTTCCGTGCAGGGTACAGACACCATATCTCAACAGTTTCCCATGGAAAGGTAAGGTAACAGAGCCTGAGATCCTGTTATTGTCACTGCACGCTTCAGTAGGTGGTACCGTACCCCCGGGAGCATTGCTGCAGAGCAGCCATGCTCCCTGGTGCCACTGGGAGTCCCAGCTACTCCAGGTATCCTCAGTTTATCAGGACACATCTATGTTAGCGTGTCAGTACAGATGAGGAGCACACTTTGGAGGTGAACCTCCCGATCACCACTGCTACCTGCACTTTGCTTTACACTACGGAGCAGAAAGCCACTGCGTGAACTGGGATCCTCTCGGGTGAAACTAAACCTTCCCCAGCCGCGGGCAAGCACTCAGCATATGGGAGCAGACCAGAGCTAATTTGAAATGGACTTCCCTGAAACACCCACGGTGTGGACTTCAGGTCTTCAGCACCACATTTTGCTTTGCAGAGCTGCTCTGATTGGGGTCCATGACCAAGGCTTGGTCTTGTGGACCCAGAGATGTCAGGAGGCCAAATTTACTCACGAGGAAAGGTGCAAAGCCATGTCTCCGCAGCGGATTGGGGTGAGGTCTTGCTATCATGGACAGATAGCATCAAGTGATGCTTGAAGCTGAATGGTCCTACTTCCCCCTTATCTCACTGTGTAACCAGAAATCACAAAAAAACCCCCAGTATTTGGGCTATTTTCTTGATAGATGCACTGTTTAAAAGCAGGGGACCAAGTTCTGTAGTTCTTCTCTAATAAATACACAGTTGCAGCA
>NW_009259531.1:2530742-2555684 GCF_000687185.1 Egretta garzetta | reverse complement strand
AGCAGGAATTTTTGCTGAATGAAAGACTGCAGACTTAGCCCGTTAATTTTACAAATGTCTTGTCTTCAAATGCTACAGTAATTATCTTAACTCCTTCACACTTTAAGATGCTTTAAAGTGTGCTGCAGGAATGTCTTAGATTTTAGGGCAAAGCTAATTTAAACTTCACTAGCAGCATGATCTCTTGGGATACTGCAGGCAATATTGATTTTTATCTGCAAACTCTCTTCTCTTAACTGTTGCCAAGGTTTTAGATTTTATCATAATGTATTCACAAATATTTATGGAAACTATAACTCAAATATGCATTGGTTAAAATTAAACATATTTTACACAAGGTAATATCAGAGCCAGCTTATATAAATAAGAGTTCTTAGCTGCTTCAGCAGGCTTATTTGTCACATTTAGGAAAAAACACCTTTAAATCCTGACAAAGCTGTCTCTTAAAGGAAAGCTAAATCAGTGGTTGTGGCTTACTTGCCAACACACCCCCTGAGCGTGCGGTAGCTATTGCAGAAGTCACCATGATGCTCAGAGCACTGCATCTGATTGGCCTGGGGGGTGAAGTTAGGACTAAGGTGTGCAGGCTGTTCCATAGGAAAGCCCATGGTTCATCTGCTGTCCAGAGCCCAGCAGAGCAGCACGGAGCAGGGCTGAAACCTCACAGGCTTTGGGAAGCCCGTATCTCTGGATCCTCTATGTTTCTGGGGAATGAAAATTTTCCCATGATTGATCTGACTATGGGAATACTTTGGACACCAAAATGATGCAGGTAAAATAATACTCATTGAAACTTTTCAGAGAAAATAAGGAAATGCAATATGAGAACTCGCCAACTTCTGCATGTTACAGATACGGAACTTGTTCAGTGTAATAAAAGAGTCATGGGAAAAGCAGAGGCAGGGGAAACAAAGCAAAGAAGGTACTCCACATTTCCATGGCATATAAACCTAAATTCAAGATTTTAAGTGTGAATATTTACTGTTAGCCCTGCAACCTCAAAAATGCCCACAGCATATGCATGTCATTCATGATTTTCTACAGTTTTAATTCAGCATGCTGCTCAAGTTGTGGGGAGAAAAGTTGTGGGGACAAAGGGCAACACTGAACAACGGCAAAATTAACCTTGCAGTAACCAAGGCTGGAATCCAGCTTGGCTTCAGATAAACACAGATACATGGATTTATACGTTGTCTGCACTGGAGTTTGTGTTTGACCCAAATTACACTTGTTAAGGGTTTACCCCTGCGAGGACAGTCGCAATGCAGGAAATCTTTAATCTCATGCTGCTTCTCTTTTAGCTTTGGCCTAATTAATTGTAACTGGCAAACCATCTTGTTAACCCCATAACACCATCACTCCTATGTCATCAACTGTTTTTCTGCCCACTTTACATTTCCTGACAGGGTAAATTAGCCTATAGAGAGGTCTGTGCTGTCACAGCTTGGATTTAAGAGAACAGTATCCCTGAATGGCTGAGGTTGGGAAGGATCTCTGGAGGTCATCTGGTCCCACCCCCCTTCTCAAGCAAGGCCACCTGGAGCCAGCTGCCCAGGGCCATGCCCAGATGCATGTACTGGACCTTCAAAGGTTATTCAGCCAAAAGGAGGATGAACTCATCTGAGCCTCTTAGAAAGGGAATGGTTATCAGGCCGAGCAGATATGCAGGATACATGGGTTATAAAAAGAGCACATCTGGTATACACTTAGAATGAACCTTTCCTCATCCACACACAACAGTGACTACAGCACATCTGCCTTACGCTGAAGTCACCTGTATGGATGGACCCAGTATAGGCCCTCAGTGATCAGAGCCCAATAAGATGGAGGAACAAAGCTCCAGATTTGTAACTGTAGACATCCATGGGTGCTGAAAACCATTTTTACTATTTTTTCCTACTGCTTTGGACTAGGTTTTGCTCAGTAGAGGTCTTGTGCTATCACAAATACTAGATAGGTGTGTCTATCACCTTTAAAGCCCTCAACTACATTTTTAAACCACTTGTGCTCTGGTTATTTTCTTGACTAGATTTAAAAATTCCTTTGACTTCTCGTGCCCCCCCCCCCCCCCCTACCCTGTATGACTAAACTGACAGTCCTGCCTTCATCTGTTATGCAGGTCAAATGAAAAACAGGGAAGGAAAAAAACCCTATCGGTATTTGAAACACTTACTCCTTTCATATGTTGTTTTCAGTTACATACTGTGTTGCACAGACCTCTATTTTCTAGGTCTTCTTGGGTTTTTTCTCGATTTCCACTCAGTATGTGATATGACCGCTGTTGGAATTATGCTGCAGCCCACCAGGATTGAGAGCCAGGTACTTCTCATAATGGGAGGTCAAACTAAATGAAAGTCAGAGCCCCACCAGTTCTCACAGCTGAATTCCAACACTGGATATGACATGGCCAAGGGGAAAATATTGGATTTATTTTTATGAGTTAGTCATAACCCTAATGCCCTTAAGAGGTACTGTGAGAAGGGAATCCATTCATAAGGCCAACAAGGTCACTTTTAACTTGTAAAAATAAATCCAATATTTTTCACTATGTCTTATTAGGTTTGTACAATGCAGCAACCACAGTGGTTTGTTTTAAAAACGTCACTTCCCACAACTGCTTATATTGGTTTTTAGCATGATTCCCCTCTCCCCTCTTTGCTCCCCAGCTCCCAAGGTCTGTATTGCCTCTTCCAACTGTCTTTGCTTTGAGACGCACCGACGAAACACATCCCGTTACTGAAAGTACTCTCGAGTTCTATGTTCACCCCTTGCTCTAACACAACTTTGTTGCCACAACTCTTTCTTCCCTGCCTTACTTGTTTAAATGCATCCTTGGCATTTCTCTTGATTGCTTCCATGGAGCCTGAGCCTTTGCTGACCTGTCTCAGTGTCTGCTGCTAATCGAACTTCAATCGAGAGAAATTCTAAGTAGCATACATAATTTTTTGGTTAGCCTGGTCTGATAAATAGTCTAATAATCAGCCTAAATCTGATAACTTCTTGAGCTTTTTCTTCCCCCTCAAGGCTTCAGCAGCTGTCCACTTAGAGGAGAATGGAAGAGCTAGAAGTGACCCGGAATACTCATCCCAGCCCATGAAATCTGCCATTTCAGGCCATGAGAAGTCCTGCAGCCCTCAGGACTGTTTGAATTTGATCAGCATTTCCCCCCGCAGCCAGCAAGAGACCCTTATGCATTTCCTTTTCCTTCCTTGTAGCCCATGCCATAATTTACAAATAAGCAGGAAAATGCAGAGGGTACAGAAAGGCTCTGCCTGCAAGGCAGGCCGGAACAAGCCTGCCACCCTCTTATAACCAAAGAAGGGAGGTTTCAAGTGACTGTCAGCACACAGGGGAGCAGGAAGATTCGGGACGGCATAGGCCATGTGTGCAGGGGAGAGGCAGGGCAGCGCTTTGTGCCCAGTGGAGTTTGAACAGCAGAGCCTCAGAAAGGTCAGAATCGATTACAGGGGTAAGGACAGGAAGCGTTTCAGAGGTGGTGAAAGGTAGAGCAAGATACTCAGCCCTTCAAAACACAGGTGAGAGAAGACTATTTCAGGGATGACACTAATACTTGCCACCAAGAAGCTGAAGGAAAGCAGTGGATCAAAGAACGTGGATGGAGCAGAACAGTTTGCTCTCAAGCTAATGCAAATTTGTTGGCCAGCTTCTGTTTCTGGGCAGAAGCTTTAGGGGCATTAAAAAAAAATCTAATTAGAAAATAACATCTCTCATGAGTTATTAGCTCTCTTCATATCTGGTTGTAATACATTAAATTAAAGGCACAAACCCAGCAAAATATACTAAATCAATTCAAAAGGAGATTTTTATGTCAGTCACATCCTATTGCTTCCTTTTAAAACACTTAAAAAGAAACGTTGGTTTATGCCAAGAAGCCTCTTCTAGAAAATATTTCCTTTTTCCCTCCAGGAGTGTTCAAAAGTTTCTGAAAGCAACAAAACTTGTATATTCTCTCCCCTTTAAGACCAAGCAAAACACAAACCAAGCTGTGGACAGTTGTAGGAATTAAAAAGCTTGTCTTTTTTCTTGGATTTCCCCATCAGTGTGTTCCCATTCATTTAAATGGGATGATCCCACATTTTTACTGGTAAAGACAAAGCAGAATTTGGCTTTGACTGATCCGCAAATGAGACCTATACAACTATAACGTGTTCACCCTTTATCCAGATCCTGAACTATATTCCTTCCCAGTAATGATTTCCACTCCCTTGGTACTAATGTAAATGACTGCATAAGGCGAAAAGGAGAAGCAGATCTTCAGTGGTGCATCTCGGTGAGGAAAGGCTCTGCCTGAGCCAGGCAGCTCCAGCAGCTCCCACACACTTCTCCTGACAATGGCATGGCCACGTCTTTATAATTTAAAAGCTCCAGCTCCCTGCCTGAGAAGCAGCTCCAGATCATATAGTGCAATTTGAAATCTTGGCACTTGGCTTTCAATAATTCCCTGTTAGATTACTGTCTGTGGAAGAGTATATAACACAACTGCTACAAATGCTGGGAGCAAAATCCTCAATAACAACTTAGCGCATATGATAACTTTCCCAATTTCCTGCATCTACACTACCTATCTCTTTACTCTGGTCTGTAGCAGCTTGTTTCTTTATTGAACATCTGCCTTGGGATCCCCTGTCATAAAAAGTAATAAACACATCAATCCAAAAGAAAGAGTATTGCATGGCCCAAAACTACTTAACCAATCCAATTGGCAGCTGGTAGCACGAAACTAAAGGGATAAAACTCAGAGGTGCTTTTTATACAGAGTATTTCTAATGATATTACACACCTGCTGCCATTTTGCACACCTAGCTGCCTGAGTGCTTCTAATAAGTTAATTATAGTTTCTAGCACCAATTACAGATTTCAACCTTTGTGGAAATACCAAGCAATGGGATTAATTTGTAAATCTGCTATCTCACTGATATTTGACAGCTATTGCTTTGATTCTCCTTCCTACAAAATACAGATGGATTGTCTTGGGAAAAAAACATTCTTTAACTAAATAACAATAAAAAAGCACAATAAAAATGCCTTGTAGCTTATTATCTACAGACCCCACAACTTGTAACTGTGACTGTAATTATAGTTGTTCGAGTTTCCCCTGCAGGTTTTGCTAAACAAACAAATGAAAAAGATACCCAAAAGGAAAAACAAAAGCAATTTATGCTCTCCAGTTATCATAATATAAATATCCATAGATTACTTGCATAGAGAGTAGATCAGATCTAATCTTTCACTGCAGTTTCTTGTAAATTAGAAATTACATTTACTCCAGGTGTATGTTGTTTGCCCAGTTCATATCCAGCTGTAAATTAGAGCAGTTTTGCCTTTTGGGACAAAAAACTCACTTTTGAAATGTGTCTTATTGACTGTGTATAAATTACCAGCAGCTGATCTATGAAGTAGATTTGAAGATAGAACCGCCTATAGGCAACTTTCTTTATTGATTGTAGATTGATATTCAGTTGATTTTAAAGAAAAGCAAACCAAAATAAAGCTGCAATGTAACTGCCAACTCTGTATGAATAACAGAAACATTATCTCACATAATACTGCGATTTGACAAGCTATTTGTTCTTCATCCTAGGACTCAGCTTAGTGTGTCTGGGCCACCTTTCTTTTCATTGCTCCCCCGCTGTGAGTTTGGGAAGGTGAAGGGGGAGGGAGCCTGTGACCAGCCAGCAACCAAACTTCCTAACATCTGCACAGCCATGGAGATTGTTTGCCTTGCTGCTGGGTAATGCTAAGGTCTGCGTTAATGTGCTGCCTGCCACGTGTGTCCCTTAGGAAGAAAAAGATCCCCACTTTGGGTGAAAAATTCTGAAAAATTGTTCTGAACATGGTGTTTGCTTTTAAAGCTATATCACAGTAAAAAACCACAGGTAGCTCCCTGAGCCACAGGACCCATGAATAAGGACCTGCTGTGGAGCTCTGTCTCATAACTTTACACCTGTGTAGGTTAGCTGATTTCTGGCAGGACCAAGTTCTCAAAGCAGCCTTTTCCTTACTGGTATTAATAATGCCTCTTTTCTTGTTTCACAAAACCCGCAGAAACTTACCCTCTCTTTCAATTAAATTTGTTTTAAATAGGTCCTTGGCTGATTACAGTACAGAACTAACAGACATACATGTATGAGCATATAGCGCAACTGCAATCATCATACTTCTTTAGGAAACCAGGTTAAATGATTTATTCTTCTGAAATAACCTCTGCTCAAAAAGTTAGAAAATTGAGGTACAAAGCACTTACATATTTTCTCAACAGGGAAACTCACGCAACTTAAGTCTAAACTTATGCCCAAGTGCTTTGCTGGTTTGGGGCCGAAAAGGTCAATAACTTGCCCAATCCTATGCAAAGTCTTACACTGACTATTACAAGCACACATGAGTTAAGAATGTGTGTCCATTGTGGATAATTCTTGAAACCTTGGAAAATGGTAGCTTTTATATAGCCAAAGCACTTTAAATAACATCACCCTTGATTTATAAGTGTAAAACAGAGAGAGGGTTTTCCCAGGGTTACCAGAAAGGAGTTCTGTGAGCAGCAGAACTAATGAAGCCCAATTTCCCATGGATTCAAATTCTTCGTCACCAAAATCCTGCCCCTATCCCCTCACCGCAATAGCCCTGCTCTCTCCATGTTGTTTAGTGTTTCCCCTGCCCAGGACACAGACCTTGCTGTGATGGACTGACCAGCTGCTGCTGCAAAGGGGACAACGATGGTCATGTTCTCCTGGTTCCAAACCTTGCTGTGATGGACTGACCAGCTGCTGCTGCAAAGGGACAGCGATGGTCATGTTCTCCTGGTTCCTCCTCAGAAGAGACACTGCCATACAGCTCTCTTCTTTTGCCACATCCCAAACTGCACAAAAATGTCTGAACTTTCATTTTTCGATACCTGAATTTCTATTTCATATTTGATTAAAGCTGGCCATAAATTCAAAAGCCTTTAGGACAACTCAGAGATAGACACATGATGAAAATGCATTCTTAGAGGCTTCTGCCCATTTAGGAGAGTAAGTTAAAAAGCATCAGAGCAAGCAACAGAGGCTGTCTTCCCCAGCCAAGCTTGGTCCACAGGGGTACCAAAGCCTTGTTCCTACAAACGGAACAATCATGTTGAAAATTTTCCATGCCTGGATTTGATTCCTCTGTTAATCACAGAAAGTGTTAACTTATTTACTAAAAGCAGTACTTTCTGGTAAACTCGGAACAGTGGCAGAACACTCCCACCTACCTTTCTGCCTTCAAGCATATCCACAAGCTTCTTCCAGCCTCTTAAAGCCCCTTCCCATCACATTTCTAGCTCACTCCATTGCCACAGACTCCAGGCTTCCTCCTGGGCAGCTGGGAAAGTAAATGGAGTTTGTGCATATTTACTTCCATTCCCTGTCATCTCAGACTTACTATAGCTGTGGATGACCATGTCCTTCATGTTTCAGGCTCAGAGGGGGGGTGGCATCTTGTACATCAATGAATTGCAATTTTCCCCTGCCAAAGGAAGCTATTCCTATGTATTTGAGGATGTTATTTTGATTCCTACATAAGCCCACACTTATATGATAAGCACCTCTGTGGCTTACACAAGGCAAATTGAGGACACAAGGAGCCCACTACAGCAAAAAACTACTCTTTCCACTAAAACCACCTGAAATACTTTTACTGCAGATAGCATGAAGTTATATCTGTGGATTATCTACAGGCAGAACTACTGAAGCATGCTCACCAGCACATTACATTTGTAGAGTGAATAATGTGATGAACTACTCCTTCCTAGCTGGCACATCTCAGTTTCCCTGTAATAGAAATATTCAAATTACAGTATTTTAGAGGAGAAACCACTATAAAAGCAAAAGATTATACACTGACCACCAGTACAGTTCGTGAGATGGGCCTATGTCTTCCTTCACTGCTGATCCATTCACTTCTATCCCAGATTTTTGATTTTCACCCCTAAAAAAAGTCCTTCCTGCTCCTTAGTCCCAATACTTTTTATACAACTGCACAACATAGACCTCAGTGAATACACAACGTTTGAAAGATATATGAAGTATTTTGTATCTAAATCCTAATGAAAATCAGCAGGTAGATAACTGATAATTGCACACAGCTGCTTCTATTATTTGGGGCAGTTAATTTTGATTGATGTGGTTTCCTTGTTAATGTTTGAGGGCTTTTCTTTGACTACATTCTCTCTAGAAGTGCTGACAAGGCCACTTGCTTGAGGAGGGTAGAACTGCAGAGCAGCACCTCATTTCAGAGTAGGTTATTCAGTGATGGGCAGGCAAAATTACTTCACTGGGTGTTCATCTGCCCTCCTAATGGACGTAAGGTCTGCAAACCTTTCCCTGTATGACTTTCCTATGCTTAAGTACGTGAGTTCCCTGAGCTATTGAGTTTATCTGCTTTCTAGCGTTGGGCATGGGATAAAGATTTATCTTGCTCTGTGTGACCACACCAATCATCCATCACTATTAGTTACAATAAAATCTTTCTCCTTGTTTTTAAAAGCCCTTTGAATTAGATTCCGTTACGAGTTAACATACCACAGATGGTCAAGTGCTTGTGAACACAGAGAAGGCAAACTTCTTCAAAACCACCTTTGTGATCTATCTAGGCTTCTGGGAGAAAGTCAAGGGACTTGGATGACTAAAGATTACTTTCCTCAGCCAAATTTAGCTACCTGAAAGTTAGACAGGCAAGTTACCTTAGCTCTCCCTAGAGTCAATGGGCAGAGATAGGCTTCTTCAGAGACAGTTCATCCTAACCCAAAATAAACATCAAGACCAGGTTGAATGATTAACCCTCTGGAGCTGCTTCTTGCTTTTCATTCATTATGGAAACCATCTTAGAATACGGACCTAATTGTCAAAAGATCTTTGCTTAGATAAGATGAATATACGGTTTTCCGGTGGTTCTAAAATTATGGCAACCTTTAATGTAAAAAAGAAACAGATAAAAATATCTGAGGGGAATTCATAAATATCTGAACACAATTATGCTATTTTAAAAACAAATGTACCACATTCTTCTGCTGAAGATGGGGAAATTATACTAAGAGTGAACACAACAAATATATTTATCTCTCACAAAGGAATTAGCCCAGGCTACCTCTCTTCTTCACCTGCAGAATTTCTGTTGAAGTAATTACACCTAGGTGAGAAGACAGTACTTAGCATCTATTCATAGTAAGAAACACATAAGTATATTTAAACTATGCCAAATCCTTCCAGTGAGGGGGTCCAACTGCACATATGCTGCATCTTTTTAACCACTGACTCCATCCTATCATCCATCAGCTTGTATTACATGTATTTTTGTTCAAGCTGCCATGCTAAAGCTACATGCACACCCAGTACTACCACCACTGAACACTATTAATGGGCCAGGCTGCAAGAATGGAGACTGTAGTTTTGCAACTAATACATGTTTTTAATCGGGTTCTTTGTATTTGCCACCTAGTGTTTGAATTTGCAGAGTTCACTTCTATTCCATTCAGCTATAAACAGAATATCTAGATATTTGCTTCTTATATGAAAGCTAAAACAATGTTCTCACAGAATCACCAATTTTCAGGACTTGAGATTTTAAGTAAAATATCAACTACTGCATGGCTTCCAACTGACAATAGGACACTAACAGGATTTGATCACAGCATTACTGCAAATCAAACCCCTATCTTTTGATACTTCCCTTGTTCTGGGATTTAGAAAATCTACACAGAATGGCCTTAATCCAGACTTCCCACGTCACAGATCGACTAGAGCCTTAGTCCCTGCCTGGGCTACTAAGGGCAATTGAAACACACATCATAGATTACATACTATGCTTCCCTCTATAAGAGCAGACCTGTATCTTCTCCCCCTGCCTTTAAAACAGTTCCACTTGTCTGTAGATATAAAATGATAGCAAGGGGTATTGGCAGTAGCACCGGTTTTAAAGGGATGGGCTCAGGAAGGGGTTGGTTCATGTGTGCGGAGGCTACAAGCAGGAGGGCAGCTCCCCTGGACAGGCACGGCATAGTCCTTGCTGACATGCACCGGCAGGAGCAGAAGGCATTCTGTCGACAACACCTTGGTCACTTCTTAGGTAACAGAAACACGCCAAAAACAGAGTCTAAAGGGATTTTTTTTTCTTTTAAATGAATTGGCCCCCTTCTGCTTCCTTCAGAATATGGCCACCACTCGCTGTCAGCAGGGCAAGAGCATTAGCATTGCTCAAGGACAGACATACTGGGATATGCTTGCATACAGTGTCTTTGTAGTAGCAGATTTTTCTGGATTTACACTCGCATTCAGAAGGCTACTTGCCACTTCCATGGAAACATGGCTCTTGCAGTGTGGAAAAAACTCTCCATTGACTCTGGCAGTGGGATATCTGCAGTATGCCTCCAGTTTAATTTTGCTGGTTTGATCTGGTTTATATCGTAAGAACATTATCCCCTATGACCCTCTATTTATTTATTTTTAAACCAAGCATATTAGGTGTATTCCTGTTTCATCCCCTACTCTCACTCCCCCACTGCAGTAAATGCTGGATATTTCAGTGGGACCTTATGCATCCTGTATGCTAACAACAGCTCCCTGAACGGCTCTTGCTACCTGTCTGGTTGTGAAGGAGTTAAAATCCTAATTTTTCTATTGCTTGGCACTTTAAAGATAAAGCCCTTTTATTACAGCTCGGTTCAAACCCTCGGCTTGCACCAGCGCTGCTCAGCAGAGCATTTGGCTTTCTCTTTACATCATATTTTAGCGAATGTTGTGCTTTATAAGATAAAATGATAAATGGCCTGACTTAAATGACCGGAGGGTATCTACTTTCCTGCTACTCTATTTAAAAGGTTTCTGTGAACATTTTACACACCTTATTGTGTGACTGTGGCTGTCTAATAGCAAAGGAAACAATAGCCTCTGATGTCCACAAAGGCAGGGCATACCACACAGGTGCCATGTTTTACAACACCACTATATCTTGTCATTCAGAAGTGCTCCCTGAACAAATTGCCTGTCATATTTAAAGATAAAATCTGACAGTGCCAGAGCTGACAAGTAGTCCTCAACCCTGACATACAACACGGAGCTGAATTTTGCTAGATTCACTGTAGATGGATTTGTCTTTAGAGATTCAGAGCAAAGCCAACTGCTGGCAGAGCAGCAAAAATTATTTCAAAACATTGCAAAGTGTCAGACTTTATTAAATGGTTGCCTTAAAAAAAAGGGAAAAAACCGTCTGTGTTAGTTTTAGAAAAGAACTGTACAGAAATGTTTTTACATATTTTACTTCTCCATAAAATAATGATGTACAGTCATTCTAAATAATAGAAAATAGTGCACTACATTTCAGGAAATGTATTTTCATTACTCCTTAACACTGGGATATATTTACACTACAGGAGCCTGTATTCTTTTATCTTTTACCCCGTGAGGCTCTGAAAGGTACGTACGGTAAATAAGAATGAAGAAGGGATGACAGGGCCGTTTCAGTAATTACTGTACGCTGCTCAGGTGGCTACCGGGGAAAGTCGGAGGGTTGCCTTGGGTGAGTAAACACTACTGCTTCAGCACCGTTTGCCCCCAGCAGCACTGACGGGAATAGAGGAGGCACGTTATAGAACTGCTAAACACAACCGGCAGAGGCAATGGCAGGCCGGCAGAGGCAGGGCAGGTGCTCCAGAGGGATGTTAAAATCCCAGCCTGTAACCCTTTTCAAATCAGCCCCGTTTTGTTTTGTTTTGGGGTTTGGAGGGGGTGAAGGGCCACATGCACATTCATCTGCTTATGTAGCTCTTTGTAACCATTTTATGCCCATGTTAGAACTCTGTACATGTAACTCCTTCCTTGGCTACAGAATGCTAACTTTTGCATGTGTAATTGGAGACATTTTTCTCTTCCTGTTCATCAGCCATTAATAAGGAGCTACATGTTCGCTCTCAAAGAGGAAAAAGCAACCTAAAAACCATTATCTGCAGCTCAACACGCCACATTGCGTCAAACCATTTCACAAAGACAGCCCTGACGTTGAGATGTCCTTTCATACCTATTCCCAAGGTAAAGGCAACATGCCAGCAACAACGCCCCGAGCGCTGCTGCTTGTCTGCCTGTCTGTCCCCCACCACACCCACCACTCTGCTGCTACCGTAGCCGTGCGCTCTGCTTTAGGTTGAGTCAATGCTCAGCTGGGGGGAAAACAGGAGAGGACGCCAACATACCTGAAGCCTGCAGATATTACACAGAGCACATTTAGAGGCCAGTCAGACTACAGGGTGTGAGGGAGGAGAGAGGGGTGAGTCTAATCAGCAATCTCAGAAGACAGCTGTCCCAGTAAGCACAAACAGCACGCAGCCGAGTTACATTTCTTCAAGGGGAGGGACCCTCACCATATAGGAGAGGCCAGCAGTGAGCGCAAAGACCTATGAAAAAACAGGGAGACAAAAGAGGGTAAAAGGGAGGACAGTGCCATCTCCCATGCTGGGTGACAGCAGGACGGTGAGAGCAACTGGGCTGCAGCTGCGTTTCTGAAGAGTCTGTGGGGCCACCATGCAACTTGATCTTCTGACAAACTAGTGCTAATGTAGGAGTCTGGGCCAGGAGTATTAACACAAGTCTCCTGGATATCCCAAATGGATGATTGATGTCAGTTAAGCTAGGAACGATGACTGGAGAGCCTACTGTTACATCTTGCATGGAAAACTGGCGTGTGCAGAAGGTTGTGGGATTACAAAATTGAGAATTAAGTGGATGGAGACAGGTGAGTTCTCAGCTACTACTCACATCTCCAATTTATATTTCAGCCACTGACCTGCCATGGAAATCAGGCTTTGAATTCAAGAACGAGTGAAAATTCCAGGATGCCTTGGACTTTCTGGGAATCAGTATCCTCAGAGGGGCAAGCAACCCAGCTCTGCTTTTGGTCAGACATATGTGGGTCTAGCAGCAGCTCTGATGCTCTCTAGCTGGTGGGATCTCCCTTCCCCACCACTGAAGGCTACAGCCCAGGAACAGTGCTCTCCCTGTGCTGGTGAGTTGTAAGGCAGCTTTGCTGCTACCATGTGCTCAGTCCATGTAACAGCACAGGGGGGAATAATACCTGGAAGTATGACAGTGATAAAAGTTCAGGTGGAGATGGAGCCCACCATCTCCACTACAACCACCCGTGCCCAGCCCTACGTCAGCCCCCCTAGCTGAGACTTATGCCATGGGACATGCTGAGCCCCAGCAAAGGACTGCTCAGGTGTGCATTCTAGTCATAGTCCTAACTTGATTTTGGCAGCCCCTTCTGAGCGCCTCTTTTACTGTACATCTTGGCTGCCTCTCTGAACTTTAACCCTTGGGGTGGCTCTTTGTGTTTTTCACCTGCTGGATAAAAATATCTGTTACCATCACCAGCTGCGCTTAGCACAAGAAAATGACTCTGACTTTACCCAGGTGACCCACGCAGGGACACTTCTCACTGCCTCCAACAGAAGAACCACTTACATGAGCTTCATTTTCTCCCTCATGGAACTTTTCCATAGCATGGACCTATCTACTAGTCACTACACTAATAAAGCTCCCCAAGTGCTCCATCATCCTGTTTCCTACAAAGTGTGACTTTGCCTTAGGAATAGTGTTAGTAAAAGCTGTAATTGTCATTCTCCTGGGCTGCATCAAATCTTATTTAAGGACGGATCTCCTCTCAATTTCTCTTAGAGGCACTTTACCCGAGAGAGAACCAATCCATTATTGGAGGATGTTCTGACCCCATTAGCTGGGCAGACGTGTGTTTGAACTACAGACCTCTGAGCATCCTCAATCCAAGATGAGCTAGCTCAGGCTACTGTGTCCAGAAGGGATGCATCCTCGGAGAACCCTCTGTGTGCCACTCGGTACTGTATGGGCAAGTGGCAAATGCACATTGCAGCGGGCAGCTGAGAGATCAGTGTGCCCAAAAGATGATCGCCATGAGTGAACGTAAGGGTATGCAGATAAATAAAAAATCCTGACATTTGGACATAGGCTGTTTAAAAATAAGCACTGGAAAGAAATTCTGCATGACTTGTAATTTGCATAGTAGCATGTACTAAAAATTAGTGTGTAATATGGGATTTTTTTAAAAGACTGCTCCGTTCCCAGCTTGCTTCATGCATGTTTGATTCTGGCCCTCTGACAATACCAGAAGCTGCATAATACAAGCGTCTGTAACCTTTAAAAGTGGAAATGTCATAACTTAGTCTTAGTTAGTTAATTGTGGCCCTGACTCTAATGGAAGTGCTGTTGCCCAACAAGCTTTGCACTAGATTGATTTTTCTTCTCTCAGCTGGGAGTTCAGGTAAAAGAACAATAGATCTAATAATATCAGCAAAGCCAAGAAAGTGAGGAACAGCGAGCTCTTCAAAATAAGTAGGTCAAGCCACAATCAATTTCCAGATTTGAAATTATGTTTTTAAAATGTATGTTTAATATGAGACCTTGTTCTATGTCTATCAAGTCAAAGCTTGTAAGGTTTAAAGTTCCTGAATGACTGCTTTATCAGGTAGCCCAGAGTTAGGCCCCAGAGGTTAAGCAATAAAAGAGAAACAAAAATAATTTAACAGTTTCTGCAGCTAGTTGAACCCAGCAACAGCTCTTTAAACAGCTTTTACATTCCTACAGTTTGAAATGCCATAAAGCCACAAGATACATTGGAAAGCTATGAATTTGCTAAGTAGGATTTCACTTCTTCTTGTTATTAGAGATCATTACATTTATTAGATGTTAGTAAAATCCTTGTAAACAGAAAACATGAAGGCTTATAAAAGGGTGCTCTTTATTTTCACACTAATAATTAAGATGCAACTAGGAATAGGATAATAACAGGAGCCTAATTTATGAAGCGTTGTTAGTTCCAAAATTTTAGTGATACTTACGCAACAAGTTTCACACATACCTGCTGAAATGAAATACAATGGTGCAAAGAGGATAGTATACAGATTAGGTGAAAACTTGCATGCATGCTATCTTTAGTAGATAAGATGATTCAGTTACAAACTCTAAAATCGTACTCTTCACTCACTGAAAAAGCAAGTATCCAGAGTGATACAATCTTCTCTACTTCTTTTTACTTATTTACAAACTCAGCGTTGCTCTTCTGTTTTGAGATGATGGTTCTTTAATTTGAATGACTGTGGAATAAAAAACCCAACACTCTAGAAAATGTTCAGTAAAACCCACTTCTCATTATGACTGTATGACTGCAAAATAAAGGCACTCTGGCTGACAGATAAACTGCACACCTGCAACTTCAGCAATATAACTTAGGACCTTTTAGTTCAGAAACAACGTCTTATCACCGAAAGGAAAGGAGAATATCTTTTAGCTATAGCAGCGTGTATAACCTTTGTGAAAATTTGCGGGGTGATAACTGATGTAACAGGGTGCTAGAGTCTTTATGATGAAAGGACAACTACAAGTCCCTCTCCTCAAAGAGGATTTAGGCTCTCATGACAGATCTTCTACAGAAAGGATGGAAATATGGTAAAATTCAAAATTCCACAAGCAATGCATCCTGATTAGTCTCTGCCTCATTTAAGACAAGCTGCTCTTGAGCGCAGACTGGAAGAGTGTCTTAACCCCTGAAGAAGATGCCTACTCGAGTGGAGTGATGTCTCCTTGTGCTTGTATCGCTCTACAAAAGGCCCCCTGATGGTTGCATCTTTTTTTGAAAGATCACTACTGCCATGTGTTTTACCCATTTTTATGAAAAGTTAAGGAGCAGTAAAATCTAGGGAATCTTTGGTTCTGAGAGAACCAGAAAAAAAGGAACAGCTTAAGGGACTCTAGATCCCAGGGATGCTCATCTTAGTCTTCCTAGATACATGTAATATATGCTACAATGAATTGTAAGAAATGTTTTAGAATAATACTGGTTTCGCAAATGGGTCTCCATCCAGTTGCCTTTATAATGACTTTTGGTTAAATCAATTAAACTTTTTCTAAAGCCAAGAAAAGAATGTTCTAGGCTAAGAAATCAAATTTCTTACTTCTTGGATGCCTTGCTGACTCTAAGCTGGAGTACCTGTGAATAATGCTCTCTGTCAACTCTTTTTGGCTTGAAGAGTCCGTTCCATCCTGGCAGGGAATGACCTGGCCTCTGTTATTCACGCTCTCGTCACCTCTTGGCTGGAATCTAGTAATGCAGAATAACTTGGGCACACAGCCTTTGGCATTAAGGGAACTCCAAGTAATACAGAACACTGCAGTGCATCTCAGGTGCAGTGGCCCTGCACATCAAATCATTCTGCTGTACTCTACAATGGCACTCTTCAGAGTATTGAAGGAAATCTGCAGTATTGGTCCTTGCCTTGCTTTGTGACCCAAATCTGGGGTAGCTTGGACTTTAGGCTGTCCACAGTCCTGAGATGGAGACAACTGATGATAACTATTCCTCTGACACTGTAAAACCCTCTACAAAATCTGCGGTGAGAGGGAGATAAAACCGTGAAGTCCCCTAGAAACAACACACATTACAAACTTTACCACTTTTTATTCTTATGTGCAAGACACATTTCTTTGATAATCCCTTCTTTCACATGACTACGTATGTTTTAAATTGCAAACTCTACTGCAACAAACACAGAACAAACAGTTTAGACATTCAAACAGGTTGATGCAGTGCTGGTAGGCACGGAGTTCCTACAGCTCACATAATATAAGAGTTTGTGTCAAATATGGGAACTGTGAGGTTGCACAGCCAGAACAGATCTTTCAAACCTAGTAATAGAGCCACAAATTTTTGCTGAAGGCAACACTATTACAGGGGGCACAAGTCAGTCATGTCCGTTTATGTTATGAGTCTTAACAAAGTAACAGAAATTAACCTGCCTTCTTTGCTAGAAGATTTGCAATATAACCAGAATTTAATTCTATTAATTTAAAGAATAACAACAAATTCCCCATTACCTCTTCTACCTATTTACCATTAAATTGTCAGTGTAAGCGGATGAGGGTAACTATGCCACTTAACTTGGACTTGCAATACAGTTCAGGCAGAGAAAGATGCCTCACTGAAGAGCAGATTCAAGCACCTTTGAGTTTGCTGCTTTGAAGAAGCTTGCCTCTCACTATTCAGCATATAGGGAGCTTACAGAAATTAATTTTCTCATGCAGGCATCTGAAGTTAGATGGTGTGAAAAATATACTCCTCTTCTTCCATCCACTGCATCAATGAGGTAATAAAAACAAGACCTAACACTTTCTGGAGGACAAATGATAGGCAAACATTCTTTAAGCGGTTTATTTTATAAATGTCAGTAAATTAGCAAATACATAACACGGACTTAAATACTGCTGTATATCTGGCAGTGTTATATAAATAACCCTTAATAAAAATTATATGTAGCAGTACCAAATAAGCAAGGAGCAAAAGTATCCTAATAAATTGGTTTGAAAATAAATGTACTTGAGAGAATGCTACGCGATGCATGGTTTTTAAATTTTCTCACTTTGAAGTCATGTCAGCCTAACAAAAAACACAACTTGATAATAACATTACTATTACTAATGAGACAAAAGGAGAAGAAAGTGCACTGGTGGATACAAGAGAAAGAACAGCAATGAAAGAATTGTGGAATGCTTTGATAATGTTTGGGTAATAAATTATTAGGATGTTCATCAACATAACTAGAAAAGTAGTCCTCTCAGTAAAGTACTGCCAGACTACCAAATAGGTACCAGACAAAAAGTGCTAACAGGTGCATAGCAAGCACTCCAGTTTGTTCCAGCAATGCATCTTCACCTTGATATGTAGCACCCAAAAGAGTTTCCTAGCACAGAAGTTATACCACCTTGTGGGCCTGACCAGTGAACATATTTGAAAGATAGCTATAAAAGTGCAGATCGTGTTGTATTATATTATATATATACTGTATATCTGCATATTCTCCATGGAGAATAATTCAATAGTTCCAATAAAATTTACCTTTCCCACTGAGAGCCTAGGGACTTGGAACGTAACTGAAAGATTCACTGCAAAGTTTAAACAAACATTAGGAGGCCTGAAAGATTTTATTACGTGAGATGTATTACTGTGTGTTATGCTATTAGGTAATACGTTAAATACGTTAGAAGGAGGACAGATTCCAGCTCCATGTTCAGATACATCTTTGGAGAAAAAAGTTCTATGGGAGCATCTTTAACCTGTAAACTGAGCTGATTAACTGGAAGTAACTGAGACCTGCCAGCGACAGAGGATTATGTATGCTCAGTTCCAGCCTTAGCAGTCAGGACACAACCGCACTTTTAACCTCTGCCTCAGTTTCCATGTGTAAAGCATCCGGAGATTTCAAAAAAGCTACTTTAAAATATTACTACAATTAGCTGATAAATTTTTCAGTGAAGCTATTGAGCAAAGGGCCTTGGAAAACTTCTTCCCGTTCCATATACATTATGCTTTGATAGATACAATGAAATAGCAGAAAAACAGGAAAAGCTGAGAATATACAGGTGATTCACTGCATTAGTTTTTTCCCTTTTTTTTTGTAGACCTTCATCTTCCACAGGGAACCAAGCTTCTCAGGACACGCTGGACAACAAAAAGCCCTAGTCATACACGCTTAGTTTCAAAATTATGTTACTACTCAGAGAGAAAAATAAATGTATACTATATTAAAACCAATCATCACAGCCCTTTAAGTGATTGGCTCTGTTAGCTCTGAGTGCAACCCAACCTAACAGAGGCTTTAATGGCTTTTGACAGATTGTTCCACTGATCAAGGGACATGTATGAAAATAACTGCCTACCAAGCCCTGATTTGATTTTAAGAAAAGAAAACTGAAAGTTAATGGTAAACAGAAGTTGATTGTTCACATTTTCACTAAAATAACTCTGACCTGTTCTTAGAAGCAGTGAAATAAAGGATAATGGGAATCCTATACACCTGACTTTTTACTTTAGCCTCTAATCAAGGGGACTAATCAGACCAAGATGTGTTGGCATGAAAGCAAGTATTTGACGATACAGAGGGGGAGGAGAACAACTTTTCTGGCCAAATTCAGGTTCATCATGGACAAGCGCTGTAAAACCAGTGGAGTATTAGAGGATGCAAACCATAGCATAGGACGCCCTTTTCTATCATGTAAATTACGAACGCTATCTCCAAAGCAATGAGAAGGTAAACCACAGTTTTCATGTCACGTGTGAAGTGCTCACATCCAAACATCAGCATTTTAATGTGATACTTTTATCAGTTATTTGTTGGCTATTATTTGACATGTTATTCAGCCAATTCTGCAGCCTTACTAAGTACAGTCTTTTTGCAATAGTATAAATTATCTTCTCTTGTTCAGTGAAAGCCTCCAGGCTAAGGTGAAAAGGACAGATGAACGTGAATTAAGATGCAAGCCCAGCCACACTGAAGGTGATGAGTCTCAGTTTGGACTGGAAACAGAAGAGAACAGTGGTTTTATTCAGGATTGCCTCTTCCCTTACAGGTAGGGTGAGGTGACAGCCAGAATTGGGCAGGCTGGGAGTCCTCAGAAATACTGAATGTTGGTGTTTGCCTGAGCCCTTCACCACTAGCAGGTCCCACCCTCTAATGCTAGATTAGTGTAGGGCTGACCTTTTCATTCTGCTGTGGGGAGTACAGCGGTTGTCTTTTTTTGGATGAGGAACCTTGCTGTGAACAGCATTCTGTCTGTTTGTCTGACCCTTCCCCATAGCAGCTCACCGTCCTGGTGGGATAGTTCAGAACATGAGCTGCAGCAACTTGAATCTCAAATGGGAAACAGATGTCAAGTGGAGGTACACAGTCCACAGAGGTATAGTAGGACAGAGACGGAGGTTGAAGCTGGGGATCAGCGTTTCTCATGCCTGTTGCTACAGTGGAACAACCGTTTTTTTTTGCAAGAAGACAGTGGTCAGCTCCTAGCAAAAAGCTGAGGACCAGCTGTTGGGGGCATGCGGGGGGTTAAGGAGCCAACATTAACTTTGCACCAGGTGGTAACGATTAAGGGAGAGCTCCTGACCTGCACTGTACAAGTTACTGCTCAATGACTCCCATATGAGCTCAGTTAATAAAGTTGTGGCCTTGAGAAAGCACATCCCTTGCATCTCATGGGCATCTCATCTCATCCCAGCTTAGACATCAGCTCCTGGGCTAGTTTAATCTCTGTTACGTTACATTCCACTGCATGACACAGGACTAATGGAACGGCACTACAGTAACTGAGAAAGGAGCAATGCCCACTCTGAACACACCACAATATTTTAGTCAGCTTTCACAATGGATTTTAGTATTCTTTTCACTTCTTTTTTTCCTGTTATGGCACTGGAATCCCTGAATCTGTCCCACAGCATCAAGAATTCTAGAATGACTTTAAAGTGCATCTTGCATTATTGCCAGGGAAACAAAAACTATATCCGGATGATAATAAGACAAGTGATTTGGATATTTATTATGTTGCATGTTACGCACCCTGGACAGTTTCCAGTTGGTAATTACTCATAGCATTCTTATTTACACTTTAGATCATCAGAATCTGCTGTAAAACTCAGAGCATAAGCACGATGCCTTTAAAATCTCCTGTATTGAGATTAATATTTTTTATTTACATATCCTTTTAACAAGAAGAAAGGACCTACAGGATAAAAAATTTTCATATACAGACATATGAATAAAGCATTATAAAAACATTTCTAATTACATTGCATAACACAGCAGTTTTCTATCAAATACTTAAAAACGGCCTTTACCTTTCATCCCCCAAATTACAGAAACAATAAAAGTTTTCCATTTTCTGCCAACATTTTCTTTCTATCAGTGTAGAACCAACTCTGTATCAGATTTTTTTCAAGAAAGCCTTTGCCTCGAGCATTTAATTTGTATTGGTTCCATGTTTAGTTGGTAGCTTTTGTAAAATTGATGAATATTGTCTAAAGGCAAGTGCAGACAGGCAAACAGATCTGTATCTTCTGTAATCCATTTAGCCTGACGCACACGTGCAAGTGAACTATTTTACCTTAATTCTTCCATGGCTGATGAAAAGTAAATGCAAGCAAAGTCATGAACTTCACCATTTAAAAAGAATCACTGAATCTAATGTCAGAAGTTAATTTATGCTCGCACCTCTTCCCTGAAAAAACTGACCTTGGTCCTCCTGCCTCTAGAGCACCCCGACTTGGCAAGCAGTTGCTATACACAGCACATCCATTAGAGGCTGTGTCTTCCAGCTCATCCAAAATGGACACAGGTTATCTAATGCTGGAATATAAATGGATTGTTAAAGTATCGTTGCAACATGAGCTCAATTATAACTCTTTGAACAAAATAAAGAAAATTTCAAAGTATTTGTCTGCTTCTAGTATGTAATCCAAACACAGCAATGATTTACACTTGATCTCTCAGGACTTTTATAGATATTTACCTTTAATCATGTTGTCCTTTTGGGGTACCTTTTGACATTACTATAGGCTTCAAACAGTTCCATCAACCTTACTCGTATCTTTGCTATCAACTCCTGCGGGCTTTGGAGATATGAAAGCTTCTTCTACTTCCATATTTCAACTGAACTCAATCAAGTTACACTGATTTAGATTATGTGAGACTAGAATGCAACACAGAATTAATCCTCTTTAACCACTTGATTATTGGTATTTTGCCAGTGAATCTCAGGTCTCATCCGTTCCAAAGGTGTTCATTTGTCTATGTCATTGTCATCCGTGGCTTAAATGAGTGCTATCTGACTGTACGGAGGCTAGGACTAGTTCAGCTAATTCACTAGCTTAAATCTTCAGCAGAGACAAGTCCTAGAATCACATATTTTTAAAAATTCTATTACTGCTGCCAGCAGTCTCCTAATACAAGAAAAAAAAACCCCAAGTGGTTTTTTTTTTTTTTTCACTTCTGCTGGAAATAATTATTTGCCAATCATTTTTTAATAGCTATGCCTCCACTTCAGCTACAAACTACAACACTGATGTGCCTTCTCTACCCTTTATGGCTGTCAGATTCATTTCAATACTGTGATCCCCATGGTTTCTAGCAGCGCTTAATTAAACACAAAATAATCATAAAGTAACAGCATAAACAAACAAACAATCCCCTCAAACGCTGTGTTAACAGTGTTACATCATTAGCGTGTTTGAATTCATCTTGCTCATTTCCAAAGTAATATCTGTGTCTGTGAGAACTGCCTTTTCAAAAGCAGAATTCCCACATCTTCAGCTAGCTTTTCTCTAAGTGATCTCCAAAGTAAACAGTATTTAGTGTGGCATTAATCCAAATATATGCTATTTGCCCACTAGTAAAGCCAGCTTTAGCTAGTGCAGGGAAGAAAAAGCTATGCTCATAACACAGTATTTCAAAACATTAAGAAATCTGTGGCACGGGAGACAATAAATAAATGTATGGATTGAAATTATAATATAATCAAACCTACTTTAAATAATAATTAATTCTTCAGAGAGGCTTTACATTCTACTGGGTGGCTAACAGTTTCTGCAGAAGTCCAGGACTACAACGAAAATGCTTGATGCAGGTCTTTATAGTTGTGCTGGTATAGCTACATCAAAGGTGTCCCAAGGTACAATCTCTACTTGATATAATTGTCCTGGCAAAAGCTGGTAGGTGTGGACACAATTTTATACCACTAAAACTGAATTTTTGCTGGCACAGCTTCTTTAGCTCCAGGGAGGTCTGGCATATGTTATACTGTCAAAAGTACAATTTTCAGCAGTAGAAGCCTCATCCGCACACAGAGCACTTTGCCAATACAGCGCACTGGTATGCTCTGGGTAAGCCTGGCCTCAACAGTGAATTTAAACAGAAGATTAACACAGGAGGCGTATTCATTTCTTGGTGGCAACGTCAAGCGCTGAGCCTTACTGGTTTCTTTTGTAGTGGTAACACAGACTGAGTGCTGTTTCACCATAATATGATTTTCGTCTGCTTTTCATGGCAAAGGAAAAGGCGTACGGCAGCTCAAGTTAAAATAGCAACTTAACCAAATGAATAATCTCTCTCATTCAGGACTGCCCTGTATGTGCAGCACCGAATTGTTCTTTTTATAGCATGTTACTACAAAACAGATCACAAGCAGCTTCATTTCTCATTGTGTTCTGGTTTTGTTGTCAGAGATCTCACTAGATCAACACAGATGCTGCAAGGGCCAGTATCACATGATCTCAATCTCATCTGTTGAGCACCTGACACCCCAAATGGGAACCCTTACGTAGGGTCAGCTCCATCAGCTCTTCAGACAATTCACTGGGAAGCCTGGCCTCAGAAGAGGATTCACAACATGGGGAAACAAAGCAATGGTTAGGAACTGAATTCTGAGTTCCAGGGAGCCCAGAAGGTACAGATTCACATCAGCAATCTCTCCCAGTACTACTCAATTACCATGATGAAAAACAGCAAGAAAGTTTTGGGATCTATGTCAGGACGCTCCCCCAGAGTTCCTCATGGGAAAAAATGCTCTAACAAGAAGCCATTGCATAAAGGACTTTCTCCACCATCTTCTGCACCTCCGTCTCGGTCAGTGGATAAAGAAGTCACAGCCCTAATCTGAAGATATCAAGCAGGCTCACCCCAAACTGTCCCGTCATTAGGATGCCCAGATGATGGATTCTGCTTTGTCGCAGGCATTACCTACACTTTACGTTGCTCAAACCTGCCAAGCCAGAGCCAATTCTAGGCACTCACGGAAGCTGAAATTTAGATGCCAAAGGAACTCATGGAAACACAGATATCCATGGGCTGTAGGAATTAGATTGGAGAAGGAAAGAACTGAGGCTGTTTTTTGTGGACTTCAGGTCTTAAAAGTCACCTGTTTCTGTAGATTTGGGGCCTGGTCTTTTTTATTATGAGACAGTAACTACGGTACTACGTGAAGACCAGTAAAATCTGCATTGACACATAAAATAACACACGATCAAGGAATCATAAAGCTGAAAAGATTTATGTTAAATTAAAAGGCTTCTCTCCAAATGATGAGCATCAATAATTCTAGGCTGGAAGGTCACTCATTATTCTACCCACTGAACAAGATTTTGTAGATTAGCAATTACTTCTTCAAGATCATACGGCAGAGGCATATTACATTCATCATCTGTCCAGAAGGGATGGCATTCTGGTTTCTGGTCTTCTGGCAAGCTCTCTGCCGCTTTTGACTGGCATCTGAAAAGAAAGGTAAGCAGATGAACTACTTAAGTAAAACCGTATCAAGAAACTGAATACTCAGCGAGGATACATTTGTGCATTAATTTAAAGAGAAAGATGATAATAAAAAAGAAATACCACATCTTCTGACCAAATGGATTGTTCATTTACAGTGAAGTTGATTTCTGTTGTAGGCTTTGTATTTTCTATGGGGATTTCTCAAAAAGCCAATCACAGAGAAAACTCAGTTAGTGTACCTTTATATGGTGAATTATTTTTTCATTATCTCAGCTGTTATTTAAAGTATGTGATTAAACCATTATCAGATTTAAATGTTTGCCGGTTTCCAATGTATTACTAGATTATTGAGAAAGATTAAACTGAATTTACTGCATTAAGGTCAGGGGGGATAGATTAAACAATATTAAAGAAGCCAGACTAGCTTTGTAGATTCTGGAGATTTACAAGTGTATCAACCTGCTTAGCTCTGAAAAAGGCAATATAAAAAGAGAAAATTCTATAAAGATAAATGGAAATGGAGGTTAATAACAACTTCCAATGATGAATAGGTGGGCAAAACTTCAATAAAATTAAATTAAGAGGTTAGTGTATGTTAGTCCCCAGAGAAAATGTTTAAATTACAGTGTTTTTTATTAAATGGATTATTCATCAATACTACTGAAGTAGTATATTCAACTGAACTGCAGCCTGCAGAAGAAAGTTTTATAAGTGGCAACCATCACATCTCTTAAGATTAGGCTGTAATATGACATGCTACATCAAAAAAATTGTCACAGTTCAAGGAGGATTTCTTC